>NC_046660.1:42302034-42322032 GCF_010883055.1 Belonocnema kinseyi
GCATAATATTCGTGGACTATCTTGAAAAAGGTAAAACCATAACCGGAGCATACTATTCATCATTATTGGACCGACTGAAAATCGAAATCGCCGAAAAACGACTGCATTTGACGAAGAAAAAACCGCTTTATCATCACGACAAAGCGCCTGTTCATTCATGCTTAGTTAAACAAGCAAAATTGCATGAAATCAGCTTCGAATTGGTTCCTCAGCCACCGTATTTACCAGTCCTGACCCCCAGCGACTATTACTTGTTCCCTAACCTGAAGAGATGGCTCACCGGTAAGCGTTTTTACTGAAATGAGGAGCTCATAGCTGAAACTGAGGCGTATTTTGGAAACCTTCCGATCGAGTACTTTTCGGACGGTATCAAAAAGTTAGAAAATCGTTGGACTCGCTGTATCGACCTAAGAGGAGAGTATGTTGAAAAATAAAACCGACTTTGGCCAAAAAAACGTCTCCGTGTTTCATTTTTCAGGGACTTATCAGACTGCCTAGTACCTCAAAACATTTTAATTTTGAATCAAAATCAGTCGAATTAAACAAAAACTAACGAATTTTCAACGAAATACAGATTAATTCTATAACAAAAAAGATTTATGTTTAACCAAAAAGTTGGGTTTTTAATCAGAAGGTTGCATTTATAACCAAAAAAATTAACTTTCTAGGATAAAAGATGAAGTTTTAAACAAAAAGACGACATTTTAACAAAAGAGTAATAAGCAATTAAGTTGATTTTCAACCGTGAATTAATGGCTCGGCTGTGCTCAGCCAAGCGTGACAAACAGCAGGAGGTCGCACTCTCAGCGCGTTAGTTGCATCATGCTTCCAAACGCAACAAAAAATCGTTCATGCAACTCTATTTGCATGCAGAGCGAGCAAATGTTGTGTTCGATTTAAGTGTTTAAAATCTGTGGTGTCCTACGTCTGATAAGGAAACACAATAACTTCAACTACAAGAGTGTTTATTAATTAATAAAGATTTACATAAGCATGTTACAGGTTGCCTTTCGTAGATCAACTGAGTTCCCTCAGACGGGGACTCATCCCTTCTCCATTCGTACTTAAATACGCTTACATACTCAAATATACTTCAATTCTCCTCATTTAAAATTGAAACACAGATGAAGCTTTAAATTCTTTAGATGGCGCGATTCTTTTTTATCTACTTCTTACATTTAATTCTTTTCCTTGTTCTTTAGTCTTTCAGATCTTCTAGCATTTACCTCCTGGCCTTTCTCACTTATTTTCCTTTCTTCTCCCTTCTGAAGGTTCTTAGTTTGAATAATTTGATCAATATGACGTTTCCAAATTAAACCATTATATGTTTCTACTTGAAATGTAACAGGAGATAATCGTCGTAAGATCTTTGCTGCTACTTTACCTTTAGTGTAATTACTATAATCATTGACATAAACAGTCTCTCCTATCTCTAATTCGCATTTTCGACTTGTCTCTTTCGCATTTTGATGTGCAAATTGTTGCGCTTCAACGGAAGCTTCAATACTCGGTTTAAGCAGGTCGAATTGATAACGTAATTCACGTTTATACATAAGAAATGCTGGTGATCTTCCTGTTGTACAATGCTCAGAGGTTCTATAATCGAATAAAAATAAATTCGCAGAATATTCAAGTGAATGACCAGATTTTACAATCTTTCCTACTTTATCCTTGAAATATTTTACGAATTTTTCCGCCGCTCCATTTGTAGCGGGGTGAAACAGAGGCGAGAAAGATTGCCTCACTTCTTTTACTTTTAAGAATTGTTTTAATTTCGTACTAGTGTACTGAGGGCCATTATCACTGCCCACATGTTCTGGCAGCCCATGACGCGCAAATAATTTTTTAAATTGCTCGATTACTTTGCATGTTTGCGTATTATTTCTCATGACAATAATTTCTGGCCATTTCGAATGAGAATCTATGATTAGCATAAACATGTGGCCATTGTCAGTTCTATATTGATACTTTCGCGGGATCATTTTTTGATTGTCAACATATTTTACAAATTGTTACAATCTCTTCAATTTCTAAATTCAGATCAGGCCACCAAAAGAAAAAGATCTAGCCATCTTCTTCATTTTTACAATACACATATGTGAAGAATGTAACTCTGACAAAATTCCTGTTTGAAGGCTCTTTGGAATTACTACTCTGTTTCCCCAAAAAATACAACCTTTTTCAAATGTTAATTCTATGTTTTTTAAATTTAACTTTTTTTCGAAGTCTGTCAATTGCTCAGTATCACGTTTCTCTTGAGCTACATTTTCAAAATTTAAAGTCGGAATTTCCTCTTCAACATAATTGCAACTAACGAATTCTCTTTCAAAGACAGATGTATCATCATCTATAGGCAATCTCGAGAGCGCGTTACAGTTACCATTAGCTTTGGATTTTACAATTTTAATCGTGTACGTAAAGCCCGAAAGAAAATATGCCCATCTTTGCAATCTATTTTGTATCATGACTGAAATATTCTTTGATGGACCAAATAAAAATTTTAGCGGTTCATGATCAGTTTTTGATATTATTTTGGCTCCATAAAAATATTGATAAAATTTCTTAAATCCAAATACAATAGCACCTGCCTCTTTGTCTATAATTGCACGATGCAATTCACTTATTGGAATGATTTTAGAGGCAAACGCTATTTTTTTTTTACTACCATCTTTAAAACAGTGCGACAAAATCGCTAATAATAATCCATGTTGACTTACATCGCAAGCTAGTACTAGTTGTTCATTGGGATCATACAAAGTTAACATCTTATAAGAAATTATTTGGTCTTTCAACCAACGAAACGCTATCGCGCATTCATCCCTCCATTCCCATTTTTCTTTACTCAGAAGATCGTACAAAGGTTTTACATATCTAGCTCTGTCGCGAATAAACATTTCATAATGATTAAGAAGCCCTAAAAATGCTTGTAATAATTTGTGATTTGTTGGCTTTGGTAAATCACGTACGGCTTTAACCTTAAATTCTGAAGGATGTAACCCATGTTCATTTAGACTGTAACGCAGAATTTCAATTTCATTCTCAAAAAAGTCACATTTACTTAGATTAAATCTCATACCCACCAGTTCAAGTCTGCGAAAAATTTCAGTTAAATTATTCAAATACTCTTAATCATTTTTACCTGTATAATATATGTTATCAATATATACCTGTGTGTTAGGCATATCTTTTATAATGTCATATAAAATCTCTTGACATTCAGCTGGACTTAAAGCTATACCTTCTGGTTGTTTTTTATATCTAAATAAACCGTCTTCTGTAATTATCATCAATGCCTCACTAGTTTCCACATCTACTTCAAATTGCATAAATGCATGAGCCAAATCAATCTGTGACCATTTTGTACCAGCTTGTAAAGATTTCAATATTTTTTCTTTCACTGGAATCGGATGAAATTTCCACAAATTCTAACTTGTCCATTCGATTTTAAAACTGGTATAATAGGTGTTGCCCATTTGCTTATTGATGCTTTTATCAAATTACCCGCATCTACCAATCGTTTTATTTCTGAAGCAATTTTAGGTTTCAATGGAAAAGCAACATGTGCTGGTTTAAGCTGTTTTGGGATTACATCGTCTTTAAAAACTAATTTTGTTTTACGACCTTTGTATTTATCTTGTCCTTCAGAAAATACCTCAGGGAATTGCTTCTCTAATTTTTTTTGATATCTGAACTTTCATTACTGTGAAAAACTTTTTTAACGTCTAACATTTTCATTTCAAATCGCCAACAACCAAATAGTTTCAACCATTGCCTTCAAATTAATATTGGGTCATCATCTTTCATTATGTAACAACTAAGAAATTCCTGCTTTCCATTAAATTGAACTTTTAGATTTTTTAACATTCCTATTGCATGCAATTCGACTTTACTGTAACTTTTTAATTTTTAATCGGATTCTTGTAATTTACTATTAGGAAAAAATTTATTTTTATCACTTGTAGGCATTACGGTCACAAAAGCACCAGAATCGACTTGCATAGTAACTATTTTATCATTTATTTTTACATCTATATACATTGGTTCTGCTATTACTTTCTTCTCTAAATTGAAAATTCGATTACATTTTTTATAACCTGAAGCAGCTTAACTTTTATGGAAAAAAAAATCATCGCCTGTATCTTCGTCGCTGCAGGATCTTCTATCGTCTGTCTCTTGCATGTTGTGCACGTTGCGTCTCTCTCCGCGTTGCGATGAACGTGGCCCTTGTGGTGCATGTTTTCGAATTATGTTTGCAATCCTTCGCAAAATGGTTATTTTCCATACCACAGCAGTAAAATATGAAATTTCTAGGCCTCGAATACCTTCGCTGTCTTGTCGACTGAATTGTAGAGTCATGAGCTGACTCTGGGCTCATTGCTTGTTACTGATTATTTGTCCTCTGCTTGAACTTAATACCCTGTTGCCGTTTCTTATCTCGATCAACTATTCCAAACATTTTCACCTCTGTTGTGGAATGCGAATATACATTTGGGGTATCTATCTGTTTCGCATTACTCACAGCCGTTTCCCTTGTGGCTGCTAGTTTGACCGCTTTGTCAAAGGTTAGACTTTCTTCACTGAATAGAGCTACTCTTGTTCCATGATCGCGAATCCCACACACGATGTGATCTCTAAGCGCCGTACTTAAATCTGCAAAATTGCAATACAATGATAATTCTTTTAGTCTTGCAATAAATTCCGTGACTGATTCCGTAGGTGCCTGCTTTGCTTGTTGAAATTTACATGTCTCAATGCTTTCACAACGCTTAGGGTTGAGGTGATTTTTCATTGTCTCGACTATTGGGAAAAATGTTTTGTCTTTAGGTTTAGCTGGAGCACACAAATCGCGAATCAGTTTATAAGTATCCGCACCTGATTTAGTTAAGAGCACTGGTACTTGTTTATTATCCGGTACGCCTCTGGCAACAAAATATAGTTCCATTCTTTCGATATACGTGTCCCAATCATCTTTATTTACATTACATTCAAATCTATCCA
The DNA here is from genome assembly GCF_010883055.1 of Belonocnema kinseyi. Classification (NCBI taxonomy): domain Eukaryota; kingdom Metazoa; phylum Arthropoda; class Insecta; order Hymenoptera; family Cynipidae; genus Belonocnema; species Belonocnema kinseyi. Next base: position 42,307,033 of record NC_046660.1, read on the forward strand.
CCTGTTCCGACATTTTGTAATTCAAAGATTCACTATTTTTTGTTATATGCACCACTTTATTTCCACTTGAGCCACTCGATTCGTCTTTACTGCCTGTTATCTCAGATTCTGTTTCACATTCCACTTTTTCCGTTTTATCACGCACGTATGATACTAATACCTTTCGAAGTTCCTCCACTGTTAACAGTGAATCTAATTCATCATTCGTATACTCTTCAATCTTTGTTAATAACTGTTCCTTGCGAAGCGTATAGATCCACGACACACCACTGTTTAATTCCGCATTGACACTTTTACTCATTGCATTTCAATCATCGTAATACCGTTCAACAATAAACTAACCCGACTATCCTCGTCACCAAGTTGTGGTGTCCTACGTCTAATAAGGAAACACAATAACTTCAACTACAAGAGTGTTTATTAATTAATAAAGATTTACATAAGTATGTTACAGGTTGCCTGTCGTAGACCAACTGAGTTCCCTCAGACGGGGATTAATCCCTTCTCCATTCGTACTTAAATACGCTTACATACACAAATATATTCCAAGATGAAACCCGAAACCACTTTTAAATTGGATTTCCACCGTAGTTAAATCTTCTTACCAAAACAGTTGAATTTTCAACCAAAAAATTAATCTTTAATCAAATTGTTGAATCTTCGAAAAAATCATAAATGTAACTTCAACTTCAGTTTTTCGAAAATTCTCGACTCTTTTTAAGGAAAGGTATCTTGCTTTTAAAAGCATATCTGGATACCTGATCGAAGCAGCTGAATGCCAAAATGTTACGATTAAAAAAAGGGAATTGGAAATACTCACTTAGACTTAAAAAGCTTTTGTTTTAGTCAAAGTATTTTTCTCAAAGCATTTTTGAAGACTAAAGGACAAATTTCTTTGAGATTATATCAAAGGGATTCTTCCTTGGATGAAAGACTCTTGAGTATAAATTAATAAGACACCTTTAAATCTTATTTCACTTTAGCTACATTCCATTCACATTTTCCGACACGAGAAAACCCACCTGAAAACGATATACCGTTTACGATCAGGATTTCAATCATGCCCATTCAATACCATTGACAATAAATTGTTTAACGACACGGTGGGGCTTAAGAAGGGGCTTAATAGTTCATTTCACCTAGGCACAATTTATTCAGGCACAAACTGCATGCCGAGAGAATTGAAATGCAAGCATTTTCATTTAGGTATTCTAACTGTAATAAATAATTTCAATCGCTAATCCGGCACATTGAACGTCTTTTCTACAAAACTTTGTGGCCATCAAAAACTTTATTTATTGTTATACGAATACTGCTTAAACACTTGCTGTATACGATTCAATTATCGTAATTGAACTTTTAATAGTCGTTGATATTATCAAAGTTATTAAGTACGTACCAAAGTTGGATATTAACTTGTTGCAGAGAACTAAGTTACTAAAAGGATCGAGGAAAAGTTACGTTATTTTTAACTTTTCGGGTAACCTCGTTACTATTTTTAAAAGTAACTTCTAACGTAGCTTAGTTACGATTTTTCCAGTTTTAATTTTTAGTTTTCATTGCTTTGAAGTAGAGTTGGGTAGTAACTTGTTAAACATAAATAAGTTACTGAAAACTCACGTTATTCATAGCATTTAGAGTAACTGCGCTGCTATTTTAATAGCTGGGAAGCAATTTGTTACAAGTAACTAAGTTACAGAAAAGTTAAGTTTTTTGTCAAATTTAGCATAACTTCGTTACTGTTTTAAAAAGTAACGTAACTGAGTAACGCTTTTTGCAGTAACTTGAACTTCAAGTTTACTTAATTTTAAGTTACTTTTTGTTTTTTGTATATCTCCTATTGTGTGAGGTTTATGGGTCAGTTATGAGTAAAAAATTAATCTCTTTAGATTGAGAATTTACCTTTTTTGGTTGAAAATTTAACTAACTGGTTAAAAATGTAAATATTTTGTTAAAAATTCAACTATTCTGGTAAAATGTTGAACTATTTGGTTGTAAAGTAACCCCTTTTGTTTAAAATTCATATTTTCAATTCAAAAATGCAACTATTTATTAGAAGAATCATCTTTTTACATTATCGTCATTTATGTTTCACAAAGTATTAGAATTGTCCGAAATTTGACCCCACAATTTTTCAACGGATCTGCATGTTTGGAGAGACCCTGAATCCGAAAATCAAGTTTTTACGATGGCATCTGTCTGTATGTCTATCCGTCCGGCCGTCCGTCCGTCCGTAAACACAATAACTATCGAAAAAATGAAGGGATCAAATCGATCTTCGGCACACTTTTTTTAGGTCGTAAATGAAAGGGCGAGTTCGTTAATAAGCCATTTTCGACAAAAATTCACAAAGTTTGAGCATTTTCAAATTTTTGGGATCATTTTTTTATACTTGAAAATTGAATGTGAGGCTATTCATAGTACTCAGAACGCCAAACAATTTATGCTGGTGATTTTTTCCCACGACATGAGAAAGTCAACAGAAGAAAATCATTGCTTTTTGCACAAAAAAGAATGAAAAATCCAAAATTCTATTTCGTGATCAAACTATGCAGGATACGAAAAAAGATGATTTAACATAAATTATTTACCTGAAAAAGAGCTGAAAATTTGTTATGAATTACTTTTTGGTAGGATATATTATTTTCGTTTTAATCATAAAAATGATATTATAAATAAAAATGAAAAATTTGTGGAAAAACGACAAAAGGCACGAAAGAAAATTGATAGAAAATTTTTCATCCAAAAAGAGATAGAAATTTGTAAACATTTATTGAAAAACTAAGCTAAATATGAAAAAAGTCTTCAAAAGCTTTTGAAAAATGCTACAAAATGTTTCAACCATTTTTCAATAGAACTCGCAATTTTGTTTTTATTTATCGTAAGTAATATGTAGAAAATAAAAAATTCCAATATTACGCCAAAAGACGTGAGATTCGTAAAAATCTGAAAGGAGACTTTCAGAATATTTTGCTTTATCCTTACAAATGATATGAAAACCAAAATCCTATTTTTAGGATAACAACGCAAGATAGAGAAAAATGTATGAAAAAAGTATTGCAGTTTTTTATTTTTTTTAAGGTGGCATAGAAAATATACATTTACTGCAAATGCTGCAATAATATACAAATAGGCTGCAACCTTAAAGAGATCTTTTTGATAAAGTTTCATTCAAGCGTTCCAAATGTAACGAATAAACATTGGAATGCAAAGCGCGAAGTGTAATTATGTTGGAGCGCGAAGCGCGGGATTTAACAGCAGTGCGCCCCAAACACACTCAAACTTGCGAGCGAAGCAAACTGCGCGCGAGGAGAATGTGCCCGTGAAGCGGCCAAATTTTTACATTCTCATCATTTATGATTAAGAAAGTATTAGAATTGTCGGAAATTTGACATCACACTTTTTCAACGGATCTCCACGTTTCGAGACCCCCTGAATCCGAAAATCAGATTTTCACGATGGCGTATGTCTGTCTGTCCGTCCGTCCGTTCGTAAACACGATAACTGTCGAAAAAATGAACGAATCAAATCCATCTTTGGCACACTTTTTCTAGGTCCTAAAAGAAAGGACGAGTTCGTTAACCAGCCATTTTTGATGAAAATTCAAAAATTGAGCGCATTTTGAAAATTTTTGAGACCACTTTTTTCTAAATTTGAAAATGCTATGTACGGATATTTATAGTATTGAAAAGAGCAAACAATTTATCCTAATGACTTTTTTCGATAAAAAGAAAATTCTCAGAGTTATAGCGTTTTCAAAAATTTTTTAATCAACCAAAAATCAAAATTTAAAGCCGAAAAACGCATGATATGAAAAAAAGTCAAGAGAAGAAAAACATTTCTTTTTGAAATCCCTACAAGATTATCATAACCAATTTTTGGATTTTCTTCAAAAATCGAAAATTCAAATTTTGATTGCACAAAAAATAATGGAAAATAAAAAATTCCACTTTGTGGACAAACTATGTAGGATACAAAAAAGATGAATTTACAAAAACGGTTATCTCAAAAAAGATCTACAATTTCGTTAAGAATCATTTCTTAATAGGACGCGTACTTTTTGTTTTATTCGTGAAGAATAACGTTGAAAAAAGTAAGATAAAAAAAATGTGTGGAAAAACGACGAAAGTTGCGAGAAAATATAAATTTTTTGGTAGAAAAATAATTTCATTTGGTTAAGAATTTTTTTTACTGAATTTGACAGTGTTGATTTCAGATTAAAATATTTTTAGTTTGAAATGATATCAACTATCATATTTTTTATGAGAATTCATCTATTTTGGTTCAAAATTCATGTATTTTGTCAAAAATCAAACTATTTCGATGGAAACTTCAACTATTTCGTTGAAAAATAGCGAACAATTTTATTAGAAATTCAACAACTTTGTCAAAAAGTGTTTTGTTTTTTTTTTTTTTTGGAAATTCATCTTTTTCGATAAAAAAATGTCAGTATATGGTTTAGATATTTTGCTGAAATTTTGTCCTTTCGGCTTGAAAATTTAACTATTAGGCTGGAAGTTGGACTACTTTGTTATTGTTATAATACTTTGTTATTTTTATATTATTGTTATAACGTTATTTTTTTAAATGAACATTCAAATATTTCGATAGAAAAATCAACTATCAGGTTGAAATTAAATTTTTGTTAGTTTATCTCTTTTTTAAATCTCGTCTTTTTGGTTTAAACTGGTAGAAATTCAGCAGCCCGGTTGTAAATTAAGTCTATCTGTTTCGCAGAAAAGTAACTTTTTTTAAATTCATCCTTCTAGCTTGAAAATTTAACCCTTTTTTCAAAAGTTCTCTTTTCGTTTCAAAAATTCATTTCTTCCGGTATTTTTTTTTTTTTTTGTTAAAAATACAACTGTTTAATTGGAAAAGTGATGGAAAACTCTTTCTTGGTTAGAAACTCATCTTTTCTTTTGAAAATTCATCTTTTTGGTTCAGAATTCAACTATTCATTTAAAATGTCATTTATTTTGTTGAAAATGCGATATTTTTAATTAAATCATGAGGAATTTAAAGTGTTTCAAACCTAATCATACAAAATATATTTTGTCCAAAAATTTAAACAGTTTAGGCCATGATACTTAAAATTGTTATTAGCATTTGAGGATGGAGTCCTAACTCTAGACAAATTTTACTGAATTTAATTGTTTAATTTAACTAGTTTCTAAGACAAATAACTTTTCCAATACTAGTGCAAGCAATTAATCGAAAAAATATTGATTTTCTTTTGATGTCACAAATTCGTAATTAACTGAAGCAGAAAAAATACTTTGACCGAACTTTTGGAGAAAGTTTCCAAGAATAAAAAAGTACTTTTTTATCATATATTTATCATCCATAATGAGAAAACACAGTATCATTCTTTTTTTTATTGGAAAATAATATATTGATGAAATATGTTTGGCTTTCATCGCTCTTAATAATATATTAAATTTCAGTAGCAAATTCGATACCATGCGAAATGTGCATATCTGAATTTCAAATGAATTTTAAAATGTCAATAATAATAACTGAGACATTTTAATGGGTTTCAGGCATGTGTCCGTGCCAAAAAGCATCATTTAAATACCAATTCCATTATGTATCTCTTTACAAAATCAAGAAAAAAATAGATGATAAAAACAATCCTTCTTTAAAAAAGAATCGCTCTTCTTTAATTTCGAGTGGGTAATTTGAAAAACTCGAAGAAAAGAATTTTTCCAAATTCACAAACATAATTAAGAATTAATTTTCAGCTGGAGAGGAGTGGCGAAGAATGCAACATTTTTGCGCACAATAAAACTGAGGAAAATCTAATCCTTTTCGGTTGAAAATTCAATTTTTGTGTTGAAAATAGAGAAATAAAAAAATAATAACATTTTGTACAAATTTTGCGAGTAAATTTCTCCAAAAATGTGGTATATAGAGACAATGTTTATTAATTTAATTATAAATTTGCAGTATATGTTTGTTTTAAAAATATAAATGATGGTAAAACTATATACGAGCGATATTTATATATGAATAACTATGTCATATTATATACTCAATTAATCAAATAAGAAAAAACATTTTATCGTAAAAGATGGGCTTTGATCATATTATACTTGATAAGAGGAGTATTCGTCCTATTATAACATGGATGCATGAGAAGTCGTTTGTATTAAGTTAACTCATATTTTCTTGCTATTTATATCCTCAGTACATATATAAACTACATGTTTCATACTAAAATTAAGGGACCGACAGATTTTTTAACCTTTTGAAATTTTCAGTTAGATTAACTGAAAATTACTTAACTGTAAGAGAATTTTCTGAAGCATGTAACTGTAGTTTTATGCAGTTGCCGTTAACGTTGCTTAAATTTCTGTTGCAGTTTAGGAAAATTAAGAGACAGTTTCTGCATCGGTTTCCCAGTCGAGCGAAAGGGGAAGATCTTTTTTCAACAAAAAATCTTATTACAAACATATTTTTTGTTCATAACACCATCTAGTCTAAACAGGCGTTAAGAATTTGTTATTCTCCGATGATAATACAGATTCCTTGAAAATTTTACTTGTAACACCTGGCAAAATAATACGTGTATTTCTAAAAATGATTGCTCTCTCGATCTCTGGTAGCTTAAGGGGAAATCACCCCACCGGCAATCGGAAGTTCTGTGGTTTGTTTCCCAGCGGAACAAAAGAAGATCTCTTTTCAGAAAAAAAATTTTATTCAAATCTCCTTCTAGCCTGAAAAGACGATAAGAATTTCTGTTATTCTCCGATGATAATACAGATTCCTTGACAAATTTCATTTGTAAAACCTGGCGAAATAAGGCGTGTATTTAAAAAAAGGATTCTTCTCTCGATCTCTCTAGTAGTTTAAACGAAAAGCACCCGATTGGTAATTAGAAGTTATGTGGTTCGTTTTTCAGCAGAGTGGGTTATTCTCCAATGATAATACAGATTCCTTGAAAAACTGCATAAAGCTTTAGTGACGCATTACTGAAAATTCCTACAGAAATTTCTAATAGCGTGGACTAATTAGAAAGGGTCTTGCGTTTGTCTTGACTATGGTTTGATTGGCTTATAATTGAAAATTTAGCCAAATCAAATTATTTCTTATCGGCATGTGAACTAAAATTCCCATTCAAACCCGCAGACACACCTAAGTATGCGATGCATGTATACATGCCTTCTAGCATAGATGGAACGGTGTTGGCACTAATAGAATGTAAATACCTACATATAGTGGCAAACCCACGAGGTTCCTGCAAACGTATGCAACAATGCCAGCCTGCACTTGTGTGCATCTATCCACCTATATCCGTGTGCACGTCTCTGTTTGTGTAAGCCTGCGTGAAAGCCTTTGGATCGCGTGAGCTATCCAACATACCCGATATTGTGTGCTCGGTGCATCTGTACTTGTCAGGTGGACTAGTACTTTTCACTACACATATGTTTCATCCGCCTTTCTTCTATTTTTCTTGAATGTTGTAAACGAATCCTGTGTGTGTCTGTGCGTGAAAGGACCGCAAAAGCTGGAGAATCAATGGAGTGGGTTTCCGATAGCAGAGAAGGCGATATATTGATTAGGGACTCTGGAGGCTTGCAAGTACCGAAGCTATACGCAATACCTATATAGTTTTAAACTGAAGAGGCTTTCCTTTGTACGACAGATAGTGTACAATGTGTATACGAGCCTGGAAAACCAAACTAAATCGAATAAAGTTCATTCATTTATAATTTAAAATTGTATCATCTCGTAGAGCTATTTCATGAATATAAAACGAAATTGCCCTCTGATAGAAGTGCCTTTACTTTCGCCAGTTTTCTACTAATTTGTGTGTTCAATTTTTTTTAGCCAGATCAAAGTTTGAAGAATAGATAGGAGAGAGTGGCTATCAGTGGGTTGAGGAATTTTTTAAGGTCTTAATTAAGCCTATAGCTTACATAATTAATAACGTCCAATGAGGTCAATCTAATCTGTATACAATTAAATAAATAATGCAAATGTGATGCAAAGGATCTTGTAAAGTTGATTATAAGAACTTAATGTTTTGTGAGAAAGTAAAATTGCCCGTATTTTTTATGGGTCGACCTCCATACTTTATTTTGCGCAATATTACCAAAGTTATTTTTTCATGAAATTACAGAAAAAAATCGTTTACAATAGTATATTTATGTAAAAATGTTATAAAATAACAAATTTAGTACTCAGTTTATGTTCCCTAAGTAATAAAAAAAAACAGAATGTGATCCTACTGATGCTACTAGGCTTTTCAAGTTTTTTTAAAGCTATTATAAGCAAATTTATCATATTCATTTATACAATTTTAAATTTTGTATTTTTTTATATGTTCTGGCTGAGTCCTTTAGTCATACTGATATCAATAATTAGATATATTTTTAAAGCCACTTTCTTCGCTGCGAATATTTATTAAAGTCAAGGTAATTTTTTTCAGTATAATCTCAAAAACAATTTTTCTTATTTTTCTTTTAAATGTAGTGTGGTCGCATATATATTCTATTCGTCCCTAAAATTTTAAACAAATTGATCATCTATTTTCTCAAATAATTAAAAACACCCACTGTCTATAGTGACCCAGTGATTTCGACTCTGCCCTAAACAACACAATTGAAAAAACTTCATGCTTTAATAATTGTAATGTATTTTTATCAGTACAGATACATTTTTCTATCTCAAAAAGAATGAATGGAAGAACTATTTGAAAAAAAACATTTTCTTCTTTTTCTTGTTTCCTCAAACATTTAAATTTTTTCTAATGTATGTTTATCCGTTAAAAGTTCTCAGATATTAAAAACACTTTCTTAATTTCAACTAAAAAAAGATTACAGTATAAAAAATAAAAATAAAAATGATTATTATTTAAAAAATATAAGAACAATGAAAATGACGATTTCCTCATATCTGCAGTTTTTTAAATGAACACATTATTATTGAATATTAAGAGTTCATTATTCTTAGCTGAAAAGACAACAATTCGATTTTTGGTTCAGCATTTTTTTTTAATTTTATCATTTGGTCAAAATTTTAATTAGTTTGCTGAAAATTCAACAATTTTGTCAAAAATTCTTCCATTCTGGTTGAAAATTCAAATATTTTGTTGAAAATAAATCTTTTTAAATTAAAAATTTCATTATTTTTGAACAAAATTCAACTACTTGGTTGGAATTTTTCTTCTTTGTTGACTGAAAATTTTGCTTCGTTGAAGATTTATCTCTTTGGTTGAGAACGTGAAAATTTTATTGAAAATTCGTAATCTTGCGTTAAATTTTAACTAATTTGTTGAAAATTCATCTTTTGTGGATGACCTCAGTGGTTTTTTATTGAAAATAAGAATTTTTTTTTAATTGTTGACCATTACATTTTTTGTTGAGAATTCACATTTTTTTGCAAAAACTTTAAAAATTAGTTGAAGGTTATCTAGTTCGACAGTATTTCATTATTTTCATTTGAAATTCTACATTTTAATTCAAAATTTGTCTTTTTAGTGAACAATAAATGTTCTTGGTAGAGAATTCATCTTTACTGTTAAAAATTCAATTCATTACTTGAAAATTAACTTTTGTTGAAAATGTAATAGTTCTGTAGAAAGATCGTTTTTTTGAGTTCGAAAATTCAATAATTTGGTGGTTTTCTTTCTTTCTTGACTGCGTTTTTTTAAATTTATCTCTTTGGTTGAGAACTAACTTTTTTTTTAAATCTTAATTATTTCTAGAAAATTCGTCACTTTGCTTAAAATTTAATAATTGAATTGCCATTTCTTTTCTTTTTCGATTGAAAAATCTTTCTTGGATGAAAAATGCATTGGTTTAATTGAAAATATAACTATTTCGTTAAAAATAAGATTTTTAAATTTAAATTAAATTTTTTGTTTGAAAGTAGTGGATACCACAACTATTAGGTAAAAATATTGTTTAGGTTAATGATTCAACTATTTATACGAAAATTCTTAATTTTGACAGAATTAGACTGTTTTTATATAAAAATTAACATCTATTTTTGTTGTAAATTCAACTATATATTTAAAAGTTTAAATATTATGTTAAAAAATCATTCTTTTGGTTGAAGATTTATCCTTTCGGTTCTGTTGGAAACAATTATAATTGAAATTCACTTTTTTTACACATTTTTATTAACTAAAAATTTATATCCATTTTTTTAAATGTATTTATTTTAGTTGAAACCGCAACTGTTTTGTTAAGAATTAACATTATTGTTGAAAACCTAACCTTTTTGTAGAAAATTCGTCATTTGGCATGAAAATTGTATAGATTGATTGTAATTTCCAGTCTTTCCTGATTGATATATCTTTCTTGTCTGACGTTTAATTTCGTTGATTAAAAATACAACTGATTTGTTGAATCTCTTGTGGAACATGAAATGTTATGGTAGAAAATAAACTTTTTTGTGGACTTTTTTGTGAACTTTTTTGTTACCTATGTGCATTATAAAATGTTATTAAAGCCTTTTAATTACAGGCCGCGGACACCTTTCAAAATAAAAAGTATAAATAGTGTGATAAACTTTAAAAAATAGAGTCAACACATTGTTAAAATATTTTTTAGGTTTTAAAAATGAGTTTCAAAGTGAATTTAAAATTTTATTATTTATTCTATTAAAATTCATATTTATTTATTTCAGGCTTCACGGTATTTCCCTTTTTTCTCATTATCCACTTAAATGCGAACTGAATTAATAAAACCTACTAGGAAACTCCAAATATTTTTGGTTGAAAACTCATTATAGTCGGTTGGGTTTCCTATTAAATATTTAGTTACAAACTCATTTTTTTTAATTTCTCATTATCTGGTTGAAAATTTAATTATTTTGTTACAAACTTGACAGTTTTTTAAAGCCATGCTTCTTCGATCAAAAAATCTACAGTTTTGTAAAAAATTGTTTTGTTTTTTTACTAAAAACTTCATCAATTTAATTGGAATTATTTTTTCTGTCTTGAATAAAAATTAATTTTAATTGCAAATTTGTCTATTTTGTAGAAAATTCATCTTCTTGGTTTGAAAATATATCACTTTCGGTAAAAATTTCGTCTTTTTTATTTAAAAACTCCACTTTCTGGTTCAAAGTTAATCTGTTTCGATTGAAAATGAACTTTTTTGTCAAAAATTCAAATTTTAGTGTTGCTAATTCAATCGTTTTGTACAAAAACGTATTTCAGCTAGAAAATTCAACTGTTTGTTTAAAAATTAATCTTTTTTAGTTGAGGATTAAAAAATTTTTTTTAAAAATTCGTCTTTGCTGGTAAAAAATTCCTTATCTTTTTTTCATAATAATGATCACCATTAAAATTTGGACATTTCTTGGAATTTCTTCTTGGTATCAAATTTAACTATTTGGTTGAAAATATATGTATTTTGTTGAAATTTTATCTTTCCTGGTAAACATAAATTCTCTAGATTGAAAATTTAGCTACATATATTGTTCATAATATTTTTATTTCATTGATGGTTCGATTTTTTTTTGTAGAAAAATATCCTTCTTAATTGAAACTTCATCTTTTTGATTGAAAATCTAAATGTTTGATTGAAAATTCTTCTGTTTTGTTAAATACTCATCTTTATGGCTTTAAATATTAACATTTTGGGATGAAATTTTTTTTCCCATGCGCTGAAAAATCTTTCTCGGTTGTAAATTTGTCTTTATGATTTAAAAATTCATTTTGTTTCAAATAAACTGTTTTTTATTTAAATGCAGAATTTCTTTCTTGGTTAGAAAAAAACAACACTTTTTGAGATAGCCAAGATATTATTTGAGTCAATTAGCTAAGAAATTCACAAATATTTTTCGAGTAAAAGCAAAAAATTAGTGGCAATAGCGGAGAATAGTGAAAAAATAGTGTCTTTAGTGTATTTTTTTTCTAATTTGTAGCAAAATGGTGTCGTCGCTAAAAAATAGTGTCAAATAGCGTGGTGAGTCCGATGCCTGCAATTAGCGTCTTGTTTTCTGAGATCTTGTGTTTCTGTTTATGATTCTTAAAAATCGACTCAAATTCATGAAATTGGAGGAAAAATTCTCGATTTTGGGTATCTGAGCGGATTATTAAAACTGAAGAGAGAAAAAGGCAAACGGAATGTGATACTTGAATTTCCGTATTCATAACATGGCTCTCCCTAGAAATGAGATAGGGTCGCATAATCCAAGATTTACTTTAATTCATGCAGATTACGCGTGCATATTCCATTTAAAGTGCATTTACTACTACGTGACTTGTGTTTCATGTTTAAAGATTTCTGCTACAAATTAGCGTGATTGCGAGTCGAGAAAAGTTATATGCATAATAAATCATGCAATCGTAAATAAATCGCACAAAAGTACAAGTCCCATTTATAATAAAAAGAGAATGTAAAGTCAAATTCAAATCGTAAAAATGTTTCACATTAATTCCCCTCGTTCGACTTTTCCCGATTCGAATCGTTTGAAGGAACGTGTACTCGAAATGAATATTAACGATTTGGTTCACTGGCGTCGAGAAAAACATACATCAATTCAAGAGCGGCAATCACTTCCTGCAAATTGAAAATAACTCTAGGTGTCGTTAAATATTTCATCGTTGGGTTTCAGCAGGTAATTGGAATCGCTAAACAAGACTCACGGAGGTAAAATGAATATTAATGAATTGCGGTTACGCGTGCGTACACTCGTAAGATAAAAAATTACACTATTTAGCATAAAATACTAACTAAAATATACCGACCCTCATCATTGAAGACACTTGAACCAGCAAGCTCCTGCGGGTTAATATTTTTTAAACACTTTTCACCCTACTTTCTTTCGAAACCCTTCTGGTTTATGCCCGGCTTTAAAACAGCTTGTTTACTATGTTTACGATGATAAATTTTCGATAGGAAGAGAGTTTTTAGGAAAACTGGAAAACGGACGCAGCACTCTCACTTGAAATTTTTAATTAAAAACTTAAATCCACTTCATTCTCTCCGCTGCATTCAAGTTTTTATGATTTTGTTATTACTAAACTAATAAAACATGCACCACAGAAAACGCGATGCTTCATAAACAAGCATGGATTATTTTTCAAAGAAATTATCAAGAAAAAAGGGTGATTTTTCAGGAACACAGCAAATCGATTTTTTAAATAAAACTATAATATTGGGCGCTCGGTTGGTCAAGATTTTTTGTTTGAAAATTTGCATACATATCGCCTAGAAATCGGTTCAATCCACAAAATAATCAATCTGTTGAAAAAAAATATATTTAGAGGTCGCTCAAGCCCTATGAAGTTTAAGAACCCATAGGAAACCATAAACATTAGCTATTCCTTGCGTCAATTTTACTCGTGGTGACAGTCCATCCCTTCTTTTTACGTAACCCCCTTTTTTCTTTCTTCCCGCTTTTTTGTCAAATCAAAAAAATCCCATAAAAACCTCAAAAGGAGAATTTTTACCCACTTTTTTCAGGAAAATGGGGGAATCAATGTTTTAAATAAAATGATAGAATTGTGCGCTAGGGTAGTCAAAATTTTTGTTTCGCATTTTCATGCAAATTCCAATTAAAATGAGGCGAACACTTACTTATAGTTGACCTAAATAATTGCTTAGAAAAATTATTATTGTTAATAATATTTAATTTAAATAATGCTAGAAAGGTGTGTTTTTCCTTTAAAAGGATCAACTATTTGTCTATTTTTAATTCAAAGTGAGTTAATAATAAATTCAATTTAGCAAAAATAATTATTTCAATAAATTATTATTGGTTAGAACTATCTTCTTCTTTATTAATCTCAGATAATTGCGGTTTCTCCTAAAAAATTTAACTTTTTATCCACTGTTTATTTAGTAAAGTAATAAATAATGCAAGTTGACAAACATAGTTGCCTAAAAAATTTATTAAGGTCTATCACTATCTTCTCTTAGATAAATGCTCATTTAATTTAGAATTGAATTTTCAACTAAAATAGTTGAAAGATTAATTTTTTTAAAAATCTACAAAACATTTAAATTTTGATCGATAAAATATTAAATTTTTAAAATAAAGTTAATTCGCCATTAAACAGTTTCAAAAAAATATTTGAAATTTTACTTAAAATAGGTCAAGTTTGACCAAAAAATAACGATTTTCTACAAAACTATTGAATTTTCAACAATAAAGTCAAACTGATTTTGTTTATTAACGATAATTCAACTTAGTACAAATATTTGCTGAAACCATAGCTTGAATCATACAAACAGTAACTTACATATTTTGTTGGTTTACATAATATTAGATTTAGCATTAGTACTCGTGAAAAAAGAAGAAACAATAATAAAATATATAATGTTTTCAGTCTTTACGACGTTACTTAAAGTATTACAAAATAGTTTGTAATTGGATTTTATAACATAATAGTTGAGTTTTTAAGCTGAAAAGGCGACTTTTCTATAAAACAGTCAAATTTTTAAATCAAAAATATAAAATTTTTACAAAAAAGTTTAAATTTTTATCACGAGATAAATTTTAAACAAAATTATTGAATTTTAGACAAAATAATCACATTCTTAACGTAAAAAGTGAAAAAAGTTAAATTTTAAGCAAAACTAGCCTTTACGATTAAAAATAATTGACATTTAAACAAAAATAGTTCAATCTTCTTATTAGGTTCTATTCATTCAGTTCGCATTCAAGTGAAAACACAAGGAAAATAGAGATAAGGATAAGTTTGAAAATCACTTTTTAAGAAATAAAGAATAATTCTTAGATTCAAGGGAAACCAAAAATCATAATTTTAGGATTTTTTTCTTTTAATTTATCAAGAGATGCATGAATAGATTTCATAATTTTCGTATACTTACAGTCGTTCTATGCAAGAAATCATGAAATATGAATGTAATCTCACCTGAAACAAAAAATTTAAAATATTATTAGTTACACAAATTCGTTTAACAAATGCTCTATATTTTAAACTCAATATCCCATTTTGTTTTAATGTGATTTACGAAAAAAGTATATTCGTATAGTTGGAATCGGGGGAAAAATAGGGGAAAGTTAAATCATTTA
>NC_046660.1:42322132-42331805 GCF_010883055.1 Belonocnema kinseyi
ACGCCAATTAGCACAAATGGTAAGTTCCGACAGTGCCTACAAGTGTGCCTACTGGCCGCTAGATGGCAATACCGGTTTCATATGTATACACCTGGTATACCCTTCTCGAGAATCCGCCCTCCCACTTCCTCAAATTCTCTTCCCGGAAAAAGGTACGAAGGATGGACGAATGGACGGACGGATACCCGACTTAAAGTGTAAAGTTTCTTCCCGGGACTACAAAACCCTAAAAAAAAGAATTTTTTTAAAAAGGAAAAAAATTAAAATTAGAGGAAAGAGTGTTAAGTCTGCGATAGTAGATAACTATAATATTTGTATAGGAAGCTTGATGAAATGTACGTGTACATTTTAGTATGTAATGGTCGGCGCTAAATACCCCTTTCCTGTCAAATTGCAGCCACTCTAAATCTCATCCCGGATTAATTTAGCTAATTAATTTCGCGAACCTTATAATTTTCGAGAATGATGACAGACACCAAAGATAATTCTGATGCATATTACAAAGTAGTTATTTTAGTTGTTCTTAATTAAAAAATAAATATTTTGCTCTTTGACAGTCTTAAAAATTCTGTTTGGAGTAGGTGTGACTACTAACTTTAGCCCACGAAATTCAAAAAACAACTATTTTTAGTCTTCTATTATGACAATTTAATTATAATTACATGTGTTTATAAAATAGTTCAAGTAAAATTCACCTTGTATTAAAAGAAGTAACTGTTATGTTTTTTTTGTGTAAATACCAAAGGAACGAAAAACTATATCAATATTTTTTTGAAAATTTCAAAGTCTATGCGTGCTAATTTTTTAAAAATCTTTCCAAGTTTTAAATTATTTTTAAATATATTCAAAACTTCTTAAAATCTCTTAAACTAACTCGAATTTCTTCTATAATTTTATAGTCCCGCCAAAAATTTGAAAAATTTTGCTTTAAAATATTTTATATTCTTTTTGGAAAAGTGAGGAAACTATTTGAAATGTTTTTAAATATTTTTCATTCTTGGCTCAGAATTCATTCTTCAAACTGAAAAATCATTTCAAATTTTGTTTCGAAGTCTTTAAAAATCTACGTTTCGTTTACATTTTTTGACATTTTTTTCAAACATAATCTTAATATTAAACTTCTAAATATCTCTCAAACTTACTCGATTGTTTTCTAAAAAAAATTTATCTTGCAAAATTGCACATCCTTGCTTTAAAATCTCCTACATTCTTTTTCGAAATTTTAGGAAAAATAATTAGAATTTTTCATAAAATTAAAACAAATTCTACTGGAAATTCTGAATCTTCTGATTACCTTTTAAAATGATTCGTATTTTTCCTAAAATATTTGTAGGGTTCTGCATAAATAAACAAATTGCCATAAAATTTTCCATATTTATTTTGGATAATTTTGTAAATCTTTTGAAACATTTTGAATTTTTCAGATATTTTCTTAACATTCATTTTTCAAAATAATAAGTCATTTGAAATTTTACCAATAATCTTAAAGTTTTATTATTTTGTTGAAACCTTCAAAAATTCTTAAAAAGCTTCTCTACGTTTTCCAATAATCCACATTCAGTTTCAAATGTTTCGATATATTTTAAGGGCTAAAATTATTCTCAAATCTGTTCAAACATTCTAAAACTTTTGAATATACTTTTAAATAATTCGGTTTTCCTTTAAAATAACAACTAAATTATTTTAAATTTTCCCAAAAATCTCATGGTCGATTTTTATCAATAATTTCATTTTTCTCATCTCTTTAAAAGTGTGAAAAAGTTTAATTGAAGTAAGATAGTAAAGTCTATAGAGTAGAATTATTTTCCACTATTAAAATATGATGTGCAATTAACCTTTTTTTCTTTTATCAATGACGTTAGAAACATTTTGAAGTAAATGTTATTAATGTTACCATGAATTAAAACTAATTATTTGGACATTTTTATTTGAGAAAATTCCTCATCTTTATCATAGATAAACGAATTAAAAACAGCGACTTAAAGTCATATTCGCCTCTATATTTTTCTCAAAAAAAGGTTGAACATTCAAATTTATTTGTCTTCTTATCCCGATTAATAAAAAATGTCACAATTTTCTAAATCTTTAAATATAGTTCCCAACTCGAAATTATATTCCCGGTTTTTTTCAGTTTTAATTTAATTCCGGCAATTTCCTGGTTAGTAGACACCTTTTAAAGATTCCAAATTTTTCAAGGTAAAATTTAAAAGTCAGAAGAGAAATTTGATAAAGTCCTTTCCGGAAAAACGTTAGTGTGATATTATCTCACAAACTGTATCCAACATGTTTCAAACTCAGATTACATAAACCCTCACTAAATTGACTCATGATAACGAGGAAGGGTGCCAGCCACATAGGGATGAAAAAGGGATTACTTCAGAGAATTAATGGACTGTGGACAAAAAATGTTCAGTTTGGTTTTTCTTTCACACGAGAAAACTCTTTTAGAGCAAACCTCTTTGTAGAGTTTTTCTTTACAAATCTAATACGGAACAGCTCTAAATTGTAAAGGTTTAAACCTGAACATTTACTAATATTCAAAAATGAAAAATTTGAAACTCTAGCATTCGATATTGTACAAAAACCAAGGTTTCAAAGTTAAAGAAGCTACAAATGAAAAACCTGCAACATTGCACTATTCCAAAGTAGAAACCATTAAAATAAAATAATTTTACACTTGAGGTCATCATTGTATCTTTTATAAAATGTAAATCTTAAGTTATTATATTTTTTATGTTTTTAATGTAATTATTTTATTATTAATTGTTATTGTATTTTTTAATTGAAAGTTTTATTGACTTTCGATAACACAATCATGGCTACACAATCTACGATGTCATTTTGAATTTGCGACTCTAAATGTTTTTCTAATTTGAACACTTCCTACTCAAAATTTGTCCATCAAGTTTCAAATCAAATTTTATAATTTTTTAAGATTCAATAAAATACGAAAGTCATTTAAATTAAAAAATGTATAGTCTCAAATCCAAAACTTTTTTCATTTTAAGTAGTAAAAACTGAACTTTAAATTAAAGCACGCAAAGTGTAAATTTAACTCTTAAAATGAATGCGAACAAAATCTGAATTAAGACACTATTATTTCAAACGATCAAAAATGTACACGTATAAAATAGATGTTTAAAGATTTATGGTGAAAAATGTAAATTTAAACTATTATTTTCAAAAGCTCTAAATTGAAAAATGAATCAAGACATTTGTAATCATTCAAAATTACATCATTTTAAGCAATTTTAATATAGAATCATTTAAAATTCAACGATTAACTTTATTCTTTCAACTGAACACTTTTTAAATAAGAAGTTAAATTAGTTTAATTTTAGGTGATCTTTACCAATTAAAAATTGTTTGATTATTATTTATGCATAAAAATGTGAGACTATCCCTTACAATTTAAAATTTTCTTAAGCGTAACAATTAAAATTATAATGTTCAGAGTTAAAATTTAGCATCCTAAACTTTAAACTATTTAAAGTTTTTTTATATTGTAAACAAGTCAGTTACAAATTGTTTGGTTTTATATATATGATTGATAAATGCTTACTTTAAATAAACAGTCAAATATTACAAAATTATTTTCCTTTCTTTAATTTAAACAAATTTCTGATCATTTTTCCGTTTTACCTTTTTCCGTACAAAATTCTTATTTTTCGTCCTTCAGTTGAATGGTTATATTTTGGTTATCATTATTCTCATATGCGATAAGAAATAAAAATAGTATAAAAAGAAAATAGCAAAAAAAGGCCAACAGCGGGAGTTGGCCCGGACATTTCGGTTTCACGTAGCCACTCAAACTTTTTTTTAAACTCCAGGCTATTTCCCAGACTTCCCAGTCAAAAATTGCTTTTTCCTGTTTTACTGTCAAGCAATTATTTCAGTACTAATTGCTTTATTATATTAATTTAGAAAAGCATTAGAAAATTTTATAACTTCAAGTTCAATATTTCAGATGAATTCTTAACGCAAAAAGAAGAATCTTCAACAAAATAATTAAGTTTTTTAGCTAAAAAGTCGAATTTTCTGTTAAAAAATTGTCTTTGAACTAGATAAGATGAATTATTACTAACAACCAAGGAAGATGCATTTTTTAATAAAAAAATTTTAAAAAGATTTTTCTACCAAAACTTAGATTTTTAACTCAAAAGAATAAATTTTCTATTCAAAATACGAATGTTCAACAAAACAGTTTATTTTTTAACAGAAAAAGATGACTTTCTAAGGAAATAATTGACTTTTTATAGAATAGTTAGATTTCCAGCAGAATAATTAAATTTTTTACCAAATATTCCAACTTTTAACGAACAAAAAAATTAACAAAAAATGGAATATGGACCAAAAATGTGATGGAAGAGTTCTCAATTTAAAAGAATTAACTTTCAACCGTATATGAGCAATTGTTTGAGCAATAGATAAATTTCTAAACCAAAGGGACAATATTTCTATTCAAAAAGACGAATGTTAAACAATAAAGTTGATTTTTTTTACCAAAAAGATGATTTTTTATCAAAATAGTGGAATTTTCCATGAAATACTTTTTTTCATCCAATAAGATAATTTTTAACCAAAGAAGATTAATTCTAAACCAAGAATATAATAGTAGACTTTTCAAATAAAAAGAATCAACTTTGAAATAAAAGAGAATGAATTATCGACCAAAAAAGATGATTTTTTAAGAAAATAGTTGAATTTTCAGCAAACTAATGAAATTTCTAATTAAATAGTACAGCTTTTAACCAAAAAAGATTAAATTCTAGACCAAAAATATGATAGTGGGCAGCTTAATTCATAAGAATTAACCTTTAACCACAACACATACATTTTTCATCAAAAAATTAAAATATGAGTTTTTAACAAAAATGTAAATGTTTTTGTTTTGTACTAAACTATTTGAATTTTGAAGCTAGGAAAACAAATTTTTCTAGAAAATATTTGAATTTTTTAAGCAAAATAGAAAATTTTATACAAGAAAGTTTATTTTAAATCAAATAATTGAATATGATTGTATATGAATATTTTATGTAATAAAATATTTGAATACTCAACTAAAACAAATAAATTTTTAACCCAGCAGTTGACTTCTCTATTAAAACAAAATAGTTGAATCGTCAAAAAAATTAGATCAATTTCCAAGCAAGTACTTTTAAACCAAAGATATATAGTATCTACAAAGACATTAATTTTCCCACCAAAAAAGACTAACCTTTAACATAAAAGTGGAATTTTCGATAAAAAAAAAGATTAAACTTTGACCAAAAAAGTATGTCTTTTTAAAAAAATTGCTTAATTTTCAACAAAATAATCAAATTTTCGACCAAAAAAGTTAAATTCTCAATCAAAACTATAATTGTAGACTTTTCAACTAAGAAAGATCAATTTTCAATCAAATAGTTCAATTTTAAATGAGTAAGATCAATTTTCAACCAAGAATAGAATAGTTAAATTTTAAGTTGAAAAATTCATTTTTCACACAAAATTAAACGAACTTTTCACAAAGTAGTTGCATTTTCAACAAATTAATTATATTTTTAACCAGTTAGTCACATTTTTAATGAACCCGGATGAACTCTGAATCAAAAATATAATATTAGACTTCTCAATTAAAAAGAAATAACTTTCAACCAAAATTGGTTGGATATTCTTATTGGGTTCTATTAATTTCGTTCTCATTGAAACGAAGAACGAAAAAAGGGTAAAAGAGGAATTTTACAAAAGGAGGGGGCGAGCACAATTCCAAATACACATTAGTCCAAAAGCAAGAAGATACGTATTTCAAAAATAAAAACAAATCGGAAAAATTCCCCGTTAAAAACAATCTCGACTTAATGTTGCTTCCGAAAATTCCAAGCTAATTTCTGGTTTTCCCGGTCAGTGGCCACGCTACCTGCTACAAACTCTGAGCGCTACACGGGGCCTGGATTTTGAAAAAGCCATCTTTTTCGAGACGACTGAAAATCGTATATTATTACACTGGAACCTGGAAATATGAACCCCGGGTTTACAATATTCATAGAATTGGTTTCCTCGGCACTTTGGTAATGCGAGGATCACGGGACCAAAATAAAGGTGGTGCTCAGTCATGCGTGACAAAGAGCATGAGGTCAGTACTCTCGTCAGATTATAGTTTCGTCAGCTGTTAACATTCGTCTAAATCTGACAGAAACGGTTCATGCGACTCTGAATGTTTACGCTCTTTTCCACGCACTCAGGATCCAGGCCACTGCAAGGCATGTCCGAAACAGTTCCTAATTCCCGGTTCCCGTGTACTTTGGCATATCAAAAGTATGGTAATAACACTAAGAACTGATTACTGAGAGGAATCTGAATCCAAACAAAATATCGAAAGTTTAGCTTCCCCTCGTAAGCCCCATCAAAATTAAATACAAATTTCTACACTTGAAACCCTCGGAAGTTTGAGAAAGTTCAGATTCACGATAACGAAGAAGGGTGCCCGCCAAAAGAAGATAAGTGATTTTTTCAGATAATTAATGGACTACAACAACAAAAATAATTCCCGTTCCCCCTCTGCAGAAATGATCTTCTTGGGAGGGCGAAGCCCCTCTGTACATACTTTGACTTTATCGCAATTCCTTAACACAAGACTAGCGAATCCACCGATTGTGTACAGTATATATGCTGTATACTGTATAGTGTAACCTTTTGAATTGCCGATGCAAATTCCATAAATTTTAACAACCCTCCGAGCGACGCCCCTTCGAGTAGTCATGTACAGTATATCGATCCGGCAAATCTCGTTGTTTGGAAATGGTTCTTCGGTTCTCTGCAGGTGAAGTGGGAGTATTGGAGGGTGTAGGGGATAGGAATTTAAATCGTGAAGGGTGGGAAACGGGGTGACTGGTTACGTCGAAGACCGGGGTTGTTTAGTTACCGGAGTCGTTATACACGATATTCCTTCCTCCATTAGGGAAATGAATTCCACCCTCATTTTTCGTCTCTCTCACTCTTTAATTTTTGCCCCTCGCTTCTTCCAACTGTTACGCTTTTTCTCTTTTCCTCTCTCAATCTTTCAGGCTGAAGTGAAAAAAGTATCTTCAAACAGCAGACTTTCTTCTTACGCTGTGACAAATCCTCGCGAAAACCGGGTTCCACTTCACGTAGACTATTCCGTCATTATTGCATATGCGGGTGGTGTGTATACTTACCTTTTTTGCAAAAACCACGCTAAAGTAACGAGCGCAGTCTCTTCGATGCTTCTAAAAAATAATTCATGTATGTAGGGGTGGGGCGCACTTTGACTTTCCAGTTTGACATCGATAAAGATTACAGCTCATAGGATTTGGGTCAAGGTATTAGCGTTTATGGAAAAAAGTTCTAAAATTCAATGTTGAAGAAATAATGATTTTATGAGTTATCAAGCAGGGTTGACGCAAACTTTCATTTTCAAAATGCATTGATTTTTTCCTGGCCAATTTTGTATTTTTCCTGATGAATAATATTCAAAGAACAGTATTTTAATCTTGTAATATTTTCAGCATGGACTCTTTTCTGAATTAAATAAAATAATTTATAATTTGAATTCTTAATTTATTTCATTTTAATTTATTAAAGTATGCAATCAACAAAATAATTCAACTGTTCAGAAAATAGTTGAATTAACCATGAACTGTTGTATTTCTAAATAAATAGTTGAATTTTTTACAAATACGCCAAACTCTCGCTTTTAGTCAAGTCTCAGGGTTTGCCTTCAAAAGGTCTCGGACTGATACTTCAAGACTGATTCAGTTCTAGGAAGGCTGAGAACGGGGTGACTGAAAGCCAGAGTTTGGTGTAAGTGGAATTTTCAAGAACAAAAATATGAATTTTTAATCGAAAAAGACAAACTTTCTGTCGAAATAGACAAATTTCCAACAAAACAGTTAAATTTTCGACGAACAAAGATGACTTTTTAACAAAAAACTTGAATTTTCAACAAAATAATGAAGTTGTCTAGAAAATAATGTCACTTTAAACCAAAACATTAACCAAGCAGTTCCATTTACCACTAAGTAGTTGAATTTTTAAGCTAAATAGTAAAATATATTGGAAAACAGTCATACAAAAAAGATGATTTTTGAACAAAAAAGTTCATTTTTAATTAATAAAGATGAATTTTCAGCCAAATAGTTGATTTTTCAACAACATAAATGGTTTTTAATTAAACAGTTGCATTTATATCTAAATAGTTTAAATATAAATTCAAAGAGACGAATTTTAAAAAAATATATAGATCAACTTTTAACCTAATAGTTGAATTTTCAACCTGCAAAGATAAGTTTTTTAGAAGGCAGTTTAATTTTTAACACGCAAATTTATATTTTTTCAGCTAAAAAAATAGACTTTCAAATAAAAATGAAAAAGTAAAATTTTTCGATACAAAAAGTTAGTTTTTAACAACAACAAAAAACAAATTTTTAACAAACTAATTAAATTTTTCAACCAAATCAATTAACTATTAACTAATATTATGAATATTTAACAAAAAAATTGCTTTTTAACAAAACTGCTGAACTTTCAACCA
Source organism: Belonocnema kinseyi (assembly GCF_010883055.1). Lineage (NCBI taxonomy): Eukaryota > Metazoa > Arthropoda > Insecta > Hymenoptera > Cynipidae > Belonocnema > Belonocnema kinseyi. Next base: position 42,330,666 of record NC_046660.1, read on the forward strand.
AGATGTCCAATTTTAACTGAATAGTTTAATTTTTAACTTACGAAGATGAATGTTCAATTCAAAAAGACAAATTTTGTAAAAATTAATTGAATTTTTAAAGAAAATTGTAATAGTTAATATTTGAACAAAATAAACCAAATTTTCATCTTAAGATGATATAAGATGATATAAGATGATATATTTTTAAATGTAAAATAATTAAATTCAACCGAAAAACATGGATTTTCAACTAAATAGTATAATCTTGATCAAAAGAAGATTAATTTTTAATCAAGTATTTTATTTTTTTCCAAGAACGATGAATTTTCAACTAAAACTGACGACTTTTTAACAAAATATTTTAATTACCGACCAAGAATGATTTTAATTCAATTTTAAAGACCAAAATATGAATATGCAACAAACAGTTAATTTTTTTACCAAAATAGTTTAATTTTTGACACAAAAAGACGAATTTTCAACAAAAAGTGGATGACTCTTTAACAAAATTGTTGATTTTTTAACCAATTATTAACATTCTTCCCTAAGCATTGATATTCGCAGCATCGAAATAATGTAAGAGTTTTAAAATAGGATCTGTTATAAACGGAATTAAAAATTTTCAAGCATTAATTTAAAATTAAAAATTTTATTATCCTTGATAGTTATTTGAAGTGTCTCCCATAGAAGTTCCCTGACTTGCAGATTTTTTTTAAATCTCTAACTTTTCCGTGGCCAATAAAATTCCCTGACTTATAGACTACTTTCAAATTTCAGAGTGACAATTTCAAAACTTTTTCAATTTTAAATCTTTTAAAGAAAGAATTTAAGAATCTTTCCAATTGATATAACTTCTATATGCAATTCTAAAGTGAAAATCAAGGTCCACGTATCTCAGCCATTAAACTATTATTTCTGCACAGTCATTTGAATATTACCTGAGAATTCTCAAAAATAGAGTCCCGAAGGAATTAACCCCCAAGCGGAGGTGTGAAAACCGTGCCGAAAGCTGAATGGCACCTGGGTGAGGTGTCTGGAACGGTGACTCTGGGGTACCGAGCGACCTCTCAGAGTACGCAGCCTTATCCTTGCATGCGGGGCTCTACAAGGATGGATGAACCCCTTTCCCTAGCTTCTCGTGGGAACAACAATGACAACACC
>NC_046660.1:42331905-42350430 GCF_010883055.1 Belonocnema kinseyi
GTTACATGGCACGGCTGCATGCTCTGTGGTGCGAGAAACACCCGGAGCTATCGCACTTTTCGCAGCAACGTCTGCGAAACCATGCTGAACTACTCCGTAAAGAGGCTATGTAAGCGGAACGCCTACTCTACCACAGCTAGAACAAGCCGGCAACAGAGAAAGAGAGGCGACACTAAGACCAACCGCGGGCCGGCATCCAATAGATGAAGAGCGATGCTTTACGACCCGGAGAAACATCAACACCAAGGTTTCTCTCAAGCCTAAAGATCTGGCTGAAATGGATGACGAGCTTCGTGGACATTTTTCCGGAGAATCCGACCTCTGGGCTATCAATTATTGTGTGTATAATGCAGCAAGAGCTTTGGCCAATGCGAACCGTAAAACAAAATCAACGGCTGATCATAAGACCAAAAGACTAATGCATCAACTTGCCATAAAGATAGGCTGGGCAAGACAGTACGCGTCCCGCATTCAGTGTGTGATTGACTACATCACATCTGGCAGGAATTTTACCGCCAAGGTTCGAAAGTTCGCGCGCGAACTCCGGACCCGTTATCACACGCTTAACAAGTCAAAGCTGCTAACCATCAGGCATCATATTGTTGAGAGAATACGGATACTATCTGACGCTAAGAGAAGTCTAGAGCGGAGGGAGAGGTGGGTCAGAGAAAATCAACAGTTTCTCTCTGACCCATCTCGACTGTTTCAAGACCCTCCAGTTACTGTCGAACACCCACCCAAACCAGAGGAGATCGAGGTATTTTGGAGAGAAGTCTACGAAGTTCAGCATAGACTGGACGAAGGCTCAGAAAATATAAAGAGCTTCAAGGAGTTATGTGTTGCCCTCATAACACCTGATAAAGAATGCCCACCCTTCACTACCAAGGAGGTGAAAAAAGTATTAAGAGGGATGAAGAACTATTCCGCACCGGGACCAGATTGTATCAAAACTTTCTGGTGGAAGACGTTTTCTTTAACCCATCAGCATTTGGCCCGTATTTTCACCTCATATTTGAAGTCGGAAGAGCCGATTCCAGAGTGGTTGGTAGAAGAGCGCACAATACTCCAGCCGAAAATAGGCAACTTAGCTGACCCGAAGAATTACAGGCCAATAACTTATCTGAACACACTTTATAAGATATTCACAGCTATCCTAAATGATAGGATTGTTCGGGCAATTGAACCTGTGTGGCAAGAAATATATATACAAAGAGGTTCAAAGAAAGGCGTAGCCGGATGTCGGGAGAACCTGCTCATCGATAGATGTGTCTGCAAAGATGCAGCATTCTAAGAGCGAGACCTATCGATGGCCTGGATTGATTATCGGAAAGTTTTCGATTCGACCTCCCATAGACTTATCATCTGTCTTTTGGAAATCTTAAAGGTTCATCCGCAAATAGTTAGGTGCATAGAGAGATTGATGCCGCTTTGGAAAACCAGATTTACTATCTCATCTGGAAAAAATCGGGTGAGAACTAACAAGGTCACCTTTCAGAGAGGTGTCTTTCAGGGCGACACCATGAGCCCACTCCTCTTTTGCCTTACATTATTGCCACTATCTCTAGCATTTCGCCATTCCGTCGGGTACTTGTGAGGCAAACCTGTAGATCGAAAGTACAAGGTCACTCATGTATTTTACATGAACGATCTTAAGATCTATGCTAAAAACAGAGAGCAACTGCATCTAGCTCTGGGGATTGTCGAACGATATACTAAGGAAATTGGAATGGAATTTGGGTTAGGCAAATGTGCCAAGGTTTATTTGAAGCGAGAAAAACTTAATGGCATCCCTGAAGATCCTGAGCTCGTTGATAGAAAGGCCATACGACACCTTTGCGCTGGAGAAACTTATACATACCTGGGCGTGCCACAGAGCCGCATTCAGGATGTGACATCTATAAAGGATACTCTCCGAAGCAGATACAAACGTCTCATCCGACAGATTTGGTCTTCTGAACTGTCGGCGAGGAACAAAGTATCTGCAACGAACATGCTTGCCGTCCCGGTACTACTCTATTCATTTGGAGTAGTTCCATGGACGAAGAACGAGCTCAGATCTCTTGATATCGGGACAAGAAAGGTGATACACATGAACAAAAGCATGCATCTTAAGTCTTCCGTTCCGCGACTGTACATCTCACGCCGTCAAGGGGGTCACGGAATATTGAGTCTTGAATGTCCTCACAACAGGATTATTCTGGGTACAGCACATAGAGTTGCAAATGGAAGAGACCCTCTTTTTAAAATGGTCAGGAATCACGAAGAAGTGGGCAAAGGAGCGTTTCTGTACAAAGCAGCGGAGGAGGCTGCTGAAACACTCGGACTTGACTTCAGTATTAGGGGTGAGCAAAATGCATCAAATCTTATCTATCTCGACTACTCGCTCCTGAAAGCCCGGATTAAGAAAGCACAAGAGAAAAACTTTCGTGAACAGCTCCTCGATAAGAGGATGCACGGTATCTTCCACAGAAATGTGAAGGATCAATCAGGATTGGAGTCTGGTACGGAGGGTTTCATTTTTGCATGCCAAGACGATGTCATTTCCACCTTAACATACCGTCGCCACATTTTGAGCCAAGACATTCCCGATGATAGCTGCAGGGCATGCCATGCACACCCCGAGCATTTAGCTCACATACTATCTAGTTGTCCAACTCACGCGGGAACGACCTACATTCAAAGGCACAATGCGGCACTAAAAGTGCTTTATTACCATCTCTGTCACTCCTACGGCATTAACCTTAATATCGCTCCTCTAAATACTCCTAGGGAAATTGAGTCAATTGTCGAGAATGGGAACTGCCGCATATACTGGAACTTTATATTCTCGACAATTGTTTCTGTTGCTCACTCGAGGCTTGACATATTTCTTCTTGAATTCGAGAAACGAACCATGTTCTTTATCGAATTTTCGGCACCAGCTGACAAAAACATCATAACCAAGGAGAATGAAAAGAAAGAGAGGTATCGAGACCTTATAAGGGAGTTGCAACGATTGTACCCGGAATATTCTGTTAATCTGATCGTCCTTATCATCAGCGCTCTTGGAAGTGCCAAGCTTTCACTTGCTAATGGCCTAATGGTCGCTCTGTGTTCTTAGGGTGCACGAGGCTTTTGCTGGATCGTCGTATTGATTCTTTTACAGACTGTAACCATCTATCTCACGGTCATGAGACGTGGTTGTGGCTGAAATTTTACCGCCATTTCGCTGGGAGCGGGTGCAATTTTCCAGATTAGGACCGGCTCCCAGCGAAATCCTGCGGTTGTCCTCATGACAAATTTTTAATTATATATATATATATATATAATTGAAATAAAAAGATAATAATATATTTTCTAGTTACAAATTTTACAACAAGAAAAATAAACCTTTAGGGATTTTGACTGGTCATTTCATTTAAATAATATTAAATATTTTAGAATGTCAAAGAAAATACAAAAATACAGCTATTAGATATGACCTAATTATTTAATTATATAATTGATATATCATTATCCTTATTGTATTTAGTTTAGAATTCAAAGCAAAAAGTAACTCCTAGAGAAAAGCCAAAAATTTTCAAGAGTGGAACAAAAGGATAATTAGTACAAAATAATGCAATGCCGAATAATGAAAGAGTGACAAATACTTTTTTTTCCTCAAATTTGTAACCAAAAAATATTATCCTCTACACATTTTCTCCTTTTGGCTACTAATTTTTGGAAAAAGCCATTAACTTGAACCCTTGAAATAAACAGTTTTTTTAATGAACCAGTAATTTAGTGAAAACAAACTTCAGGAAATATAAATTTTATATTACTTTGTATCTCTAAAAGAAATGAAAATTTACAAGAATTGGGTTTTAAGAAAATAGGCTTTCAAGAATTTTAGAAAAACTGCCTTTATGTTGCCATTTCTCAAAGACTCTCCTAACAAGAATAATAATTCAAAAGCCACCCCTAACAGTGGTAATGCGTCAAAAATCAACAAAAATTAATCAAAATTTTGACATTAAAATTAAGTTTAAAAATATCTAGAGAAAACTTCATCCCTGATTGTCATAATACATAGAAACACACTTAGCAGTGTCAATATGCTAAAACTCAGAGTTTGAAATAACTATTTCAAATCACTCCAAGAAAAATTCGACCCTTAAATGATAAAAAAATTTAAACACAAGTGGTTAGAATTTCTGATCTATCATAGCCTTATAAGTATAAAACAGGAAATCTGAACGTGGACACTTCAAATAAATGTTGACACGAATTAAATCAATTGCGTGACTCTTGTATCGCGTGTTCACATTCAGAAGAAGACATTTGATACGCACGCAATAATTGCACCCTTTTGAGACTATTTACATGATACGAGCCTTTTATTATTCATTATGTCACATCCTTATTAATTTATAAAAGTACTACTTCCTTTACCAACTACCAAGTTTGCAAACGATAATCCAAGAATTAAAGGATTTATTTGTCAATAAAAAATGTATACATCATGCTAGCATCTCATAATAATTAAAATATCATAAACAACAGAAGTGAAAAACGTTATGTTTGAATTTTTTAAAGATATTTTTATCATTGGATAAATTTGTATTTCTTATTCCCTTCAATTATTTTCTTGTGTCTTCTTTTCAGGACCGAATACTGAATTGTTGAAAGTATGTTTTAAAGTAAACTAGAAACGAATAATTGGAAAAATAAAAAAAGATGCTCTTTAAAAAACCTTTTTTTTATTTCTTTTTTGTTTCCTCATACGCTTAAATTGCTTTGTAAAGTATTTTTGTCACTTGAAAGTATTCATATGCTTAAAAGATTTTTATTGCATGTTTCAAAATAATTTAAAATAAATGAAAATTCTTAATTGTTTGTTGTAGGCTTCACAGTCTTTCTCCTATTCCCCTCTATTAGTTAAATTCATAGAAATTTTAGAACCATTTATTTTATCAATGATTAGAATTTATAGAACCCGAGATATAACCTAATAAGCAAATACAACTCATTTCGATTGAAACTTCATTCTTCTTGATTATATTTTTCGTTGAGAATTTATCTTTTTTGGATATCGATTTTATTATTTGGTTAGAAATTAAAATATTTGGTTGAAAATTCAAAACTTTTGTTAAAAGGTCTTCCCCTAAGATGAAAATTCTTCTTTTTTAGTTAAAATTCCAAACTTTTGGAACAAAGCTCAACTTTTTGGATAAAAATCAACTTGTATGTTTAAAATGAATACTTTTTGTTTCAAAATTCATCTGTTTCATCCAAAAAAATTCTTTTTGGCTTAAAAATTACACTATTTAGTTGAAAATAAACTTTTATGTTGAAAATTAATAACTTCAGGTTGAAAATTCAACTGTTTTGTAGAAAAATCATCTTTTTAGCTTTGAAAATTTTAAAATTTGGTTAAAATTTGTTAACTTTTGATTGAAAAATCTTTTTTGGTCAAAATTTCAACTATTTTTGTGAAGAATCATTCTTTTTAAGTTGAAAATTCAACTATTTGGTTAAAAATTAAACTACTTTGTTCAAAATTTATATCTTTAGTTTCAGGTTAATCGCTTTCGTTAAAAATCATCTCTTTGGCTGAAAATGCATTTTTTGTATAATATGAAAAAACAGTTTTGTAGAAAATGAGTCTTCTTGGCTTGATACTTCAAAAAGTCGGTAGAAAATTTAACGCAATTTCTTTCTAATTCAACAGTTGGAATTTCGACTAGTTTTTTTTTAAATTTGTCTTTTTGGTTCGGAGATTCTTCTCTTTTGGTATAGATTTATTCTTTTATGGTTCATTGGAAAATTAATCTTTTTTTCGGAAGAATTCATCATTTTCGAAATGCAAAATTAAAATCGTTTTTGATGAAAAACTCAACTACTTGGTTGAAAGTTGAATTACTTTATCAAAGATTAATTTTTTTCGTTTAAAGACTCAGTCATAAAGTTGAAAATTCATCTATTTTGTTGAAAATGCAAAATTTTGACTATTAATATTAGGAATTAGACACTTTTCATTTTAATTAAATTTACCGTCTGTAACCATTTATTTGATCGAATTTACGTGCCTATTTTCATGAAAATCTCGATATTTTCCCTGTTTTTAGAGAATTTTGACTTGTGTAGCCTGCGACTTATTTTAGCTTTAGTTTCTCGATTGAACCGTCAGCGATTTCCTCGGCGATATCTTTGCTGTCGACGTAATTCTTGAAATCTACCAAATTGGCGAATAAATAGTTTAGAAAATATTTGAAATTGGTATTATGAAAAAGAATCTCTTTTAAATCGTCTTGTTTTCTAACGTCTTGCACTTTTGTTCACGATCCTTAAAAAATCAATCGAACTTTCGATTTAAGGTGTTTCCGATTATTTTTCAAAAAGATGAAGGGGATTAGTTAAAAAAAGGGGACAAACTGTGATCCCTGATAATTATTTATTTTTATATCTTCATTTTTCCACCTAAATTCTATTTTCAACCTAAACTCAAATAGGACCATTGTCGAGATTTATCCGACTGCAAGTAGTTATCTAGAAATGAGAAAGAAATTGCTTCCCCAGTTGCCCTGGGATCTCGATTGATATAGATTGATCACTTGAGCAATTGCAGGCTGAATTTCTCCCCCTATTTGGTCGAGATGATGGAGCTTTTGTGGAAAGTGTGGTTATACAGACTCAGAAATATCAGAAGCATTTCCCACTATTTCAAAACAGAATGTCTTTTTAAAAGAGGTTTTTTAACCTAATAATCTAATCTTGGAACCATCATAGTAGAAGAGTGCAAAATTAGTGTTTTAAAAATAAAATGAAAAAGCGGAGTAGAGAAAAAAACAAATGCGAATCGTATATGAACTTTCAAGTCAAGAATATAAGATTCTAATTCTCATCCTGTTCTAGATTTGAAATTCTCTACATAATTAGAATTCATGCACCAAGTGAAGCGTAGTGAAATCTGTATTTGGTGTCGGTTTTGAGGTTGATGATGACCATAAATCCAGAGTCTCGGAACTGCTTCGTCTCTTTTATTTCTCTCTATGTTTTGGCACGCCTGAATGGCCACCGCACATCCCCACGCAACTCCTTGCAATTATCTCCGCGGTGCGGCGTCAATTTTTAGAAACAATAAATCTACAATCACTAAATTCAGATTCGACTGCAATTATTTTACCTTTAAACCGACAAATGATCAAACTTTGAACATTTGGCAACACATTTTCTATTCAACTTTGAATTTCAGAAAAATGTATTTTTGGCATCTTTTCAAAAGATTCATGGTTATCTATTAATCTTTTACTTTTTGAGGTTGAATCTGAGTCACTGAAAATAAAAGTACAGTTTAAGCTTCAAATATACTTCATAGTCCAAAATGCATCTAAAACAGGGACAATAGATAGATTTTTCGGGAGATAGGGGAATGAATTCTTTTTAAATTAATGTATAGCTCAGGTTTTAAATTCAGTGTAAAACGCTTTAGATTTCCAGTTCAAATATATTGCATTTTCAACAAAATGCAGTCGAATCTGAATTAAGTGATACTGGATTTAGTGTTTCCTAGAGGAACTGACACTAAATCGAGATTTGACTTTAGATCAATTTTTAAACCAATAGGTTGCATTTTGAACCAAATAGTTAAACTTCTAAGCAAAAGGGACACACTTTTTCAACAAAATAATTGAAGCTTTAACCGAAAAATTGAATTTCCAACAGACAAAGACGACTATTCATCAAAACAGTTAAACTTTGACCTAAAATGATTACCTCTTTACAAAATAGTAGAACTTAAAAAACAGTTGAATTTTCAAACAAATAATTAAATTTTCAACCAACAAAGCTATATTTTCAAGCAAATAGTTGAAGTTTCAACTTAAAACAATAAGTTTTCAACCAAATAGTTGATTTTGTGAATAAATAAGATAAATTTTCAAACGAAACTGAAATAGTTGATATTTCAAGTAAAATATATTTTAGTTTTTAAAGAAAAAGTTGAATTAAAAATGAATGCTAAACAAAAAATGTCATTGTTGATATTTGAATAAAAAATATAAAATTTCTACTAAGAGATGAACTTTTAATTTAAAAAGACGAGTTTTTAACAGAAGAGTTAAATTTTCAGCCAAAAACCATTTTCAACCCAACAAGACGGACATTCAACAAGATAGTTGAATTTCGCGGGCATATCCTCATCGCGTGCTACGCTCGCCAGTTTGAGCCCGCCTAGGGCGCGCGAAAGTTGAATCTCGCGCTTCGTGCTCGCATATGTATTCTTTGCATTTGGAATGCTTGAAGAAAACTTTATCAAAAAAATCTCTTTTAGATGGCAGTATTTATATGCGTCTTCATATTCTGAATTGTCTACTTAATTAAGTATAGTCAAATACTAAGTTTCTGAAAACTCTGTAGGCTTTGAGGTAAACATTCTCATCGTGAAACTCGCGCTGCGCGCTCGATTTCCGACTGACATTTGTAAACAGGTTTTTGTTAAATTTTTTTTCTCGTAACTTTCGTCGTTTTTCCACACATTTATTTTTTATTTTATTTTTTTTCAACGTTATTTTTCACAAATAAGACAAAAAGTACGCGTCCTATCAAGAAGTTTTTCTTAACGAAATTCTAGATCTTTTTTGGGATAACCATTTTTGTTAATTCATCTTTTTTTCCTATCCTACTTAGTTTGTCCACAAAATGGATTTTTTTATTTTCCATTATTTTTTGTGCAATCAAAATTTGAATTTTCGATTTTTGAGAAAAATCCAAAAATTGGTTATGATAATCTTATAGGGCTTACGAAAAGAAATGTTTTTCTTCTCGTGACTTTTTTTCATATCGTGCGTTTTTCGGCTTCAAATTTTGATTTTCAGTTGATTAAAAAAAATTTGAAAACGCTATAACTCTGAGAATTTTCTTTTTATCGAAAAAAGTCATTAGGATAAATTGTTTGTTCTTTTTGATCCTATAAATATCCGAACATAGAATTTTCAAATTCAGAAAAAAGTTGTCTAAAAAATTTTCAAAATGAGCTCAATTTTTGAATTTTTATCAAAAGTGGCTGGTTGACGAACTCGTTCTTTCTTTTGAGACTTTAAAAAAGTGTTCCAAAGATGAATTTGATTCGTTCATTTTTTCGAGAGGTAGCGTGTTCACGGACGGACGGCCGGACATACAGACAGACAGACGCCATTGTGAAAACCTGATTTTCGGATTCAGGGGGTCTCAAAACGTAGAGATCCGTTCAAAAAGTGTGATTTCAAATTTCCGACAATTCTAATACTTTCTCAATCATAAATGATGAGAATGTAAAAATGTAATTTCAAATCTAAGAGGATCAATTTGCTATCGGAAAATAGTTGAATTTTCTTCCCAGATTTTTTTATTAATCTTTGCTACAGAAAAAAGATGATTTTATAATCCAAAAGGATGAATTTCCTCTTGAATAGGTGAATTTTCAACAAAAGCGTTGCACTCTTAATTCAATAAAAAATGTCAACCAAAAATAGGATAGTTCATATGTTACGTAAAAAATATTTTAGTTTTTAAAGAGCAATTGAATTTTTTTTTTAACTAATCAAAGATATAATAGTTGACATTTCAACCAAAAATAATCATTTTAAATCAAAAGAAGTTGCAATCAACCAAAAATAACAATGCTTAATCAAAAATTTAATAGTTGACATTTTAGCGAAAGCAGACTTTAATTTTAAATCGAAAACAGTTGCATTTAACAAAAAAAACGAATTTAAAAAAAGTGGGATGTAAGAGCGGAAAAAATGAATTTATAACAAAATATTTGAATTTTCAATAAAAAAAGTTAATATTTAACTAAATAGTTCAATTTGCAGATAAAAACTATCAATTTTCAACCAAATATATAATAGCTAAATTTTCAGTTCAATAAATAACTTTTGAACATAATGATCAATTTTAGCCAAAGAGACGAATCTATAACTAATAGAACGAATTTTCAAAAAGAAGTTCAAATGTCAACCGAAAAGATTAATTCTTTACCAAAAAGATGAATTGTCAGCCAAATGTATCAATTTTAAGCCAAATATTCGAACTTTCCACTAAAAACCATCAATTTAACCCAGAAATGGAATAGTTCATTTTTAAGTTAAGAAAATTAATTTTTAACCCAAAAAATGCAATAAAGTGGTTAAACCTTAACCAATAAATGAATTTTGAACAAAATATTTCGATTCTCAACCACATGTAGTTGACATTTCAACCAAAAAAGACTTTTAAATCGTTAAACTTTCAACAAAATAAATCAATTTCCACCAAATAGTAAACTTTTTAATGAAAAAATATGAATTTTAAACCAAAAATATAATAGTAGACTTGACAATCAAGGTAGTTGTGCCAAAAATCAAGTATCTGGAAAAAAGTTGTCTATGATTTTAAGTATTACAATCATACTATCAGTCATGTTTTGTGACATCTTTTTCCAAAAATGGTTGAATTGATAGAAAATAATGGCTATTTTTTTTGCAGACAAAGCATTTTCTATTGTTCTACCATTTTGATTTTTTTAAATAAGTAAACAATCTTCAAATATAGTTATTTAATTTAAATATCGTTTCCTTCAGAAAATATTTCTACGATTTCAGTCATACAAAATTTACTTTCAGAATTCGAAATAATAGAATTGTAAAGAATATTTTTCCGGGAAAAATAAAAGCTTAATTATTAAAAATCAACCATTTTTCAAGAATGGCTAACAAGGCAGAGTAAGAAAAATTCATTTGCAAAGAATAGAAAAACTATTTTTCATAAAGATCTAATTTTTGGTACAACTGCCTTCAAAAGTGTTATTATCTAACCTAAAATAATAATTGCATTTTCTATTGGGTTCTATGAATTCAGTTTGCATGTAAGCGAAAAATTAGTCAAAGTAGACCCTAAGCAATACAAAAAGGGGCTTCGTAGCCTATTAAGATGATAATTAAGTCGTTCAAACCTCTCCCTCCCATTCTTTCCATCCCCTCACCACACCTTCCGAACCTCTTCCTTTTTCCTCGTCTGCTACCCCCTCTCCACGCACCCCCATTTCACAAATTCCTTCCCCTACTTCCAACCTCATACATCACGTCCCCTCCGCCAGTCACTTTAATTTCTTATCATTTACCATACTTCCCCTAATTTCCTCTTACTTTGTCTACTAATCCTTCTCTCAACCTACGCGTATAACCTCTACCCTAATTTCCCTTAATTCCCGTTTTCTTATTCCCCATAATTTCCACTATTTTTCCTCGTCTTATTTCCCCTCACGTCCCCTACTGCCCGTCCTCTTATTTCTCACTACTTCCCCTACTGTCCCTCTCCTACGTCTCCTAATTTTCCTTTACTTGTCATTCTGTCGCTCCCCCCATACCTTCTCATTCCCCCTACTTCTCTCCTTTAATTTCCCCTACTTCTAATTTATGGCTTCCCCTCACTTATCTGCTCCTCATTTCCTATCCATTGGCCCTACTTTCCCATCCCTCATTTTCTCTACTTACCTTCCCCTTACTTTCCCTACAACTGCTCCCCTCAGCCACCCCTTATTAATACTACTTCTTCTGCCCTCATTTCCCTACTTCACCGCCCCTTATTTCTCATCATTTCCATACTTTCTCTGTCATCATTTTCCCTTTCTTTCTTTACTTACCGTCTCCTCGTTGCTAATCCCCCTTGTCACCCTTTTTCCTAATTTCTCATAATTTTCTTTTCATTATATTCCCCTACATCCCCCTCTCCTAATTTACCAACCTTTTTCTTACTCACTCATCCCTAAATGTCCCAACACAACGGGCAGCCGGTCGAAAACCCCGACGGATAATCCGAAACCCGAAAAAAGAGAAACAGGGAGTTTTAAAAAGAGGAGAAGAAGAGGGATTCTTTCGTAAAAGGGGGAAATAGACGAATAAGGGAATGACTGTTTAAGTGTCTACAAATGATTTTAACAGTTCAATTTTAATTAAATTACTAATTTCATTGTCCACACTTTTGTGTGCAGATGCAATAAAACGTTGAAGAATTCGAAACACAAGGAAGTTAAGAAAACAGAACAAAAAAGCTATTCTCTTCTCTTTTGCATTTCATCAGGAGATGAATATTCATGAGTCTCGAAGAAATAGAATTCCCTATATTGATTTTTTTCCTTGCTTCGCTCTTTAATCGCAGCTCCATTCTTGGCAATTTTATTCAGTTGTAAAATTCAAATGGTACGTCTTTAGACTCGATCATTTATTCAGAGTTTTGTATTTATTCTAAGTGGAATTCTGAAGTGTCTGAAGAAAGTTTCTGAGATTTGGTGCTTTCAGTTTAAGGAGTAATGACATGCAACTGCAATTCCCATCAGACAAAGAGAAAATTCGAATGTAAAAGTGCATTTCCAAGCTTAGAATACCCTTCGGGAAACCGGGAACTTATAAATTATCCACTGTAAGGAGAAAATGAAAAAAAAGTTTTAATTGTAATTTTTTATAAATCTTTTATAAATAGGACAATACATATTTGATTTAAATTTTCTTATTTTTTATTTATTATTTTTAGGAATGCTACAGCCGAATGTACATGAAAAAAGTGAACTATTCAAACCGAAAAAGTAACCAAAATAAAGCAATTCATAACACAAAAATTTACTAAATATGATTAGTGTTCAAATTTTTAGAAATGCAGGTAACATTCATAAGACTCAATAACAATTCAAGTTAAATTGAAATAAATTGACCAAAATCCCAAAGTATGAAAAAACTTATTGAATTCAGTATATTTGAAATTAATTTAGAAAAATTCGCGGAATTCAATCAAAAATGAAGTTCCTAAGGATTCAAGAATATTGAAAACATTTTAAAATCTTTTGCGATTTGAAAATACGATACAACATTTCAAATCTTTTGAAACACTTTTAAATTATAGAAATCTATTGAAAATCCTTCGAAATCTTTTTAGATATCTTTAAATCTTTCAAATACTTTAAAATCTCTTCAAACAACTTGACAAATTTTAAAGTCGTTCAAATCCTGCAAAATGCTTTAATTCTTGCGATTTCATTCTTTGAGATCCATTAAAACTTTATAAATTACCGAGAAATTACAAGAAATCCGATTTCCCGATTATCTGTAAAATTCTTTTAAATACCACGAGAGCTTTTAAAATCCCTTAAAATTATTAAAATCCTGGGAATTTTCATTAAAATACTTTGGGATCTTTTAAAATATCCTAAAATATTACAAATATTTTTTAATCTTGGGAAATTCCTGATAACTTTAAAAAACTCTTGAAAGTTCCTTCAATTTTTTAAAAATAGACGAAAATCTTCAAAATCCTTTGGGATACATTTAAATTATTGAAACATATTGAACAATCCTTGAATTTTTTTTAATAACTTTAAATATTTTAAATCCTTTAAATTCTGTTTTCGTCCCTTGAAGCTGTTTAAGGCTCTTTATAATGCCTAATGTAGGATGTTTTAAAAATATCCTAAAAGCCTTCTAAATCTCTTGATTCTTCAAAATTAAAAAAATACCCTGCACTCTTTAAAATTCTTTGGTATCCCATCAAATTATTTTAATCTGTTCAAAATTCCTTGGAATCTATTAAAATACCCCAAAATATTTCAAATCGTTTGAAATATGTTCTACTTTTTAAAGCTCTTGAAAATGCCTTGGATATATATAGATATACAGATATATTGAAATCTATTCTAAATTCCTTGGAATCTTTTGTAATACCCTAAAATATATTCATTGCTTTGCAATTTTTTAAAAATTTCTTGGAGTTTTAAGAGATCCTGCAACCCTTGAAATTCTTTGGAATTTTTTCAAATTATTTAAATCTATTTAATATTTTCAGAATCTTTTAAAATACCCTAAAAATTGCAAATCCTTTGAAATCTTTTGAAATTCCTTCCACTTTTTAAAAATCTTTAAAATTCTTTGAAATGAAAAAAAAATAATATTGCTTCTCTTAAGACTTTTTCCTTAGAATTTTCATAAATCTCCTGAAATCTTTATAATCATTAGGAATCCCTTCAAATTATTGAAATCCATTCAAAATACCTTGGAAACTTTTTGAATACAGTAAAATATTTCAACTCCTTTTACATTTTCCAAAAACTTTGGAATCTTCAAATTATTGAAATTTATTAACAAAATTTTGCAAATCTATTGAAATCTTTTGAAATCTCTTGCAATTTTTTAAATCTCTGAGAAATTCCTCTGGATTTTTAAAAATGCCTTAAAATCATTAGAAAATATTAAATCCCTTAAAATCACTTAAATAAATTCAAAATTCCTTGGGATCTTTTAAACTATCCTCAAATCTTTAACATTCATTAAAATCCTATAAAAGTATTTTCAAATCCTCTGAAATCATTAAAATCTCTTGAGATTCCTGAGAATTATTAAATCTCTTGAAAATGACATGGGTTCATTTATTGGAAGAAAAGTAACTATAGTGATATTTTTCATTTAAAAAATGACTTCAGTGACTGTGTGGCAGCCCTCAATATTCTTAACAATGACTTAAAGTACTTCCTACATAAATTCCGTGCCTTTCGCCATTTTTTTCAAAATCCCTGACTTTTCCTGATTTCCAGGTTTCCCCGACCCTGTGAAAATGTATTCAACTTCGCTAATTTTAGCCGAATTTTTTAACAGAAATTTGTAAATCCATCAGAAGAGACAATGATGACACTCAGAATTCATAATCGTTTCATAAAGTCCGGAAGGGTAGAGCAAAAAAATTCTACGCTTCCTGGATATGCAATAAAGATCTTAATGACGTACGTGTAAAACTACTTTTCAGTCTGAAGTCATGTTTCTCAACTCACGTAAAAAATCGTAACTAGCCGAGTAGAGAAAACTTAAATTTACTTAAGTAATGACGAAGGTGGTAGTTTTTCAAGAAAGTTTTCATTGTATGTAGGTGAGCAAGCCACGTTTGGGCGAGAAGGGTTATCACTCTGCTTTCGTGAGCATGAACCAGCTGCGCAAACCGGGAGAACGTTGGTTATCGTTATCCTTATCCTTATCGTTATCCTTATCAAGATAATTACTAAGCTACCTCGTTGTACCTTGACTAATTATATAACTAGCCGCGTGTGTATCGTACGTGAGAGGAAATCGTTAGAGAACAAGACTTTAGATAAGTCACGTCGACAAACTCTTCACGATAGACCAAAAGGGGATAATTTTACTTTGCAGAACTTTACTGAAATTTTATACTCTTACTTTGCATATAACGTTGATCAGAGCTTAAAAAGAGCTTGAAAACGGGAATTAGGAAAGCTTTTTCACAAAAAGGAGAAAAATAGGGGAAAGATTAAACAGTTGTTTTTAGATTTAGAAAAGAAGAAACAGTCTTTTGATAATAATTTGAATAGTTTTTTGATAATATTAAATATTAAATGCTGAAAAACTCGAATATTTGTGGAAGTCCTTAGAAACCCCTACAATCCCCTTTGAAATGTAATTTATACGCTAAAGTTATCTAGAAATACGTTGGAATCCCTTGAAAAATTTTTAATGTCATTGACATCTTAGATACCTTTTTAAAATCCTTAGAAATTTCTTTATATCCCACAAAATACATTCAAAATCCTTCAAAAATGTTCAATCTTGTTAAAATCCTTGAAATATTTTTAAATATCCAAAGTACTTTTACAATTCATCTGAAATTCCTTTAAAAAATCATGTAATTCTTATTGAATATCATTCAAGATTTTTTTTAATAATGAAATATTTGAACTCGTCTAAAATCCCGTCAAATCCTAAAAAAATATAATGAAGCCCCTTCATATCTTTTAAAATACCCTCAAAGCTTTGAAACCTTTTAAAATCTTGGATCTCGACTAGAATCTATTAAAAACCCTTCACTTTTTTTAAATCCTTTGAAATCCCTGAAAACTCATTAATTTTATGAAATCCATTGCAATCTAGAGAAAGTTCTTATAATTTTACGGACTTATTTCATTTCCTTTCAAGGCTTGAAGTCAACAAATGCTTTAAATATTGTAAAATTCTTTGAAATCCATTGAAATTTTGTAAAATCATAAAAATTCCTTGAAATCTTTGCAGTCTTTTAAATCTTCAGAAATCTTATGAAAACATTTGAAACTCTGAAATTTGGTAAATTTCCTAAATCTTGTGGATTCTCTGAGAAATTTTTTGAAATCCCGCAAAACATCTTGAAATCTTTATTAACATTTGAAATTTTTTCAAAATATTATATCTTTAAAATCCTCTAAGACCCCATAAAAATGAAATACTCAAAAATCTCTTAAAATCCCTCTAAATCTTTGAAATCCTTTGGTACCCTTTTAAAATCCATTGCTTTATTTAATGTCTTAAAAATGTTTGAAATCTATTAAAATACCCTAAAATCTTTCAAATATTTTGAAACCCATTAAAATTTGTAACATCTCTTAACATTTCTAGAAATACTCTTAAATTGCACAAAAATCTTTGAGATTTCTTAACATCTTGGAATTCCATTGACATCCACTAAAATCTATTAAAACCCCTTGAATTCCGTTGAAATTCTGTAAAATATGTATATGTAAAACTCTCCAATTTTCTAAATCTCTTGAAATGTATATAAATTTCTTATAATCTTGAAAAAATTTTATTATAATTTTGTTCCTCTTTAAAGCTTTATATAATATTATAATTTGATTGATCAGAAATTAAAATTTTCAGAAATTTTTGTCAAAAATTCTTACGGATTTCAAAAATACTTACAAAATTTCATACTGATGCATTTTTAAATTCGATGAAAAATTAAGAACTTATATTTGTATTTTCAAAATGCTCAAAAAACACCAAAAACCACTTTTCTAACATATAAAGAAGTTTTAATTGAAACTCTTGGTAGCTATCAACCTAATTTACCTTAGTTTACCTTTATCAAAATTTTCATTTCGAAATTCACTCAATGAAATTTCTCGATTAGACCAAAACTCAAAAAGTTAGATCATTTTCAAAATTATTTATTATATTTAAAAATTCGGAATATTTATAAATAATATTAATTATTTATAAATAAACTTTTCAAAAACTTTTAATGCCCAGCTCATTTTAGAAAATTGAAGAATTTTCAATATCAAATCTGTAAGATTGAAAAATTGAAATAATAAAAAAAGGCCGTGTTACTTTGAAAATATTCGAAATTAAACATTAGATACATGGAAATGTATAATTTCAATAACATCTAGTTGTGGAAAGTTCTGCACGAAATTCTCAAAACGTAAACGAAATTCCAGTTATAGTTCAAGGCCAGCGCAAACCAACTTTGGAAACGAGCCGAAAACAAGACCACAAAAGCTAAGCTTTAACTTCATATCACAATGATAACCAAAACTCGAGTAACTTGGACGTTCATACCTTCAGAATTCTTATCATTGGAAGGGAAAATGATGCAGATTCCCAGTACGTAGAATCAAAACTAATTCCCTGAATATTCTTTTGTTTGCCCTGACCATTAATATTTTCAGACCATAATTCTAATCTTGTAACATTTTTAATATAGGGGAAACCAGTACGAGGAGAATACCAGTACAAACTGAATAATGGATAAAAGTTTAAAAATAAAGGTTTTAAAGCAAAAGTTCTGCAGTATTTTTTTATGAGTATTTATGCTAGGAACGAGTTTTATGGTCAGCCGTTTGACCATTTAATTGCATTTTTGACTTGATAAACTGACAAATTTGTTTTTAACATGGTGACGAAAATGTTGTCCGCTGACAGAATTATCATTTTTCAAGGAATTAAATTAATTTTACTATTCTTCACTCTTGCTTTTGAAACCGTCTATTATTCACCCAACAAAATTTTTTGGTTGATTCGGCCAAAATCAACCAATCAACCATCTAGCAAAATATTTGCCTGAAAAAAAATTTGAGTGGTTTAACGAAATATTTTGTTTTTCATATAAAAACCATATTCTATGGATAAACCACAAAAAATGTGGTCGATTTCACCAAATCCTCTTCTGAGTGAATGCAATACCTTTTCTGCTTGTCTATCATTTGTTAATATCATCACCACAAAATTTTTTCAATCCATCTGGTACTAGTTGACCCTTCAATCTTTTATAAATAGAATAAAACAGTTTTAAGATTAAATCGATACATTTTTTTATTTATCATTCTCAAGGCTGCGACAGCCTGATTTACTTGAACAAGTGCTAGAGAGATTGATCAGCAACCTGGGTCGGAGCAGTGTTGCGGAACGAACGTGTTATTTACTTAAATGGCACGATAATTCTGGATCAATCTGAAAAATCTCTATCCCTTCCACACACTACTCCTTTCCCCTGCCGAGTGAGTCACGCCTACCCCGAAAGGGAAATGGCTTAATGGTGTAATAATAATAATAATAATAATAATAATAATAAGCCTCGGTGGCTCAGTAGCCTCGGTGGCTCAGGAGCCTCGGTGGCTCAGTTGGAGACTCGGTGGCTCAGTCGGAGCCTCGGTGGCTCAGTTGGTTAGACACTTGGACTTCACCTCAGAGGTCCGGGGTTCGATCCCTGAGCCGGTACCTCTGGAAATTTTTCAATGTTCCTTTA
>NC_046660.1:42350530-42352071 GCF_010883055.1 Belonocnema kinseyi
CAGATCACTTGATTGCATTATAAAAATGCGTCCGTGACTGATGATATATACCGGGAGAGCCACGTGCAAAATGATCAAATAAAAATCCAACTCTAACCAAAATTGCCTTCGACATATTGGGCAGTATAAGCCTGTGACAACATTTCGCCACAGAAATGTTTTTTTTATAATAAGTGACCTTTGTAAATCGACTGAGTGGCCCAAATGGACTAATTTCTATCCCAAGAAGTGACTAAAAGTGATTAATGTACATTAATAATGTGAATAATATTCTTTTGTATTTGAGAGAATTCAAAATAATTCGATGAAATTTTTCAGGGTTCCAGATGAATATAAGCGAACTTGAGACAAATTCATAAGGATTTAAAATAATTCAAGTTAAATTCAAAAGGAAATTTAGTAACGTAGCTTAGTAGCTTTTCAAATCCAGTAAAATTATTGAAATCCTCCAAAATCTTATAAAAGCCCTTTGAATATTTTGAAATATTTAAAAACCTCATAGGTCCAACATAATCATTTCATATCTTCCAAACGTCGAAGAAATTCAGTAAAACAGCATGAACATTTTTTTACTTCCTTAAAATAATTAGAATCCTTTAAAATTCCTAAAATTACTTTAATCAATTGAACATCCTTAGAAATCATTTTAAATGCCCTAAAATATTATAAATTTTTTGAAATATCTTGAAATTTGTAAAGAGCTTAAAAATTCTTGGAATTAATTTTTTAAATACCTTGAGATACATAAAATCCTTTTAAATCTTTTTAATTTCCATGGAATTTTTTAAAGCTCTGAAAAATTCCTAACAGTAACTTAAAATCTTTTAAAAATTTGATAAAATCCTTACAAGTAATTAAAACACTTGAAATTTCCTGTAAAATTTTGCAATCTTTAAAAAATGCCTTGAAATCTCTTTAAATATCCTAAAGCATTTCAAAGCCTTTGAAATCCCTTTAAAACTTTTAAAATCTGTTAAAAAATCCCTTTAATCTTTTGAAATGCCCTAAGCTATTTAAATTCCTTTGAAATCCTTTCAAATTTCTTTAATCGCTTGAAATCCATTACAAATTTTTTGGAATCTTGTAAAATTCTCTCAAATATTTTTAATCGTTTGAAATCCATTAAAATTTTTAATGGTCTTAAACATTTGTAGAATTTTTAAAGTACCCTGAAATGCATATTTTAAACGAAGAGTTCAGAACTCGATCGATTGAATGTACACTGACTTCAAGTGATTTCAGTGACTTCAGTGACTTCAGTGACTTCAGTCATTGCAGTGAATTCAAGTGGCAGAACACCAGTGGCTTCAGCTAAGGGATACAGTTGACTTCCCGAGTTGTTAACCTCTTAATTTAAAATCTTTTAAATTCTTGGGAAATGCTTGGAATTTTTAAAAATACCATAAAATCTTTAAAGTCACAAGTATCACTTTAAATTCTTGTAATACAGTCTGTCAAGTTAAAGCGTGGGTGGCTTTACTCGCAGTCGGTAAGGTGTATCGACATGATTTTGGTGTCAAAATATTAAGAAGAGCTCCCTC
>NC_046660.1:42352171-42367400 GCF_010883055.1 Belonocnema kinseyi
CTCGACACCTTGACAAATGTAATTCCATGTAGAAACATGCGTTTAAATAAAATATTTTACCAAAAAAGTTACCCACGCTTTAACTTGACAGACTGTATATTGAAAATGCCCCGTGATATATTAAATCCCTTTAAATCGTTTTATATCCCTTGCAATTTTTAAAAGATCTTAAAAATGCTTTGGAATTTTTAAAAATACCATTGTCTTTTGAAAAATTTTAATAATTTTTGAAATACTAAAATCAACTTGAAATAACTTGGAATTTTCTAAAATATCATACAATTTTGAAGTAAAATATATGAAATTCTTAAAAACCGCACAATTTTTTTTCTTAGTCCTTTCATTTAACATTCTTTGAATTTGCCGAAAACTTATACATTTTTTTCAGAATGCTTTGCAAATGTTTTGAAATAACCTGAAAGTTTAAAATTATGTGAAATCTTTTTAAATTCCTTGAAACTTTTCGAAGTTCCTAAACATTCCTTCGAAGTTTTAAAAATAATCTAAAATCTATAAAAACTGTTGGAAAACCTTTAAGCTATTAAAATCTATTAAAAATAGCCTAAGATATTTTTAATCCTTTGCCGTCTTTTGAAATCCCCGAAAATTTCTTTAATCTCTTAAAAATTCCTCAGAATTTAAAAAACAACCTAAAATATCTAATTAACTTTTTAAAATATTTTTCATAATTTAATTTTTGAAATCTCTTAAAATTACTAAAATCAAATAAAAGCACTTTAGAATCTTTATAAATATACTAAAATGTTAATTTTTTTTATTAATTCTACAAAACCCTACACAAATGTTTTTAAATCACTTAAAATCATTCAAATTCTTGGAAATTCGTTGAAAATTTGTAAATCTCCTGAAAATACCTTGGAATCTTTTTAAATGCACTAAAATATTTCAAATTTATTGAAATTTTTTGAAACCCCTTTAAACATTTTAAACCTCTTTAAAATTGCTTGCAAGTTATAAAAAACATAAAATCGTAAGAAACCTTTTGAATCCCTTAAATTTATTAAAATATATTATAAAAGTTATTTAGAATCTTTTAAAATAGGGTCGATTGGGGTAAGTGTGATATGAAATTCTAAAGTTAGAATTTAATTAGTGATATTTAGAATATTTTAGAAGATTCGTGTTTAAAATTTTGTCAGAATTATCTTTAGACTTGCTACTTTTATTCGTCCCTTTCTTGAATCAAGAAAAACTTGCCTGCAAAAGTATTTCGAATTTTCTTTAATAGCCTATAAACGATTTAAGATATATTCTAAAAGTCTTCTTTTAGATTTTTTACGAATCTGGAGTCTTTTCGCGTAACATTGGAATTTTCGAATTTCTACATACTACTTTCAATTAATAAAAACAAAATTATAACTCCTTTTTAAAAACCATTCAAAGAAACTTTTTAGGATTTTCTAAAAACCATTATTTCTCTTGAAGAATTTTTCTCGTATTTTGGGTCCACCTTATTTTTAAGGTGAAGAACTTTCGTCAATAACTTGTGTCGTTTTTCCATGTATTTAATTTTTTTATTTTCAATATTATTTTTCACAAATAAAACAAAAACTGCGCGTCCTATCAAGAATTAATTATTAACAAATTTACAGATATTTTTCTAGATCACAATTTTTGTTCATTAATCTCTCACTATCTTGCATAGTTTAATCACAAAATGAAATTTTTTATTATTCGTTATTTTTTGTGCAATAAAAATTTGAAATTTCGATTTTTCAAGAAACTGCAACAGTTTTTATTATAAGCTTCTAGGACTTTGAAAAAGCAAAGTTTTTCTTTTCTTGACTTTTTCTTCATATCGTGCGTTTTTTGGCTTTAAATTTTAATTTTTTACTAATTTTTTAAATCATGTAAATGCTATAACTATGATAATTTTCTTTTTATCAAGAAAAGTAATGAGGATAAATTGTTTGGCCTTCTGAGTACTAAAAATAGTCATACATAAGTTTTTAACTCTAAAAAAAATGGTTCCATAAATTTTGAAAATACTCGAACTTTTTGCATTTTTGTCCAAAATGGCTGATTAACGAACTCGTCCTTTCTTTTAAGAACTTAAAAAAAGTGTGCCAAGGATCGATTTGATCCATTCATTTTTACGAGAGTTGTGTTTACGGACGGACGTATATACTTAAAATTCATTTTCCAATTATTATCTACTTTCATTTTTATTCCAAAAAAATCAGGTAAATTCATCTCTCCAACTAACCTCGAACTGTTCACATATTTCGTATTTCACAATGAAAAATAACACAAAAAATAGATATCACACTTACTTTTTCGTCTGATTTTTAATTATTCTGTTCGTAACTTCTGATAAAATATGATAAAATGTAAAATTTAAAGAAAAACAACGGAGGTTCAAGGAAAATATAATTTCTTCCTTCATTCATAAACAAATTTAAAACCAAAAAGTTTTAATAATCATGTTGGATCAAAAAATGTTAATAACGAATTAGTTTTTCATTCAAAATTTTTGTTTATCACACTAACCCCGCTATCATACTTCCCTTTACTGACCTTCGCTAAAATATTTCAGAAGAATTGAAGAATTAAAATTCGGAAATATACATATACCTGAATTCAACCATGGTTAATCCATGGCTTAATTAATTGAACGAAAAATAATTAAAGTGATATTTTTATTTTAAAAAATGACTTTTATTTTTGAAAGTGACTAAAAAGTGATTTGAGAAAATAGTGACTTTAAGTGACTGCATAGCAGCTTTGATTATCCTTGACTGTTACCTAAAGTGCTTCTTACAGAAATTCCCTCATTTTTTTCAAAATTCCTGACTTATCCCTTAATTTCCCTGGCCAACAGAATCCCCTTGCTTTTCCCGATCTCCTGGTTTTACATGATCTACGAACGAAGGTCAAAGTTCGAAGCATGTTTTGAAACTAAAGACGACTTTGTACACAAAGTTCATCTCAAGGGTCCAAAGCTGTCAAGTTGGTTTCTTGGTTTTACGGTGTCCTCTCCTCTCAACCTCGAATACGTCAGGACTCAAGATCACATCTGACCCGATGCAGGGTCTACCAGAAGCCTTTCGTCTTTGTTAACCCCGCCACTTTGATCAAGTTTCTTAATCGCTCGTCAATACAGGCTAAAAGCTAAAGTAAATCTCGCGCCAAGCTTAGCTTACTTCGGATAAGTCGATGTTAACTATTAACAATTTGCAAATACAAAATTTTAAATCACTTAATTTTGTAAAAAAATAATGCAAAACAAAAATTACCAAGGTGGCGGCAAGAGTTTATTTTCCAAATTCCTTGACTTTTCCCTGATTAATTTTTCATTTTGACTGACAATAAATATTTAAAGACCAAACTAATAATCTTGTAACATATTTAATATAGAATATTTTATAAATGGAATAAAACGAAAAAGTGAGTAATAATAAAAATAATGAAAGTGACTAAACTTGTTTTGAATCTAAAATAATTCAAAAGTATTCGATGATATGAAAAATAAGGTCAATTGAAAACAATTTAAAAATATGACAAAAATGCACTGAATTCAGTAAATATAGAACACGTTTAGAAAAATCAATGAACTTCAAAAGAATTTTATGAAATGACTAAGAATTTGAGGCGATTTTAAAAGGGTTCAGAGTGAATTAAACAAAAAATGTAAAGCAAAGTTTGTTTACTCATTGAATTGTGTAGAAATGAATTAAATCAGATGAATGCAAGTGATTAAAAAGAATTAATAGAATTCAAAAAAATTTGAAAGCGTTCAGAAGAAATTGATAAGAATTCAGCGTTACTTCCAAATCTTTCGAAATCCATTAAGCTTTTTAAAAAATTTTTTAAATAAATTAGAGTTTTTTTAAATACTCTAAAATATTTTTAATTCCTTTAAAATATTTTGAAATCTCCTGAAACATTTTATGGCTCTTAAAAATTCCTTAAGAGTTTAAAAAAATGGCATAAAATCTCACCAAAACTTTCTTTGATTTTATAAAAATACCATAAATATTTAAAATCCTTTAAAATCACTTCAAATTATTCAAATCTATCAAAAATGCCCTAAGATATTTCAAATCCTTTAATGTCTGTTGAGATCCATTACAAATTTCTAAAGGTTCTGAAAATGCCTCAAAATTTTTTAAAATACCCTACGAAAATTTTGAAAAAACTTGGAATCTCGAAAAATTGCTGAAATCAATTCAAAATACTTTTTGGAATCTCTTAAAATATCCTGAAATATTGCAAAAGAATTCAAGAAAATTCAGAGACAGGTACAGACCTGAATTCGAAATATTCTCTGATTCCCAAGTTTTCCTGATCTGCAGTCACCCCTGCATTACATTTTATTGTCAACTAGAAAATGAGCACATGCTGCGTGCGGTATTACTCTTTTATTTTGTTTCGCGCAATTTTTAAATTAAAATATAAAACTAATACCAATGAAAAATGTTTGTATTTCATAAAAATAAAAGCAAAGGCAATTTTTATCATGAATGATTTGTTAAAAATATCAATTCACTAAAACTGTAATTCTTCATTAAAATCTATAATACCCATTTCCAGTAAAAAACACGAGCACAACACAAAATTGTTAAAAAATTCGTTATCCTCTTTAAAACTTAATTCTTTTTTTTACTATGAATACAGATTTCCAGGTCAAACGCGAACATAATTTAAAATTGTTAAAAACTTGAGAATCTTCTTTGCAATGTTTAAAATTTACGTTTTTTAATTAAAAATAGCCATTTTTTGATGAAAATACTTAAAAAATCTAAAAAGAAACACTAACGAAATCTGAAATTATTTAAGCTTGTAAATTTTATTATTTTTAATCAAATAAATAATTTTTTTTAAGCGTAATGATTTTGGTGTAAAAATACTCATTTCAGCTGAACGTATAAAGCACTCCAACTAAACCTGAAATTATTTTTTAAATGTACGTATTCATTGAAATCTAATAATTTTTACTAAAAATACCAATTTTCGGCAAAAATCATTAACATAATAAAAAATTCTTAAAAGATTCAATTTTGTATGTAAACCATAACGCAACCTAAATTTCTACAAAAGTTATGATTTTCTTTGAAATCTAATGTTTTGTTTTAAAAATTAACATTTTCATCAAAAAACACTGAACGAATCCGAAGTGGTTCAAACCTGTAAATGCTATTATCTTAAACAAAATCAATCATTTGATTGAAATCTAATTATTTTGTTTAAAACTATAAATTTTAGGTAAAATACACCAGCATAACCTAAAGTTGTTAAAAATGGTAAGTAATTTCTGACAAAAAACGCTAACATAACACAACAGAAAATTGTTCAAAATTATACAAAATTTCAAAAAAAAACAAGAGTCCAACAATAAAATTTGTGATTTAAAAGGAATACAAATAATAAAGACGAAAGAAATAATAAGAGAACAACAAAATTTTAGAAACTTTACGTGTGTGATTTGATATTGAAATTCTTTTCAAAAAATACTAATGCTCAGCAAAAAGCTCTAAAATAAAAATAAAAGAGTTTAAATATTTTCAATAATTTATTACATAATTTATAAGTTTTAATATAACCATGCAAGAGTATTTAAAGAGTACAAATGTTTCTCAAACAAAATTCACAAAAAAGGCCTACTGATTATTACAACAAATTTTAGAATATGAAACCCAAGCCTAAGTAATAAAACCATAGTTTAAGTCTAGATTATTTTTTAAAATTCGGTTATTTTCTTTATAAAATTTTCAAATTATCGGAAATTTCCCAAACCGAATTCCTTGTTCAAAAATGTGAAATAATGGTTTAATCGAGTTCGAATCGACCCATTGTTTTCGTATATGTAACAAAATAAAAGAAGCTTCTTCATTCCTTCACGTAAATCGGCTTGATTTATTTTTTTAAACCCAGAATCTCATCTATCTTCACTCCGCTCTCGATTTATAAAAATTATCTGCGCATCATTTGATTTCATTTAATTTAACTCGCATGAATTTATCTCTGGAAAATTTATAGAAACCTTTATAAGAGAAAAATTGAAACGAATTATTCAATATAAGTTCAAAATAAAATTTAAAAACTAATAATTTCCAATTTTTCATTTTCCCTGACCATTAATATTTAAATACCAGAATTCTAATCTTCTAACATGTTCACACACCAGAGTTCTCAAAGCAAGGAGAATGGGTTATTGTTCACGAACATAGGGGAATAATTTCTTTTGAATAAAATTAATGCAGATACTAAAACGCTTTAAATTCATGAGATTTCAAGTCGAAATTTATTGCATTTTCAAACAAATGGCTCAATTTTCCACCAAAAAAGGTTTTGTAACAAAAGTTATGCATTTTCAACCCAAAAAGACCAATTTTCAAGAAAAGACTTAAGTTTTCAAGCTAAGAAGTCGAATGTTTCAGAAAAAAGTTGAGTTTTAAATCCAAAAATATTAATTTTCAATCATGAAAAATCTTCGAAGCCAAAGATCGAATTTTCAAATAAAATTGTTGAAATTTGAACCAAATAGTTAAATTATCCCCCCAAAAAGTAGCAATTTCAACCAAATCGTCGAATTTTTGATAAAAAAATTAAACAACAACGAAAAACCGTTGAATTTTCAACCAAATAGTTAAATATTTTAGCCAAAAAGATCAATTCCTTAGAAGACAGTGGAATTTTGAAGAAAAGGTTTATTTATAACCAAAAAGCTAAATTTCACAAAATAGTTCAATTTTAAACATAATAATTACATTTTACCAAAATAGTTTAACTTTTAACCAAAGAGCTGAATTTTCATCCAAATGTTCGTATTTCAAAATAAAGAGATTAAATTTCCACAAAGAAAACAGCTGCATTTTAAAACAAATAGTTGAATTTAGAAGCCAAAAAGAATATTTTTTTAGAAGAGAGTTGAATTTTGTAACACGGGAAATTTAATTTTAAACAAAAAATTTCATTTTCAACGAAGAAATGTGACTTCTCTACTACCAATTGTAAGTTTTCTATCCCAATAGATAAAAGTTCAAGAAAACAGTTACATTTGCGAACAAACAAGATGGCATTTTAACCAAACAAATTACTTTTTGTTTAATAGTTGATTTTTTAAACAAATAGCAGAATTTTCAACCTGCAGTGATCAATTATCTACCAAGAAAATTAATTTTCTACCGAAAAAGACTAGCTTTCATCCAAAATTATCATTTTTCAACTAATAAGATTAATTTTTAACCCAAAAAGACAAACCTTAAACTAAATACATAAGCTATAAAATATATCTTTTGACTGGTTATTAGATAATAATAAGATTGACACCTGCACCAGTCAAGTTTTTGATCTTATCATTAAATACATGAATTTTAAACCAAAAAGTTGAGTTTTCAAATTATAAACAATAATTTTTTTAACATGGAATAGTTCAATTTTCAGTTTAAAAAATTAATTTTCAATAAAAAACAAATTTTCAGAGATGAATTTTTCACTAAAATTATGAATCTTCAACCACGAAAGATACATTTTTCAAAGTAGTTTAAGCTTTATATAAGTATTTGAAATATTTAACCTCATAGTTAAATTTACAAAAAACACTAAATTGATTTATTTACAACCACGTATTTAACATTCCAAGCAAAAAAGACGTATTTTTACAGAAAGCAATTGAACTTTTAACGAAATAACTAAATTTTCAACAAAGTGGTCGAATTTTCAACAAAAATGTTATTTTCGAACAAAAAAGCTGAATTTAACCGAATTTATAATTTTTCAACAGAATAATTCGATTTTTTTAATTAGTTGAATTTTCAACCAGAGACCTAAATTTTCAACCAAATGATCAAATTGCCAAACAAAGAAGATTAAACTTCCACAAAAAACAGTTGCATTTTGAACCAAATAGTTGAACGTAGAAGCTAAAAAGAAGAATTTTTCAGAACTCAATTGAATTTTTTAACCCGGCAAATCGAATTTTTAAGAAAAAAATTCATTTGAACAAAGAAAGCTCATTTCTCAACGAAAAACTGTGGACTTTCTTTCCAAAGGAACGAATTTTTTATCCAAAACAGTTGAATTTCCGACCAAACGATCAATTTTCAACAAGATAATTGATTTTTTAACAAAATAATTAAACTTTTCGCAAAATAATTAAATTCTTAAATGATTGAATATTTTTGTCTTAGTGAAAATATGAGGAAAACTTTGTGGAAAATAATGGGAAAAAAGGAGTTCTTTTAAAAAGTGCAAAATGTAGAAAAAGAGGAAGGAGTGTGAAATCTGCATTTTTAATGCAGAATCTTTTATAAATGGACTAAATTTAACTTTTTTTGAACCACTGATTTGTTCACGACTTTTCTTGAACAATAAAATTACTTGACTTTTCACTGATTTCCCAATTTTCCCTAATGTGTGGCTAAAATGATTCATTACACGTATCTCCAATTTCAAATTAATGCAATCCTGTTATAAATTAATGGCATAATGACGTAATGATTTAAAAAAAAATTATTATTATTATTATAACAAATAATAACAATAAAGCATAAAATTACTAGAAAGGGTAATAAACGAAATGGACACCGTGCGTGATCTCACAGACCGAGACGACGGATTACATGCTTTCACAAAGAAATTGAGGGATGTCACTGAAATCAGGTGGAGATAAAATGGGTCATATACATCCTTTTTTATAAGCAATACTTTATATTCAGGGAATCGACAAATTATTTACATAGTTCACTTCATTAATTCAGCCTTCAATAAGAATATAAAAAAAGATCGCAAAGTAAAAAAAAATAAAATTGCAAAATTGATGTGCATATTTGTATCTTTACATAACCACTATAAAATAGAAATAATCAGCTTACTATTTTATACGTATTGTGTAACATCTAATTATGGTATTATTCATTTTAATGAAATTAAATTTCCTACGAGCTATAACAGTACTCAAGATACTTATGCATTCCATTTTTCGCTAAGGGGTAATAAGAACTTATTTCAAATATGGCCTCGGTTTAATCTGTAAAACCTTCTCCATTTGCTATGCATTTATTCTTAATAATATATGCTAAGAGATTCAGAATTTAATGAGGTATTATCTGAAAAAAAATGTTTTTCTTTCGAAATAACAGCGTAATGGGCATAAACTAATGAATGCAACACTTCTATAAGAAACCACAAATTGTAATGAACTAGGAAATGAACACGCATGCTACGCGCGCGCACTTTTTTTCCCACGCAATTTTCTAATTCATTCAGGTTAACAAACATAATTGTTAAAACAATTTATTGTTATTTTTAATAATATTATCATTCAGGTTAACAAACATAATTGTTTAAACAATGTATTATTATTTTTAATAATATTATCTTTAAAAATACTAGAAAGTAGCGGTTCTACTTCCATATTTAACATTTTGTCTACAATTAGAGTGCGGTGCAAATTGATACACATTAAATAAAATAATTGTTTTAAAAAAACTTATTATTTTTAATAACATTGCCACACAAAAAAAGTGTGCGGAACTGGTAACAAGACACACATATTCATATGGATTTTGGGGCGCTGAATTCAAATTCGATATCAAAAATCGCCCATCACGTCATGGTTGAGCCATAACCTCAAAAAATGCCGAAAAATCATGCACTGAAGCAAATAAATTTCAAAATAATGCCAGTGATGCAAATTTTCACTTCAAAAACATGTCGACAACTGTGAGGGATGAACCCTTGCCTGATATCAACTTGTTTAACATTACTTTACCCAACAGAACCTGACCTCACCTAACCTGAATTAACAGAAATTTATTGAACTACACGTAAAGCTCTGGAAGCATATTTTCCCAGCAGCAAATGTGTGCCTAACCTAACCTAACCTAACTTAACCTCACGAAACACAATTAAACTGATTGTGTTGTCCCGTTGTGCTTGCGGTACCGTTTCATTCAGCTTCGGCTTAACCTACATAGAGGTTTAACCTATCCTAACCTAACAAACCCTGACCTAACCTAACCGATTACGCTGGCAACCCTGTTCTTGCGTACTTTCATATTTTGACATTAATAGCAGTAAATGTCTAGAGTTTCGTAAGCGCTTGTTGCTAGCATTATTCGCCTGTGTCTGTAACCAGGGCACCTCCACGTGGTGACGGTGGGCAACGGATCCACATTGGCTGAGTCTCTTGTAAACGGCGTTCATGCCGTCATGGCATGAACGCTGCTTGATGAATTAAAAACTTCACTTTCTAGATTCCCATCTGGATAAGTTTCCAGAAAATGTTGGTGATTTCAGCGAAGAACAAGGGGAACGTTTTCATCAAGACATAAAAGTGATGGAACAACGATATCAGGGTAAATGGGACGAGGTCATGATAGCTGATTTTTGCTGGATGTTGAAAAGGGAAACGAATGTAGGTCTTAAACGTAAGCATAACCCTTTACATCGTTCCTTCGAAGAAAAAAGGACACGTTATAGCAGGCAGAAAATAGACTGAAGTAGGTCTATAAATCAATTTAATTACGATAAAAAAGCAAGATAAAATGTAAACACGAAAGATAGTATAAATATATCCCTTAAGTTTAAGAAAAGCAGAGAGAAAAAAATTTTGAATAAAACTTATTCATTTGCATGTTTAAGTTACAGTTCTACATTTTAATTGATACAAACATTGTCAGGTTAATTGAAATGGGGTCAATTCTACTTGCAGTTCTAAGTTTCTTCAAATGAGTAATGTGCGTCTAAATTTTTTAACCACCTGTAGTACAATGAAATAAATTTTATTGTGTTACAACGGGAACACTTAAGTTAAGTTGTGTTGCGTTAAGCAAAATTTCCTTAGGTTCTGTTAAGTTAGATTCATTTGTAGGTTAAGATCGAGTTAACTTATTAAATATAGCACACATTTAAGACTGAGAACCGTACGCTTACATAGCTACACGTGTGGTTGAATTTCATTCGGCTAGGTTAGGTTAGGTCAGGTTTTATTAGGTTAGGATAGGTTAAAGCTCTATGTAGGTTAAGCCGATGCTGAATGAAACGGTACCGCAAACACAACGTGACAACACAATTGTGTTACGTGAAGTTACGTCAGCTTAGGTTAGGTTAGGTCAAGTTTTTTTAGGTTAGGATAGGTTTGACCTCTTTTCAGGTTAAGCCCAAGCTGATTCAAACGGTACCGCAAAGACAACGGGACAACACAATCAGTTTAATTGTGTTTCGTGACGTTAGGTTAGGTTAGGCTAGGTTAGATTTATTTCTAGGTTAGGCTCGAGTTGACCCATTCGATGTAGCACACATTTGCTACTGGGAAAATATGCTTCCAGAGCTTTACGTGTAGTTCAATAAATTTCTGTTAATTCAGGTTAGGTGAGGTCAGGTTCTATTAGGTACAGTTATGTTAAATAAGTTGATATCAGGCAAGGGTTGATCCTGTACAGTTGCCGACATGTTTTTGAAGTGAAAATTTGCATCACTGGCATTATTTTGAAATTTATTTGCCTCAGTGCATGATTTTTCGTCATTTTTGAGGTTATGGCTCAACCATGACGTGATGGATGGTTTTTGATACCGAATTTGAATTCAGCGCCCCAAAATCCATAGGAATACGTGTGTCTTATTACCAGATCCACACACTTTTTTGTGTGGCTGTGTAATGATTTTTCCCTATAGTGATGCTAGTTGCTTGCAGTTTTTTTTAATTTTTCACTTTTTGTCATCATTTTGCTTAAAGTGAGGTTAAAAGTTAACAAACATAATTGTTTAAACAATTTATTATTATTCATAACTATCTTCTTTTAGAACTTTGCTAGAAGGTCACATTTTTTCTAAAATGTTTAACATCGCTTTGGGTTTTTAGTTATAAATAAATATAGAATTCACAATAGAGGGAATCATTTAGTGAACAATCCTTTTCTTTTTTTTTAAACATACTTTTCTGAAACGAAACAGATATTTTAATTATTCTTCAAATCATCTATATGGATCATATTAAATGTAAATTTTCCTTAAAGTAGTTACTGACAGCTTGTTGTTTAAATTAATATTCATGTTTCTTATTTCTTCCAAACTAAAACGTCAAATAAAAGCTAAAGTTTCAAAAAACTCCATAAATTTCTAGCATTGCTTTAAATGAAGATATTCATCAACAATAATAAATTGTTTAGAAAATTATGTTTATTCAATTGCATTCATTATTATCTCACTAAGTAAAAAGTGGAAAAAATTTAACATTCCAGAAAAAAAACCAAAACTCTCTATCATTGTTATAGTATAGCATAGTATTATACAATAATCATTTGTTTAAACAATTATGTTCGTTGAATTTCATTACTCATTGCCACACTCTGAATGAAAAATGGATCAAAAGTTTTGAAAATTTGTTAAAAAAGGCAACTTTCTAACATTATTCCAAGAGAATATTATTAAAAATAATAATACATTGTTTAAACAATTTCTTTATTCTAAGATAAAATTGCTTAAAATAATAATTGATTGTTCGAACAGTTTATGTAAGCATCTAGTTATCAGTAGAAAATAGTATTTTCTGTATTAAAAACAATATTTATTTAAGAAAACCTCAAAAAGATCATAATTAGCGCCAAAATCGAAATTTTCCATGTGAACCTATGATTTTTGACGTTAAAAGCAAAATTAAAACGAAGTATTGAAAATTAATCCACTCATTAATATTAAGCCACGTTATAAAAAATTTTGAGAAAAATGCTTTTCTTATTTATACTGTGCGATTGAAGATTTCTGCATCGTTACATTAACAAATTATTCTTTCATAAACTATTTATGTAAAATTAATGAAAATTGATGGGGATCGTCAAGAATGAACGCACTTGACAGTGACATTCTTAACATCGTGCTATTTGTTATTGTTGCTAATTTATATAATGTTTTAATAAGCAAATGCCGATTTTGCCCTATTCTACACACGGAATTTGAAAACATTTTCATGTAGTGGCAAATGTTAAAACTTAAGATTCAGAAACCATATAAACTTTGTTGTGCTCGTAATTTGCGTTAATCATAAATAATACGGTTCAGTGTTTTTTTCACAGAGCAACAATATATAAACAAGTAATGTGACGAAATTGACCATTTTAGTTTTGTGAGTTTTTATTTCAAGACAAAATACAGAAACAAACTTACCATCAGCTGGAATAATTGCATCTGCACTTGCAGAAGAGAAATAATTCTAATAATGTTCATAACGAAGAATTAGCATGAATTTACATTTGCTGTTTTTATCAACATTTTCATACAAAATTCTCAATAAACGAGTTTTTTTCATAATTAATTGGTTTTCCTGACAAAAAGTGATTCACAATTGCCTTCAAATCCATTTATATAGTTCGAGCTTTATGAATCATAAATAATATAAATAATTAACAACAATTTATTTTGATAAATGTCTGAAATAGATTTTCTCTCGTAGAAAAAAATGATTTTTTATTGAATTATTATTGGAATGATATTTTTTGCGATGATTAACTAACGAAGTTGACTAAAACATAACCTATGTGATCGTTATAAATATTTTGTTAAACAAAAATTAAGATTCATCATTTGTATCCAGCTTGAAACAAGCTAAGCGGTCTGAAATAGAAAAATTATAATAATTAAAAAAAAATTTATTTGAAGTGAAATATTTCGCAATCTATATTTTCTCTACCAAAGAAAAAAGTAGCCGAAGTTAAAAGAAATCGATGATGTAAAGACCTGCTTTATACGAGTCCAGCGTGGTATCCACCATAAATAAGTTAAGACCCCTGGAAATAATCCGTAAATCGGACTTCATAAACTGAGACCAAATGAAGAAGCCATTTTATTTAGTTTTTTGTATACATTAATCTAAAGAAAGAAAAAATTCCCGTTAAAAGCCGGTTTTTTTTAAAAAGAAAATTCTATTTTTTATGTAATAAACGAAAAACAAAAATAAACCCTATTAGCGGCATCATGAGAACGCCATCATGGGAATAGTGGAGTATTGTACTATTTACCTAGAAAGGAATTAAATAAAACTGTACTTTACATTGGTTTTTTCCGTGGCTAAACCATGCTTGTTACCGGGGATAGCTACGACAGATGATCTGCTCGGTTCTGTTCTTGGGCGAACTTAACGAAAAAACGAAAAACTAGCATAAACAACTGTTTCATCTACTTAGTCTATGGAACTGGATGTCGACTGATAAGAAAATACTTAAAAGATGTTAGATTTGTTGGTATGCTCCTCCAACTATTAACTTCATCTATTTCAATATATTTTCCCATTTAGAATCCTTTGAAAACATCCTTCTGTATAGTTGGCTCGTGTCATAATTGTATCTTCTTTCAACAGTGCTTTGCGATTAGTTGATATTTGTAGATGTCAACCAGGTGAGAAAATTAATCAAAAGATGTTTGATTTTGCTGGTGTACTGGTCCATAGACATGCGAAATTTTCAAGTGGATCAGTATACCAAGAAACAGACATCCTTTAATTTGTGTTATCATAGTTGTATCTTCTTTCAAGAGTATTGTATGATTAGCTGATGTTTCTGTTTCAATAAGGTAAGCACACAATTGAAAGATTTTAGATTTATTGGCATACTGGTCCATCTATTTTTTAATTTCTAATCCTTTGAATGAATACTTCTGTATAGTTGGCTCGTGACATATTAGTATCTTCTTCTAACAGTGTTGTATGTTTAGCTCATGTTATTGGATTTCACCAAGGTGAGAAATTAATTAAAAGATGTTAAATTTGTTGGTATACTTGTCCACCTATTTCCCCATTTAGAATACTTTGAAAGAATCCTTCTGTATAGTGCGCTCGTACCATAGTTGTATCTTCTTTTAATCGTAATGAATGATTAGCTGCCGTAATTGGATGTTGGCCAAATGATTAAAAGATGTTAGATTTGTTGGTGTACTGTACTATTTCCCGATTTCCAATTCCTCGAAGGAATCCTTCTATATATGTAGATGGCTCTTCCATAGTTGTACTAGGCAGTCTGATAAGTACCTGAAAATTCTAAGAGATGGCATTAGTATTCACTAATGTGAACCATTTTCGTCGAGCTTGATCCTTCAAATGACGCCAATCAAAACTTCAGCCATTTATGTTTACGCATTTACAAGTTACAGCACTGAGAAGCGACAAACCTCTGAGTTTTTTTTAATATGGAAAAATCTGAGTTTCGAGTTTTGATCAAACACTACTATCTTCGCAAGAAAACGATATCCGAGACCAAAGCCAAGCTGGATAAGT
>NC_046660.1:42367500-42368757 GCF_010883055.1 Belonocnema kinseyi
TCGGGAGTGGTGCTGACTGAAAACAGATGATTTGGAGCGATTCGCGCGCCATCTGTTGGTCATTCTAAGGACTTATTGAACTACCCTCGTATTATAGATAAAGATGATTCATATATTATAGATTAGGTAACGTCTTTCATGTAATAATCTAAAGAAAATTTTTGCCCTATTAGTGGCAACACGATAACACCACAATTGCAATAGTAGGGTATTCTACTATTTATATGAAAAAGTAGTAGTAGGTTAAACAAATTAAACGATGTTGAATTTTTTTTGAATACTGTTCCCTTTGAAAATTTTTTTGGACTAAGAACCATTATACAAACAAAAATGACATCTTTTAATTATTTATTTCACCTGGTTGATTTTCTCTACCAACAGCTAATCATACAACGCTGTTGGAAGAAGATACTAGGCAGTCTGATAAGTCCCTGAAAAATGAAACACGGAGACGTTTTTTTGGCCAAAGTCGGTTTTATTTTTCAACATACCCTCCTTTTAGGTCGATACAGCGAGTCCAACGATTTTCTAACTTTTTGATACCGTCCGAAAAGTACTCGATCGGAAGGTCTCCAAAATACGCCTCAGTTTCAGCTATGAGCTCCTCATTTGAGTAAAAACGCTTACCGGTGAGCCATCTCTTCAGGTTAGGGAACAAGTAATAGTCGCTGGGGGCCAGGTCTGGTGAATACGGTGGCTGAGAAACCAATTCGAAGCCGATTTCATGCAACTTTCCTTGTGCAACTAAGCATCAATGAATAGGCTCATTGTCGTGATGATAAAGTGATTTTCTCTTCTTCAAATGCGGTCGTTTTTCGGCGATTTCGATTTTCAATCCGTCCAATAATGATGAATAGTATGCTCCGGTTATGGTTTTACCTTTTTCAAGATAGTCCACGAATATTATGCCATGTGCATCCCAAAATACGGAGGCCATAACCTTTCCGACCCATTGTTGCGTTTTTGGACGCTTCGGAGCACTTTGGCCCGGTGGAACCCACTGTTTTGCCTGTTGCGTTGACTCAGGAGTGTAGTACTAGATCCAGGTTTCATCCATGGTTATGATTCGGTGCAAAAACTTGGTCGGCTTACGCGAAAATAATGCCAAATTCTGCTGGGAAGTTGTCACACGAATTCGTTTTTGGTCCACTGTATGCAAACGCGGCACCCATCGCGCGCAGAGCTTCTTCATGCCCAAAACTGAATGCACGATATTGCCCACACGTTCCAATGATATGCCTACAGCATTAGCTACCT
>NC_046660.1:42368857-42395113 GCF_010883055.1 Belonocnema kinseyi
GAACTAAAATTCGAATTGGTCGAACACCCACCGTATTCACCAGATTTAGCCCCCAGTGACTTTTTCTTATTTCCAAACTTGAAAAATGGCTCGGTGGACAGATATTTCCAGACAACCAAGACGTCATTGCCTCTGTAAGTGCTTATTTTGAGGAACTTCCGAAAACGCACTTTTCTGAAGGATTAAAAAAAACTTGAAAAGCGATTGACCAAGTCTATAGAGCTCCAAGGAGATTATGTTGAAAAATAAAAAAAAATTTACCCAAAAAAAATTGTTTTTATACTTCATTCTAAGGACTTATTGAACTACCCTCGTAATAGACAAAGATGGTGAATATATCATAGGTATTTCTAGCCAAACCCAATAGAATTTTCTCTGAAAACTACCTTTACGAAGAATATTTCTACTCTTTCAATTATGTATACAAAAAACTAGAGAAAATGGCTTCTCCATTTGGCCTCAATTTATAAAGTCCAATTTAACGATAATTTCCAGTTTCCCGAAGGAGTTAGGTGTTATACACTAAATATTAGTGTATATAATAAGATAGTTATGGTAGCAATTTTCACTAGTTTAACGTCACCTGCTTTAAATATGCACTAGGTGCTCTGATAATTCTGCGTGACACTGGTGCAAAATTTCCTCTTCTGCTGATTCATACATTATGGTATACAAAATGTTCTGGTAACGAGAATAAGTCACAGGATAATGTTCTGCGTACTCTCATGGCATTTACACATTCATGGGATGCGCTGACAAATGTTCCAATGGGTAAGAAATATTTACGTATGCATGTACCTCGCTATACTACAAAAATAGTCCACCATAATTTGAGACCTCCTAGCTCAAAATTCTAGCTCTGAAACCAGGATAAATAGGGTGATTTCTTACGAGAATAAGGAAATAAATTCTTGTAAATACAATTCATATATAGGTGCCATATCACAGTAGATCGCTGAGATATTATTTATTTGGAGTTGGATGAAAACGCTGCAAACAATTGTAAATTACAATCATCCGAAGGCTGATAAAAACTATCCGTTGTCCGATAATTGTAGTTGTCAATTGTTTGCAAAGATTTTATCCAACTTCAGATCAATAATATCTCGGCGATATACTGTGATTGAATTCAGTATGAAACAGTCAAAATTTTAAGACGAAATATATGGCAGTTTCAACAAAATATTTGAATTTTGAACCGAAACGGATTTTTGACCAAGAGAGATTAATTTTCAACCTAGAAAGACAAATTTTTAAACAAATAGTTGAATTTTTCAGAAAGACAAATTAGTTTTTAATCAAAAAGTTGCCTTTACAACCAAATAGTTAAACTGTTAAGCAAAAGCAACGAATTTTCCACAAAATAGTTGAATTTTCAACCATAAAGGATATTCGACAAAAAAAAATTCAACCCAGAAAGACGAATTTTTAAGTTTTCAACCAAATAGTTTGAGTTTTCAGCCTAAAAACATGAATTTTCAACAAAGAATTTAATTTTCAAACAAAAAGATTCATTTGTATAGGTTATCAAAGACAATTAAGAATATAGAATTTTTATAATAAATGCAAATAAAAAATACAACAAATATTAACCAGAAAAGTTGAAGTATAAAGACATAAAGTTAATAATAGTATAATAGTTATATAATATACAATCATATAATACAAATAAAGGAATTATAAAAGACAATAGAGTTTTGAATTTAAGAAGTTAAATTTTCAACAAAGAATTTAATTTTGAAACAAAAAGATCCATTTTTATAGATTATTATAGACTTTTTATAATAAATGCAAATACACAATGCAAAAAAGATAAGTTTCTACTACAAAAGTTGAATTTTTAATAAAAAATCAGATTTTTTCTCAAAGAATATTGCATTTTTAAACAAAACTGTTGACTTTCAAACTCGTAAAGATGAGTTTGCAAAAAAAAATGTTCATTGTCCACTTAAAAAAACCAATTTTTAACCAAATAGTTGCTTCTACAGCCTAATAAGTTGAATTTTTAAATTACTAATAAGAATTTTTCAGAAGACTATACAATTTTCTGCACTAAAAGTTGAATTTTCAACAATAAAGTTAATTTTCGTTAAAGAAAGGTGAATTTTAAATTATGAAAGGTAAGTTTTTAACCAAAAATGAAATAGGTAGAATCAACTGAAAAAGATGAATAACCGTGTTCTAGATAAAAAAATTAATATTTATTTTTAGAAAATTGGAATTTCAACTAACCGAAATAAAGTAATAACTAACCATATAGTTGCATCCACAAAAAAGTAGTTGAATTTTCAAGTAAAAAATAAGAATTTTTCAGAAGACAGTAAAATGTTCAACTCGAAAAAATTAATATTCAACCAGTTGAATTCAACAAACAGATGACTTTTTAAGTAAGTAGTTAAATATAGAAACAAAATGGTTGGATTTTCAACAAAGAAGATTATTTTGTATTGAAATATTATTTGCAAATTTTATATATATATAGTTTTTATTCCTCTAGAATCAAACCGAAGAGCCTATGACAAAGACACCGAACGCGTCCTCGGGTTGCGGATAGAGGGTCCCTGTACCAAGGGTTTCTGCTAAATGTGGTTACAAAAATAAATTGGCAATCACGGACAATTGTGCAGGGGTGGTCTCGAAGGAATTAACCCCACGTGGAGGTGTGAAAACCTTGCCGAAAGCAGAATAACTATGGGTGAGGTGTCTAGAACGGTGGCTCTGGGATACCGGGCGACCTCTCAGAGTACGCAGCCTTATCCTTGCATGCGGGGCTCTACAAGGATGGACGAACCCCTTTCCCTAGCTTCTCGTGGGAACAACAATGACAACACCAAACATAGTTGTAGTAAGTGCGATTCAAAACAACAAAACGCGCAGGGCTCCCGGCAATGGGTCGGCCATCAATGCCGACCACTCTAGAGCTGGGAGAGCCAATGAAAATGGATTCAATGCGATGGATCGGCGGAATCTCGGGACCTTTAGGTGGACGGAGTTACTTGTACGGCAAAGCTGCAGATCGAAAGTAAAAGGTCACTCATGTATTTTACATAGACGATCTTAAGATGTATGCGAGAAACAAAGAGAAACTACATCTAGCTCTAGGGATTTTCGAACGATATACTAAGGAAATTGGAATGGAATTCAGGTTAGACAAATGCGCCAAGGTTTATTTGAAGCGAGGGAAACTTAATGGCATCCCTAAAGATCCTGAGCTTGTTGATAGAAGTGCTATACTACACCTTCGCGCTGGAGACACTTATACATACCTGGGCGTGCCACAGAGCCGCATTCAGGATGTGACATCTATAAAGGATACTCTCCGAAGCAGATACAAACGTCTCATCCGGCAAATTTGGTCTTCCGAACTGTCGGCGAGGAACAAAGTATCTGCACCGAACAGGCTTGCCGTCCCGGTAGTTCTCTATTCATTTGGAGTAATTCCGTGGACGAAGAACGAGCTCAGATCCCTTGATATCGGGACAAGAAAGGTTATGCACATGAACAAAAGCATGCATCTTAAGTCTTCTGTTCCGTGACTGTACATCGCACGCCGTCAAGGTGTTCGCGGAATATTGAGTCTTTAATGTCTTCACAACAAGATTATTCTGGGTACAGCACATAGAGTCGCAAATAGAAGAGACCCTCTTCTTAAAATGGTCAGGAATCACGAAGAAGTGGGCAAAAGAGCGTGCCTGTACAAAGCAGCGGAGGAGGCTGTTGAAACACTCGGACTTAACTTCAGTATTAGGGGTGAGCAAAATGCATCAAATCTTATCTATCTTGAGTACTCACTCCTGAAAGCCCAGATTGAGAAAGCACAAGAGAAAAACTTTCGTGAACAGCTCCTCGAATAGAGGATGCACGGTATCTTTCACAGAAATGTGGAGGATGAGTCAATGTCGTGTGAGCTAACGTTTGCTTTCCTTAAATCGCCCGTATTGAAGTCTGGTACGGAGGGTTTCATTTTGGCATGCCAAGACGGTGTCATTTCCACCTTAACATACCGTCGCCATATTTTGAGCCAAGACATTCCCGATGATAGCTGCAGGGCGTTCCATGCATACCCCGAGCATTTAGCTCACATACTATCTAGCTGTCCAACTCATGCGGGAACGACCTACATCCAAAGGGAAATCGAGACAATTTTCGAGAATGGGAAGTGCCGCACTTACTGGAACTTTATATTCTCGACAATTGTTTCTGTTGCTCACTTGTGGCCAGACATGGTTCTTCTTGAAGCGAACCATGTTCGTTATCGAATTTTCGGCGCTCTCGGAGTTGCCAAGCTTTCACTCGTTAAAAGCCTGAAAAGAATCCCTGCGTGTCAACAATATGCTAAAACACTTGCGGGAAAAATGCCGAAGGCGATAGTCCTTGGATCACTCCGTGTTCTCAGGGTGCACGAAACTTTTTCCTAATCGTCATATTGATTCCGTTACAGACTATAACCACCTATCTCACGGTCGTGAGACATGTTTGTAAGTGAAATTTTAACGCGATTTCGCTGGGAGCGGGTGCAATTTTTAAATAAACCATTTTGCCATCTGAACGCAAGTTCTAAAACCCAACTTGGTTTTTTATGTACTCGTTTTTGTTTCTTTTTTCTGTTTTAACTTGGTTTCGACTTTTATTATTTCACAGGAGTGGAAAATGTTTCAAATTCAGAAAAAATCCTCCAGGTCTTGGTTTAATCAATGATCTGGATACCCGGCTACTTTCATTTTCACCCAAAAAATATTCTAGAATCCTAAATAACCATAAAAAACTAAAAATTTATTAGTTTTTAACTAATATTGCTAGGAGCTCAGCTAATATAAATGTCCGTGCGAAGTCCCATCGAGAACTTATTCAGAAGTTGTTGCTTCTGCCTACAAAAAAGAAATAGAAATTTTAAAGCACCCCAATAGTT
This sequence comes from Belonocnema kinseyi, assembly GCF_010883055.1. Taxonomy (NCBI): domain Eukaryota; kingdom Metazoa; phylum Arthropoda; class Insecta; order Hymenoptera; family Cynipidae; genus Belonocnema; species Belonocnema kinseyi. The sequence goes on from NC_046660.1 coordinate 42,373,767, forward strand.
CAATCTACTAAATTATCAGTTTTTTATAGTTGATTTATCACCCTATTATATTTGTTGAGATTTTCCAAGCAATTTTAGCAGAAATAAAACTCTTTACTATATTCAGAGTAAAAGTTTTCTCGAAACAAAATCATCTTCCTCTTGCCTGTTTTTTTATATATGTGAAAATCGTTTTCACACAAACATAATTATTTGCTACAAAATTAGTTAAAGTTTATCGAAAATAGACCATGTTTGCTGCAGAGGCATAGAACGATGCGATGGAGTTTGCAAGGCTGCACAGAAAGTACATTACTACTTACAGTGAAAAAGTAGGATAATGTAAGACACAGAATTTATAAATGTCACATTTATCATCCTTACAGGAAAACTTGTTTGAAAATCATGAAAATTCTTTATTACCATCCACTTTCATTAAATCTCACTAACATATTCTTAATTATCTTTTAATTAGGACCACATTAGAGCCATTCGGTTCTCTATCAAAACACCCATTTATTTCTGAATAGTTAAAGAATAATCTTGGATTTGAGACGAAAAATTTTAATTGAATATTGCAGTTTGTCGTATAATAACATATATAGTATTTCATATTCCAATATTTTTTATTGAGCACTATCAATAATGTAGTAATCTTAGCTACATTTCCTATTCAATTATTTACTCATCTACAAAAGAATCTTCAAACCTACGAGGAAACTGAATACTTTTTTAACGTGAAATTAATGAGAAATTTTGGTCAGCAAGAAACTAGACGGTGATCAAATGAGGACTGTGCGCCAAAAAATAATCATGCTCAAAATCCATATTATCACGTTCACATTTTGTCTTTCAGAGAATAATATCTTTATGAGAGTTGGGGAAGAACCACAGCTGTGCTTTTTTGGAATTTTCTTTTACGAGTAATTTTTAAAAATAAGACCTGTTTTAGAGGGACCTTCACGGATGGTATTCTTTACAATCTTCAGAAGTAAAGCTACTAATTCTTAGGTTTTCCTTTCAACAATTTGTTTGAAAAGTATAAAATATTGTGGCTGAAGATTTGAAAATTAAACTCGAGTAATGACAAATGAATGAAGTGTATAATGAGAAACGAATATGGAAGATGATGGATTGCTTTTAGTAGTTTGGTGAGATTTTCCTTGTTATCTGTATCCTTTGTTCCAAAGTTTATTGTCGAATTTCAAGTGCATTCGGATTGCGTGCGCCATTTCTCTTTTCACAAAGCACACACTAGGGTTTTCCGGCTACGAGATCGGGTCTAGAGGTGGAGTTGCTGGTCGTCACCTGACAAATGGCTCTGTTTACAATGGCTGCAACCGAGCCGCGAGCTTCGGTGATTGTCCAACCACTGCTGGAATCGTATAAAGGAGAAAATCCCCCGTCGTGATAAGAACTGCAGGGTTGGCGGTGGACGACCCTCCAATCATCCTAGACTCCTCTACACAAACATCCGATTTGCTTGCCTTTGCGTCTGTGCCTATAGCCTACAGTCTACAGTCTATATCGACCTTCTCCAAATTTAAGTTAGCTTTTTCTTCAACGCAGAAATCTTTTTTAGCCATTGTTTTCAATCGGAATCAGTGGTCCTAGGATCTAACTTAAAAAAAGTGATTTAGGGAAAACCGGGACGGAATGGGACAGGTTATTTTTTCATTCAAGTAGTCGCCGTCTGTTGTGAAATACTACACTGTGAATTCTTATTTAAATACTATTAAACTTCATATTTTAATTTCGTAAAAAAAAAATTTTTGTGAAACAAGTCATTACGAGTCTATAATACAAATCCAAAAGGCGTTTTTGACGGGACACGCACTGAGGTGAAATAGGACACTAATTAATTATTATTTTTTAATAAAAAAAGTATATGTTCATATTATTTTGTATGAATTAATATTATTTGTCATGTTTTTAGATATAAATCGTCATCAATTTCAACATGTGTGAGAAATGAAATCTTGCACTCATTGTTGTTGAAAACCTGATTATCTTTTGAATAACTTGAACGTTATGGGGGCGAAATAATAATTTTTTCTTGCAAATACAGATCTTAAATTATCTACTTTGATAAGAGATTTGAACTTAGTTTCATTATATAAACTAACTGTAAATTCGATCTCGAGTGTTTCCACTTATATTTATATCGATATGAATCTCATGTCAAGAGCACGTTGCTTCCTCATAAAGGAAGCATTACTGATTTTGTGAATAATAGACAAACTAAAGTTTTCATTTTCATCAATTTAAGAATAGAAATTTACAAATAATATAAAATTACAAAATAATACAAAAAATGTTAAAATATGACAATCAGAAAAATCAAATTTTATATCTCAAATAGTAATTTTTGAGCTGGAAAAGGGAAGTGGGAAATTCTGTCGCACCCTATACTTTTCCGAGCCTTACGCCTCGAACCAAAGAATATTTTTTATTCTTGCAATCAACTTTGAATTATATTTTAAAGAAAAGTTTTACTGTAAAAAGCCGTCTTTCCAATATTATGCATTATCATAGTTTTCTTGCACTTTATTAAAATGTATCAATATTATAAGTCAATCTATTTGCTTCGAATCAAAACATCTTCTCTAGTCTCACATCAAATTTAAATTATGAATATAAAAAATTTTTACTATAAATATCGATTTTTCATATAATATAAATGACCATAACTTCCTTACTCTTTAATAAAATGTATTCACATTATAGGTCAATCGATTCATCTCGAACGAAGAAATCTTTTCTATTCTCCCATCAACTTTAGATTTTTAGAATGAAAAAATGTTTACTAGAAAAATCGATTTTAAATGTAATATAAATGACGATAACTTCCTTACTCTTTAATAAAATATATTAATATTATAGGTCACTCGATTCGTCTCGAACCAAGAAGTCTTTTATATTCCTGCATCAACCTTAAATTATTTTAAGGAAAAAAGTTTTATCATAGAAAAATGATTTTTTAAATATTATACAGAGCTAAAAAATTCAATAAATATTTTTAGAAATCCTTCAATCAGTTTCAAGATATTAGTCGTGAAAATACGTGGGGTTGATCATTGAAATTATGAGTAACCAATAGGATCGTTATAAAATCCCAATTTTGAGATTACCCGAATTTTCCCTAGCCAATTTTTCATTTTTACTGAACATTATACATTTTTCTTTTGGGTATAAAAATAACCTTGTACCTAGGAGATCCGTTAAAAACAAAAATTCCATCCAAAATATTCAATTTATATACCAAAAAGACGAATTTTCTACAAAAAAATTTATATGTTTTACCAAAATAGATGAATTTTTAAGCCAAAAAAAACATTTTCAACCAAAAAGAATGACTTTATAACAAAACAATAACATTTTTAACATGGTCAAGTGTAAGGTTCATTTAAAATATTTCTAAAGATTTCGTAAAATTTCAGAAATTATCTTTCGGTTTTAAAAAGTTTCAACGTTTCCGAAGTATTGCGAAATATTTCGGGAGCTTTCCAGGTATTTCAATGGATTTCAAAGAAACAATAATATGGGATTTCAAGGGATTTTTTTTTGAACTAAGAATTGGCAACTTTTTAATTCCAAGTGTTCCCAGCCAAATAAATTCAAATTCAAATATAGTTGCACAATTGTAGAATTTTTAAAAAATCTTTCATATATATTAAAAGTCATGTAGCTTACAATTGCAAGTGCCAGGAATTGAAAATTTGTAATAAATTTGTTTTTTAGTTAAATGCCTTATTTAAATCAAGTTTCATATTTAAAGCGTTTAAAGTTACATAATATAAAATTCAAACTTTTTAAAATAAAAAATTTTATTTAAAGTTTTCCATTTTTTCAAATTTCAAATAATAGTTTTCAAAATTAAAACATCCAAAACTGTATAGTTTCAAATTTAAATAGTTCTGAACATTAAAATATTAAATAAATTTTATAATTTAAAAAGTGACCAATTTTATACTTTAAGCGTTTTAAAATAGTTTTGAATTTGTAATGCTTATTATTGTACAATTTCATATTTAAATGTAAATTTAAAAATTCAAGACCTTTAGAACCTTATAATAAAAAAGGTTCGGATCTATTTTTGCAAACTTTAATCATTTTAATTTTTAGGCCCATAATTTAAAGTGGTTTTAATAATATCATTCATCGAAAATTATATATTAATTAATTGGATAATTTAAAATTTGAAAATTGGAAACTCAATGCGTTTAAATTGAACATCGACGACTTCGATGGATTTAGAGAAGTGTTAATGATTTTGTCAAAGTTTTCAATGAGTTTCAAAATATTTCACAGGGTGTTATGAAAATTATTTTAATTACAAACGATCCCAATCAAATAACGTTAAATTCAAAATATTGTACAATTGAATGACAAAAATTTATACTGTTAACATGCTAGAATTCCGAGTTAAATGATAGTTTTAATTTCAGATACCAATAAAAAATATATATTAGAACACGTATAATTTACAATTTCAAAATCTAAGAATTGCATTTTTTTAATAAAAATGTTTTTAGAGTTAATATCCTCAATATTGAAATTTTTTAAATAAATAATTTTCATTTGAAAGTGTTTATATTTTTTTGTAGTTTCACATATTTCAAAATAGGAGTCAATTTGACATTTAAACCACAAAATATTATAGAATCACATTTAAATAGTTTTGAATTTTGAAAGATTTTATTGACACACATTATTAGTTGCACAATTAATTGAAAATCGCACAAATGCAAAATGGTAGCTATCATAATTGAACACATCATTGTTAGGCTGGAAAACCTTAATAATTTCAGTGCTAAATAAAAAAAAAATACTGAAATTCTGAAAATTAATAAATTTCATAATTTAAAAAAACCGGTCAATTTCAAACTAAAAGAATGGAAATTGAAAAACCTTTTATCTGGTCTAATTTTCAATTTTAAAAGATGAATCAGTATTTTGATGGGTTCCAACTATGTAATTCTTTTTTGTGACCAGTAAAACAATAAGTAGTCATTTTCTGATATGTTTTCACATTTTAAATACTAGAAATTATTAGTAAATTGCTATGAAATAAGAAAAGTTGTAATTAAATCTTTTTCCAGAACAAAAATTCAGTTTAAGAAAAAAAGTACTTAATAAATTAAAATATGTATTTTTATCTAGTTTAGCCGTTTTCAGTACAGTACGACTTGGTACTTAAAATACAAAAATATTTAATTCTATTGTTTGTTGGCTAGTTCTTTTAAAATATCGTAATTCTAATGTTATCCTATTCACATCTGGAAATACGAAAGTTTGATGCAATTTATAACAAAAATTGACAGAAAAGGTCTCTCGGTGTATATCTTTTTTACATTTATGGTTGCTCTTGCTGTATATATCCATCTCGAGTTTACGAAACTTTATATCGATGTTGAAAACTCCATCTTGCCTACGAGAATTGTCCAACACCTCAGGGAAACGCTTATTTCACTCAGACCAACTTTTAAAATCAATTTTTCAAGACTTAAAAAATAAACGATATTTTCAATTTCTAAAAGCCTTTCAAGTAGTAGATTATATTGGTATTGCAGACTCACTCCAATACAAACCTTCATAAATTCGAAAGTTGTTTCATGTGAAAATATGTTCAAATTTTTTTATCCAATGACCTAATTACTTTCTGAATTCTCCTTCGCACCTGAATCGAATACAAGGCGCTTCAAAAATTTTTTTAAATATTGCAAAAAAACAGTATTAGGCACTGAATGACTGAAATAATAAAGTTATTTGTTTAGGAATATAGAGTACACAATTCTTGATTTTCAAACATTATTTGAACAATCCAAATAAACTTTAGATTTAAAACAATTTTTCCATAAAGTCATTCCGTTTTAAGGACTCTAAACGTGGGTTTAGAATATTTCTTTCTGAACTATTGTACTTTTCAGCTTGAATTTTTTTCAAATGATGAAAGTTTACAATAAACATTCATTTTTAACTTACCATTCATTTTAAATACCTTGAACTTAAAATTGATCAACAAACAAGAAGAATAAATTCTTTTAAGTAAAATTCATAAAATAAATGAATTTTCAATCAAAAGAGACGAATTTTTGAAAAAATTTGAGTTTTTAAGTTAAAAAGTTCAAAGGCTTACGAAACAGTTGACTTTTAAAGATGAAGGAAATATTTTCAACGAAATAGTTGAATTTTAAAAAAATTGTATACAAACAGGTGCATTTACAACAAAATAGTTTAAAATTTTCGATTCATTGAAACGAATTTTAAACAGTTTTTGGAGTATTAGCCAAATATTACATTGTTAAATTGCCAACCTACACATATTTTAACCAAAATAGTGGCAGTGACAATCAAAAAGTTTAATTTGCTAAAAAACGACAAATTTTCAACCAAAATAGTCGAGTTTTCAAGACTAAAACGAATTTTTCAGAAGTCAGCTGAATTTCAAGAATGAAAATTCATTTTCAGCAAAAAAAGATTATCTTTCAATACAAAATGTCGAAATTTGAATACGATAAATTAAACTTTAACAAAACATGATTGCATTTTTGACCAAAAAGTTGAGTTTTCAACAAATAGATCGTTTCAACTCAGAAAGATCATTTTTTAATGAAATATTTTAATTTGAAAAACAAATTAAACCAAGCTGTTGCATTTACAACCAAATAGTATAGATTTAAAACCAAGAAATGAATTTGCAATCCAAAAGGATGCATGTTCCATCTCAAAAAAGCTAATTTTCAACAACAAAAATTTTTTGACAAAAAATAAAATTAATTTTCAATAAAATTATTAAAGTTGGAACGAAAAAATCGAATTCTTAGTAAAAAAAATTAGCTTTCAACAAAAAATATTTGGATTTGCTAATTGAGTTCCATTAATTTATTATTATTAATACACCATTAAGCCATTTCCCTTTCAAGGTAGGCGTGACGCACTCGGTGGGGAAAGGAGTAATGTGTGAAAGGGATAGAGAATTTTCAGATTGATCCACTATTCTCGTGTTATTTATGTAAATAACACGTTCGTTTCGCAACAATGCTCCGACCCAGGTTGCTGATCCATCTCTCTAGCAATCACCCCAAATGAAGATCCTCAAAAAGTCGTTATGTAAAGTTCCCCACTTGGGTCCATTAGTGGCCAAGGTCTTTTGTTTCAGGCGTCATTCACTATACTGAGTGAATTCATACTTTCCTGTCCTGGCATACTTCTCTAGCTTCTTTTATGTCCATGCATTTTTTCATACAGGCTCTCGTGTTTCTATGACTTCTTATGTCTCTTCTAACTAGGGTCTTATTCACACATTCTAACCATTCTTTCCGTGGTCTGCCTCTGGGCAGGCTGCCATTTACTTTACCTCGATACACTTGTTTCGTTAGTCATTCATTTGGCATTCTCTCAACATGCCCGAACCATCTTACCCGATTTCTTTCCAATGTGTCTACTAGCGTCTCTTCTGTACGACATTCTTTTAGAATTATCTCGTTACTTACTTTGTCCATCAGAGTTTTCCCGCATATTATGCGCATGAATCTCATTTCAATTGCGTTAATTTTACTCTTGTGTCTTTCTTGATAAGTCCATGTCTCGCTACCGTATAGTACAGTCGGTATAAATATAGAATTGTGTATTGCCATTTTAGCTTTATTTGATATATTTTTACTTCTGATAAGGGGACCTGCTCTACCAATAACCTTCTTACCTTCGTTTATGCGTCTATCTAATTCCTCATCTATCTTCCCGTCCCTAGTAAATAAGCTACCAAGGTATACGAACTTATCAACTTGTACAATTCTCTCATCATTTAATAAAATATTGAATAGTGTTTTCTCACTCTTTCCTTCGAACACCATAGTTTTTGTTTTATTTGCGTTAATTTTGAGGCCTATGCTCTTCATGCTTGCATCTAGTATATAAATAACCATGAAGACATAACGCATCCTTGTCTAACTCCTTGAATAATATCGAAACAGTCATTCAATTTGCCATTCACCCTTACACTCGCTTTGCTACCCGCATATATTGTTTTTATAGCTTCAAGTGAAAAAATACGAGAAAAGAAAAAAGGAAAAAGGGGTAGTTTGGTGAAAACATGGGAAAAATAGAAATAATTTTTAAAAAGGGTGAAAAACGGGAAATAGGCTAAACAGTGTAAACAGATAAAATCGCCGATCCTCCAATGTACACCGAAATCGGAGTTCAAGTGGGTTGCAACAAATTTAAGCCACACAGGTTCATTCGGAGAATCTAGGAGGAAAGCATCATTGACACACTGTTTTTTTCTCATCCAAAGCAACGTAAAGTGTCGTCTACAAACTGTCAGTCACCTATGAAGATGATTTTGTCGGGCGTTATTTGGGTGAAATAGATGTTGATAAGCAGGTAAGTTATAATAATAATTACCTAACTTTTAATTTACTCCCATTTACCAGTGACTATTAGTGTCCTGGAATAAAAATTGTACTTAGCGTGATATAATATGCAAATCTTAGGTTAGACAAAACCAACATGACATTCAAACCACCAAAGCCAGGATGTAAGAACAAAGTCGTGACCGTCTGCATCTAAATTGACGCCTGGGAGTTCGAATAAATTACCACTAGATTTTCTGCGTAAGTTTAAAGTTATCTAATCTTGCAGTTGCCAGTGTCATATATGAAAAATAAGGTAAATACAATTGTATAATGAAAACAGAAATTTGTTTTTCACGAGGAGTAGGGATGTAAAGTTTCATGAAACTTTAGCCTGATGAAAAGTTTGATGAAGCATTGGGGGTTTCGTGAAATGTTTCAAATATAGCGGCGGGAAAATTCAAACTGATTAAATAAAATCCTAACCTGACTTTAGAGACCAAACCGATCTGCGCATGCACAAAATAATTATTTTTCTCATACCTATGTTTCATGAAACATATAAAACTTTGACATGAAACGTTTTCACGTGAAAAGATTTCAGCCCTGTGAATCTGGAAACAAAATGGTGATTCCTTACTGTCCTAAAATGATTAGTTCCCAATATCTCCAGCGCGGCGTTAGTTTCCCCACCACTCTCTGCTTTTTTGCATTGTAGGGCATGGAACTAAACCACTTTTTAAAAGTTTCTCAGTAAATAAAATGTTATTTTCATGAAAACCCCTATTGAAATTAAATCAATTTTATTTATGTAATATTACAAAACAGTTTTTCAAGAGATTTATATAAATGCTAAAGGGAAAACGTGAATTTGAAAGGTTACCCAATAAACTTGCTACACTAGAATATAACATTTGAATTTGAATAATAAGTTAAAAATAATCCTTTCTATTTCTGAATATACAAGTTTATACCAAATTTAAACTTACCATTTTAGCGTTAAGTGAGTACTTACAGTTTTAAACTATTGAATGAATAATAAATAATTATTATTATCATTTTATTATTACATTGAATAGTCCCTAAAAAAGGAAAACTATTTTTCAAATGCACGTATATAGAAAAAATTACTTTTTATGAAGATATTAGAAAAATAGAGCAAAAATTAATCAATTCCCAAGCATTTGGTCAATTGTTATCCCCTCAGCATTCGACGAAGTGAAGTTAGCTAGTGATTGAAGTAAAAATACCTTATTGTATATGTAAATGGTCATGACTTTTTCTATATAAACTGGCTTTACTTTAAAATTCGACGGCCATGACTAACCTGATATTTGCAGGTTGCAATAGGAAGTTATAATGTTATTCTAAGTGACTAGCACGCACTGTTAAATGAAAGAAAGTTGAAAATTAGATAAATATAATTGCAATTAATTTCCTTATTAACAATTATTTAGTCTAATATCGCAAAGCGAATAGTTGCTTTGACAGTTGTTCAGGTGGCTGACAGCGCGGTTCAGCACTCACCAACTCTGCATGAGCGAAAATTCAGTCTCCAAATGATAATTTCCCCTAAATGTCCAGATGTGCACCTACGTTCAACGGAATACATTTGATACTTGAAAATTCTCTCAAATGCTCATTGAGAGACCAATGAAATTTGAGCTGCAACAAATTTAGCACCAGCGTTTTTCTGTGAGCGTGTATAATTGAGAAATTTGTAATTGCGTGAATCCGCATTTGAACTCATAATTTTTTCAAATTGCAAGCATTAACAGTTGGACATTTCAACGTCGGAAACTTTAAAAATGTATTAATTTCAAATTCACTTACAGACTTTACAGAAAAACGTTGGTATTAAATTTGTTGCAGCTCAAATTTCATTGATCTCTCAAAGAGCATTTGAGAGAATTCTGAAGTCTCAAAGGGGTTCCTCTGAACGTAGGTGCACATCTGGGCAGGTGACTGACAGTTTGTAGACGACAAATCACGTTGCTCTGGATGAGAAAAAACAGTGTCTAAATTATGCTTTTCCCCTAGATTCTCCGAATGAACCTGTGTAGCTCAAATTTGTTGCAACTCACTTGAACACCGATTTCGGTGTACATTGGTGGATCGGCGATTTTCTGTGCTATTATTTTTAAAATGTCTAAGTAAGAAGCTCTAATGAGAAATTATTAAATCTTTAATGTTTTCAATTAAAATAGCAAAATTTATTCTAGTTCTTGAATTTTCATTTTAAAAGCTCATTGTAATCAAAATCGAATATAAGTACAGCGAACTGCTGAGAAAAAAGAAAAAAAGTTGATTAACCACATTTTTTTTAAAAAGTCGATAAAAGTCAAAAAAGTTGCACTGCAGTTTCTTTTACTTGGTAGACAAAAAATTTCAATGAAATAGTCAATATTCCTTGATTCTTTCTTCGAATTCCAAAGCTTCTATTTAATACTGAGTATAGATGCAAAAATAGCAAGAGTTTATTGGGAGTTATTAAAATGGCAAGCATTGTAAATGGAAAACATTAGATCCGGGAAAATGCAAAGAATTTTAACTTGGAGAAAATAAGAGGAATCTGAAAAAAAATGAGAATAAGAAAAATGAGAATGCAAATTCCAAAAGCTTTCAACTCCAGCCAATTAATTCCCGAATGATTTAGAAGTAAGCGAAAAACAAATACCCTAGAATCAATCAAATTTCATTGCCGGACGATTACACTGCGACTCATGTTCCAATTACCGGATTCGTAATCAATGGTTCAGTCACACTGCATGGAATAATTATAGACGAATTCACAAGAGTATTTTTATATTTTGACACTCAAATTCTATAATATCCCGCAATTTCTAAACATTTTCTTGAATTGACAACAAGAACAATTTTTCAGTCGAAAAAGAGAAAAAAATCAGTAAAATTGAAAAAAAAATTCATTTCCAACAAAAATGAGGTTTCAACCAAATAAACGGATTTTCAGAAATAGCGCAAATAGCGGAATTTCCCGCTGAAATAAATCAAGTTTTAACCAAAAATGGAATGTGCCGTTGAATTTTCATAATTGAATTTTCGACTAAAAAGATTAATTTTCAACCAAGAAGATTAATTGTCCACTATTAAGAAAGTGAAATTTTTAACAAACTACACAAATTTTTCACTAAAAAAATTTAATTTTCTATTAAATGGATGAATTTTCAATTAAAGAAAATAAATTCTTAAACAAACATGAGATAGTTAAATTTTAGTTTAAAAACTGATTTTTAAACAAAAATAAATAAGTGCTCGAAAAAGAAATTTAGTTTCCAAAAAATGGTTATTTTTAAGAGAAAAATCCCAACTTTCTACCAAAAAGTATACATTTTTAACCCAAAAATATGAATTAGGTACACAAATAAATTTTTGTAGCAAGAACGGAAGAGAAACATTTTCTGTTTACAAAATAATTTTTAACAAAATTGCGGAATTTTCAACTAAATCCATGAATTTTCAACCCCAAAAGTTTAATTTTTAACTAAGGAAGATATATTTTTAAACAAACATAGAATCATTAGATTTTCAGTTGAAAAATTAATTTTCAAACAAAAAAATTAACTTTCAACATAAAATGTTATTTTCAAAACAATTGTTGAATTTCAAAGACCAACATTTTCTATACAAAAATTAGTTTGAGGCTAAAAATATTAATTATTTACCAAAATAATAAATTTTGTCACAAAAAGACGAGGCTTTAACCAAATAAATGAATTTTCAAATAAAAAATATAACTTTTAAGAAAAAAATGGAAAATTTACATTTTTAGTTTAAAGAATTTAATTTTCAACTAAAGAAAAAAAGAATTTTCAAGAAAATAGTAAAACTTGCAACAAAAGAAACGAATTTTCAACTAAAATGGTGAATCTTCAAACAACTAAAAATAAATTTTCGAGCAAAAACGTGAATTTTCAACCTAAACCAGAATAGTTGAATATTTATTCAAATTAATTAATTTTTAACTGAAGATCAGAATTTACAATTAAAAAACAAATTTCCACCTTTCCACCAAAAATTTGGAACACGTAATTAAATTTTTGGTGAAAAAAAATGTCAACCAAGAATATTGATTTCCTTCAAAAAAAGATAAATTTATATCAAAATACATTAATTTTTAACTAAAATTATGAATCTTCATCCAAAGAAATTAATATTTAACCAAAAAGTTGAATTTTATCCCAGAAGATCGATTTTCAACCAAGAAGTTTAAGTTTCTACCAAAAAAGTCGAATTTTTTTACAAAATAGGAGGGTTTTTACGTAGAATGATGAATCATCTACCAAACAATATATTTTTAATAAAGTTAGAGTTCCACTTTGAACCAATTATTTGAATTTCCAACCAAAAAGATTAATTCAAACAAACCCATTTTAAACCAAAAATAGTTGAACTTAATAAAAAAAAGACAAAGTTTCAACAACATAGTTCAATCCTTAAACAAAACAGATTAACATTCCACTAAACATTTGTACTTTTAACCAAAACATATGAAACTTCTACAATAGGAGATGAATTTTTTAATCAAAAGGACCAAGAAGAAGATTCTTGTAAACCAAAAAGTATTACTTTTTAACCAAATTCTTCAATATTCAACAGAAAAATGAAAACTTTCTGACTCTTTCAGATTTTTTTCTGACATTTCCTAAACGGTAGCAACTCTGATTTATCATAAGAGACGTCATTTCATGTTTTATGTAAGCCCTTGAACAATTTCACGGACACCTGGGTCTGCAAAATCTGGAGGAATTCAGTGAAAAATATTTTTCACCCTCGGGCGGTTATCGTTACCGAACTTTTGCTTAGTCCTCGACAATAGTTGGCACGCCTGACTGATATAGAACCAGATTCACCGTCTTCATGTCTCTAGGGTTTGAGGACCTGAAACGAATCAAAGTGGATGCGTCGACTAGGGAGTCGATGCCACTGAGGATAAAATGAAAAAGAATCTCTATTTTCCACTCTTTTATTCGCCTCTCGTCCTTCTACTTCCCCAATCGACTTGCATCCCTTTAAAACCTTTTCGCTGGTTTCATCTCGAATCTGCATGAGAGGCTCACTGCCTTTGTCAGCTTATTGAGAAAACTCGAGGAAAATAAACCATATGACCAAATCCCACAAAGAAATTTCAAAAATGAATTTCGAAAACTAAAGGACACTGTAACAGATTTACAGAAAATGGCTTTTAGTTCAAATATTTAATTATATTCTTTTTATAATTTGAAACCTGCAGATCAAATATTCGAATAAAAAAATCATCAGAAAAATTGACGCGGAAACCATTGCCAAACTTCAAATTTTTCGATGTACTTTGAATTTGATTTAACAACAAAAACCCATTATTACAATTTTGCACTTAGCATATTTCGAAACCATGTAAATAACACAAAATTTCTGCGCAAAACAAAGTTTAATATGAGCCGTAGTTTAAGTTATTTGGGATGGGTAGTGTTGCATAACGATACGAGATGCTCGGTTCTCTTGCTCATTTCAGTCGTTCGAGAAGTATTCTCAAAAACTGAGAATATCATTCTCTCTTTTATTTGTATCGTCTCATCTCATCTCATTTCATCTCGTTCCTCATCCGAGCTACCAGTGGAAACGCCATTGGCGTAAGTGTAAGGTTATCAAATAAACAAATAGTTGATAAAAATATCAATACACCATGTACGTTCCAAAAAAAAGTTGTATTTAAATAATTCCTGTCCAAAAAATATCTTTCAGGTAAAAGAATATGACTATGTTATCCGTGAATATTGTTCCAACTGAAATTTAAACTATACACTATAATTTTGCTTCAATAATAAATTATTTCCAATATGTAAGTACACAAATTTGAGGACTTTTTCTGATTTATAAAGTCATCAGTAAAAAATCTTCATTTGAACGTTCAGAGATTCAAGCATATGTAAAACGGTCACTTTTAAGTTTATTTTTGCAAAAAGAAAATTATTTTTTAAATAAAAATTTCTTTAAAATATTTTAAAATATCCAAAAATATTTGAAATTCCGAGTAAAATTTCTTCAAACATTTTTTAATTCTGGAACTTTGTTGAAAATTCCTTATGATCTTTAATATAACATAAAACCCTACAGGTACCACAAAATCCTTCCAAATCTTATGAAATTCTTCAGAACTGTATGCAATTTTTTAAAATAATACACTGTAAAAAATATTTGTGTAAAATTAAAAAGTTTCAGAAAATTACATATTGTATCATTGTAAATATCACACACTCCACTGTGTGATTTTACAAAAGTATGTGAAATTACATCTTCTAGCGATGTAAATAAAAGGACTCTCGAACAGCAGTGTAATATTACACACTCGATAAAAATAAAATTGCACATTCCCTCGTACGAACTTTACATTCAGAAGGGAAAATTCAGTCGCAGCGTGTAAAAATACCATGCGTCGGTAAAATCACTTTCCTGTGATTAAAAATTACATCGAGATTTTTAATTTTACCAAAGATCTTTAATTTTACCCTGGCGGAGACTGTAAAATTTTTTATTTATGCCCGTGTGAAAAAATTTCGTGGCAGTCTTATGTAGAGAGATCAGCTGGCTAAACCGAATCTGGACCGTGTACTTAAGACGGTCTGACAGGGTGCTGGCCTTGGCCCTCTTAGACGGACTCGATTGCAAAAATTTCAAAGATTCATCGAAACGGTCTGGCTGGACCCCTCTCAGACGGTCTCAGTTGAAAATAGGAAGTGCTATCGTGACAGTGTATGGTGTAATCCTCAGCAGACAGAAATGATTGGGAAAACCTAAAAGAATATTAAAGTTTGCAGGAAATTTTTGTGTTGAAGTCAGATTGACACATGTCTAGGTTTGTATACACACTGTTTTTTTGATCATTGTTGAGCAATATAATATCCACTTAAATGAGATAAGATTAATTGATTCTTTCTCAAATTGCAACCTAACCTACAAAAGACCAGAGAGAAAGATTTTATATGTCTTTATATCGTACTGAATCTATTTCTAGCCACATTTTTAATAAAAACGAAGATGGACAATAATGATTTGAGAAAAATGTTACTATATGTCTTGTTAATTGTCGCCTATCCCTCTGCGTCCGTAGGATGGCCATACTTATGACCAATGTCGTGAATTGTCTACTATTTTGTTATCAACACAGCAGTCAAAATATCCTGCTTGGAAATTACCCAACACAATAAGGAAAGAATCCATGTAATAGTATTTAAAACTTGATAAAAAATAGATATCGATAAATGATTTTGTAGGTTATGTTAATTGTCGCGTATCACTCGGCGTCCGTAGGATGGCCGTACTTAGAGCTAATATCGTGAATTGCCTGCTATTTTGTGATCATTATTATATAATAGTTGAACTTAATGTAAACTAAATTAATTTTCAACAAAAAACGAATAAATGATAAGTCTTTAACTGAAATATTTCAATTTAATCCTTGCTTGCCACGCATTTATAGAATAACATACTTGCCACACCGGGATAAGTTTTTACCCCAGTGACGAAAACTGTCATACTACTGAATATTTTAACTTGACATTTTTTTAGAGCATATTGAAATTCTGATTTAAAAGGTAGTGCATTATCTGTGAAGTTCTGATACTTTTTTCCCACCTCTTTCTGTACGGTCCAATTTAGACCATCGCGTGGTAAAAGCGTTACACGTCTGGCCAGCGTCTAATCAGCTCGTCTATTCTGGACGAGCTGACCAGCGGCTGGTCAGCGCCGTCTAATCTAATCCATCTCATGGTTTAGGCGTTACACTTCTGACCAGCGGTGCTATTAGACCGTCTGACCAGACACAAGACAGTCTGGCCAGCGCCAGCTATGTTCAACTTTTTTTACAGCTTTTACACAAAAATAGACCGAATTGGAAAATCACAACAGATTCGTAAAGTTACTCCGATACACGAGGTTCCTTTTATTTACATCCGTCAGAGATGTCAAATTCAATAGATTTTTTTTTACAGTGTAGCTCAAAATTATGAAAATCATTAGAAATTCCTTGACATTTATTAATTCGCTTAGAAATTCCTTATAGCATTTTAAAAATCCTAAATTCGAGCCTTAAATATCTTGAAATCTCTTTAAAAATCTCTAGAATTCCTTAAAACTCCCCTTTAAACTTTTTGATTGATATTGAAACTATTTCAAAGAAATAATAAGAATATATCTCAAAAGATAAAAAAATCTTCATTAAATCCGATTCTTTCATACAAAAATTGTTTTCAATATTCTCATAATTTTATTATTCGTGTGAAACGAGTTTTTAAATATGCCGTTTAAAAATCAGTATACATTATTATAATAATTATTATTAAAAAGGAGTGTACATAAGGCTTTTTTGGCCCCAGGAATCTAGAATTTAAGAATAATTCTATTTATGCATCAGATTTGAGATATAACCACAAAGACCATACAAAAATAAACTAACGAGATAAAAAAAGGATTATACTATTGAAAAACATATTTAGGAACCTTAATTATTAATAAAAGAAGTATGTAATTTAATAGAAATACACATTTTACTCTGAATGCTATGTTTTTTGTGCCTCATATGTCTACTTTCATATTTGATGACACTACTAATGACATTTGTTTTTTTACGAATGTCAGTTTTGACGCTGACAAGGCAGTTGATCGAAATATACGATCTTTCGAGAAGCCCGCTTATATTAGACGAGATAAGATGAGATTTCATAAAAAAAGACGAGAGATTTTCTCATTGTTGCTCATTTTTCGTATTTCTCGCTCAAATGCAACACTAGGGGTGGGACTTGCAGCTACATGTGAAGCTAGCACTACTACCCATTTTCGAAAAAAATAGCAGGGCATGAAACTATGCATTTTGGTTATTTTAATACTTATTTTAAGGTCATTTCCCACATGTGTAAAAACGGACCATAAAGTCCATTATTTAGTTGTTTTTAATATTTTTAGGACACAATTTCGCGATATGTTTCCTAACCCTTCTCGATTTCTGAATAGGGTATTGCCTCTGGTAGAAAAATTAGAACCGAAAGCACACTCACGCGTACATAATATTGAAAATTATTACATATTAACTTCTTAATAAAACCATTTTAATCATGAATAGTTCAGTTACTTGTTTAACATTATAATATGGAATTCATGTCGTTTGTTTTAATGCTCAAATCCAGTTTTTCTTATCCCCACATTAATTCCTTTTCATAGCTCGATGAAACTAATTCTTCCAGTAGTGTTAAATATTGTGCCAAATATAGTGGTAAAAGTGTGAAGGGATCATCCGTAAGCTATGTCACCAATTTTGGACAATTTTTGACACCCCTCCGTCATTCCTCGTTGATTTTTTATCCCCCCCCCCCCCCCCCCCCCCGAAAGCAACGTAGCCTTCTGGTAAAACCCGATTTTATGCTTATACTGATTTTTTTGTCTTTATAGCTAGTCAACTTATCAATATGACTATATTGTATACGTGACCGTGTGGTGAATTATAAACTTCATGAATAAATAAAAATTTGAAATAAAAAAGTGAATTTCAGAATAAGTATTTAAATTTGCCTAATTGAATGTTATGTGGCAGTTAATCCGAGTATTATTGAATTTTTAAACTAAGAAAGGTATATTTTTAAACAAAAATGGAATAACTCAATTTTTAATGGAAAGAAAATAATTGTAAATTATTAAAAACAAACACAAATTTCGTACCAAATACTTCAATTTTCTTATTAAGTTACTGAGCTTTCAAGACGAAATGACGATTTTTCCATACAAAATAGTTCAATTATTAAATAAAAATACAGAATTTTGATAACAAAGTTAATTTTATACCAAAAAAGACAAATTTCCAACAAAATACAAGAACTGTCAAACCGCAAGTTGAATTTTCAACAAAATTAGATTATTTAAAAAAAAACGAATTTTTAACAAAATAATTCAATTTTAACAAAAAGTTGAATTTTTACTTAAAACAGAATCATTGTCGACCAAAAGTGGAATAGTTAAATTTTCAATTACCAAAGTAATTTTTCAATAAACATGAATTTTTAAGTAAAATTTTGAATTGAAAACCAAAAAATCAATTTTTAAGAAAATATTGCAAACTTTAAAACCTAATTTTTTAATTTTCAACGAAAAATATGAATTTTCAAACAGAAATATTAATTTACCGTGAAAAAGACGATTTTTTAATGCAATTTAAGAATTCTCAACCTAAAAGTTGAGCTTTTAAGAACAAATTTTTTTTTAATTTTTAAGAAAGTAGTTCAACTTTAATACCTAGTTAATAAATTTTTAACTAAATAGATAAATTTTAAAAAAATGCATTAATTTTCTACCGAAAAAAACGAATTTTCAACCAAATTCAAGAATTTTTAACCACACAGTTCAACTTTCGACTAAAAAAGATGAATTTTTCAACAAAAAACTTAATTTACTACCAAAAAAGTAGAAATTTTAATAAAATTCGAGACTTCTCAACCGAAAAAGTTCAAGTTTCTACTACAGAAGATGAATGCTTAAACAAAAAGATTTATTTACTACCAAAGAAGGCGAATTTCCAACAAAATACAAGAACTCTCAATCCAAAAGTTTAGTTTTCAACAAAACCAGGTTATTTTACAGTAAAAAGATTAATTTATTACCAAAAAAGAAGAATCTCTAATAAAATTCGATACTTCTCAACTAAAAAGTTAAAGTTTCAATTAAAGAAGCTAAGTTTTTAAATAAAACATTAATTTATTACAAAAAAAGGCGAGTTTTGAATGAAATTCAAGAATTCCTAAACAAAAATATTAATTTTCTACCAAAAACTTTTATCTTCTGGAAGCGTACTAAAAACGTTACCATATGTACTCTAAGAAAAAAGTCTCTAAATTCTAAAAGTTATAAAAGTTATATACGTGTAATATTACTTTGACTGCCCTGCCCCACCCGTCGTTACCAACCGTAGGTTTTGCGACCCCCCCCCCCTTCCTCTAAAGTGGTAACGTAATTTATGGACGATCCTTAAGAAAAATTTTTTTTACATATTCCAATAAATTCAAATTAGCTACTCTTGCATAATTTCCCCCACTGATTGAATAATGAAGGACAAAAATACAAGACTATGTTATTTTAGATGATCGCGGTTTCTGAACACATTGCATCCAGTGTGAAAGCTGGCTCGAGTCCTGGAAGAAGAGGAAATAAGTGAAATTACATTCGTTTGAAAAGCAGAGAAGGCGAAGGAAGCTTTTTCTCATCTTATTTCAGTCGACTAAGTTAAATATCAGTAGCAGCGTAGAGACAAGTAGTTACCCGATCTTCCGCAACGCGAATCTTCCTATAATTAACAAGAATTCCAACAATTAAGACGAACTTTACTCAGGCATCTTCCAATGCCTTGCTGTCGCCCCAAGTGTGTTCCAGTCTCGCCCGTCTGAACATTTGAGCAACCTCGACCGTGCCATCAATGCACTCTACCCTCCCCTGTTCTGTCACCCTGTCTTGGAGAACCAACCAGAGAACAGTTGAAACTTCTCTGTTACAAAGTATTTCAACTTCTTCGTTCACTTTCTTCCTTCCTTCCTTCTTTAAAAACCCTTCTTGGAAAACTCTTTAGCAAAAGTCGTGGGGTGGTTCTCCTCTTTTCCAGATTGCACAAAATACCGAGTCACTCGATTTACGAAGTTAAGCGCACCATAGCCGAGTTGAATTGCTAAACCAGCCAGACTTTTATTCATTTTTTACAGTTTTTCAAGTTAAGTAATAAATTTAAGATGTCAGAATTATTGTCATGCCATGTGTGCTCTGAACCAAGTTTTACTTAAAAGTGCAGGCTGAAGTTTATACCCTAGGAATTATTAGGGTAGTAGAAAAATAAAAATTCTCTTAAATTAAATTCATTTAGGCACCATATTCCTAAAATTTCAAGTTGAAACATATTGCATTTTGAACAAAATTATTAAATTCTTCACCAATAAAGATCAATTTTTAACCCAAAAAGACCAATTTTCACAAGAACGTTTAGTTTTCAAGCTAAAGAGACGAATTTTCTGTAAAGTATTTGACTTTCAAGTCCGAAAAGATTAATCCTAAATGAAAAAGGTCATTTTCATACAGACTAAATGAATTTTCAATAAAAAATAGGTAATTTTCAACCAAAAAAAATGAATTTTAACCGAATAGTTAAATTTAAAAAAATCCACCAAACAGTTGAATTTGCAACCAAATAGTGTTAAACTTACAGGCAAAAGTGATGAATTTAAAAGATAAGTTCGATTCTCAACCAAGAAAGATTATTTACTCAAGAAAGAAAAACATTATTAAGGTTTCGAGCCAAAAATACAATTTTTTCTCAAAGCAGTTAATTTTCAACAGAATAGTTCAAGTTTCTATCAAATAGCTTATCTTTGAAGAACAAAAGACGACTTTTCTACAAAAATCTTTTAATTTTCAACCCAAAAATATGAATGTTCAACAAAAAACTTCATTTTTAACCATATAGTTACATTTTCCACCAATTAGTTGAATTTTCTACTAAAATTATGAAATTTAAAATAAAAAATATAAATTTTCAGTACAAAAATTAGTTTTCAACAAAATTGTTTGAGTTTCTTTTAAATTGTTGGCCAACAAGGCTACTTTTCTATCAAACCATTTAATTTATCACTTACAGTCTGTCAAGTTAAAGCGTGGGTGGCTTTACTCGCAGTCGGTAAGGTGTATCGACATGATTTTGGTGTCAAAATATTAAGAAGAGCTCCCTCTTTCATGCTTTTTGATTTAACATTCAGTTTGCTTTCAATTCTCATCTTGTTACCACGTTACCAAAAATGAGTTCCGTATACGCTTCGCGCTTCGAGGCTGTGTTCCTTTGTTCCCACCCAAAAGGTCCCAAATTGTCTCACAATGAAGCTACAAAGTACATAAGAAAATCATCGTCGTTCGTCAGCAAGTGGGTAAAGCGATATAAAGAGACCAAAAATGTTGATGACTTCCCAAATCGTGGTTCGACAGGAAAAGTGTCCGACA
>NC_046660.1:42395213-42399249 GCF_010883055.1 Belonocnema kinseyi
GAGGGAGCTCTTCTTAATATTTTGACACCAAAATCATGTCGATACACCTTACCGACTGCGAGTAAAGCCACCCACGCTTTAACTTGACAGACTGTACAAATATGAATTTTTAACAAAATATCGTTTTTAACCAAGCAGTTAAATTTTCTACAAAAATGTTGACATTTTAAGCCGAAAATACAATTTTTCAACAAAATACTTAATTTTCAATATAACAGTTCAATTTTCTATAAAATTTATGAATTTTCAAGCCAAAAGAACCATTCTTTTTTTTACAGAACTATTTATTTTTTAACCAAATAATTTAACGTCTATAAAACTCTTGAAATTTAAGCCAAAAATATTCATTTTCAACAAAACAATCATTTTCAACAGAATGGTTCAAATTTGTATCATAATATTGAATTTTCAGACCAAAAAGAGAAGTTTGCAAAAACAGTTTAATTTTCAACTAAAAAATATTAATCTTTAATGAAAAAGTTAAATTTCAACTGAACAGTAGATTTTTCTACAAAAATATTCAAATTCCAAGCCAAAAATATGAATATTTGAACAAAAGTTTATTTCCGATAAAATATTTGAAGTTTCTATAAAATTGTTAAACTTTCAAGTATAAAGACGAATTTTCCATGAAAAGCTTCATTTTTACCCGAAAATATAAATTTTTAAAAACAAAAAAAAAATGTTACTTTTAACCAAATAGTGCAATTTTCTACCAAAATGGTTTAATTTCTGAAGAAGATATAAGTTTTCAATTAAGAACATTCATTTTCTGCCAGAAAGGACGAATTTTCAAAAAATACATGAACTTCCGATAAAGTAGTTGAATTTACTAAAAAAATACATTTTTAAAGAAACATTTAATAGATGCTTTAACAATATTTTTTTATTTCTAATCAAAAATAGTTGAAATCAATCAAAGCAGACAACTTAAAAAAAAGTTGAATCCTCAACCAAAAAAGATTAATTTTCAACCAAACAATTGAATTTTCAATGAAAAGAGATTCATCCTTGACCAATAATATATGGGACTTTTAATTTAAAAAAATTAAATTTCTGCTAAAAAGATTAATTTTCTATCAATAGAAAAATTTCCAATACAAAAAGACAATTTTGCAACCAAAAAGATTCATTTTTAAGCAAAAGAAATAAAATGTTTAGCAAAAAAGATGATTTTTTACAATAAATGACGAATTCTAAGCAAACGATGTAATGGTGGATATTTCTTACAAGGAAAATTTTAATTTTTAATATTTTAATCATTAAATATTCATTATTAATGATTTATTTTGATTAATTTATTATTAATTAATTCATTCATTATTTAATTATGATTAATATTTTAAATATTTAATCTTTATTAACTCAAAAAAAAAATTTTTTAGAAAATTGTTTGTTGTTGAATCCTCAAGAAAAACAAATTAATTTTCAGCAAAACAGTTGCATCTTGAACCAAAGAAATATTAAATTACTACCAAAAGAGATCAATTTTCGAACTTAAAAAAAATAAGTTTTTGACAAAATACTTGATTTTTAAACTCCTTAACATAAATTTTTCACAGAGTAGTTACAATTCCAACCAGAAACAATGGCTGTTTAACAAAATTGTTGAATTTTTAACAAAATAATTAAATTTTGGAATAAGTAATAATACTTTTAACAAAAAATATGAATTCTGACCCAAAAGTATCATAGTAGAATTTTCAATTACAAACCATGAACTTTTTAACCAAAATTTTTTTAATTTTCTTATTGGATTCTATTAACTTAGTTCGCATTTAAGCAAAAATAAGACATAGGGGAAGTTTGTTGAAAACAGAAGAAAAAAGAGGAATTCTTTAAAAAAGATGAAAAGGGGACAATAGAGGAAAGTGAGTGTCGAAACTCTGTAAATACACCTACAAATGTAGACCCCCTTCTAAAAGAACTAGCTATTTGTTGTTAATTTTCAATTTTTTTCCAGTACCAAGTAATGAGTCAAGTTTTCTTAGCCAAAACTCCTGAATTTTATGTCCAAAAAAGGATTTTGGAAAAAGTGAAAAGATATCAGTTTTAGACAATGTTACCTTTCTGGTGAATTTTAAGTAAAAGTTCTAATGAGCAAAAAGAAAAATCACAAATTTCCAAACAATTAAAAAAAAAGAATGTAAAGTGGTTTATGAGTGAAATTTAAGAGAAATATTTCCGTTTTCATACTATATCTTGTGTCTTGTACATACTACATGAAAAATGTATCCAGACAAATCAAAGTAGATTAAATAAAAAAATTAAAAATATTAAATTATTTTAAAAGGACGCCTCATGATTTTTTTATATTCAGTCAAATAGTTTGGAGGCATCCCCAAACATAATTTCTAGGGTACAAATATAAGCCTGCGCTTTTATGTGAAACTTTATTCAGAGCAGGCATGCATGGCCTTTCAACGTAAAATAGAAAAAAAAACTTTTTTTTTGAAGTTTGAACTCACGTAATGAAGAGGCTCGTGACAGGAAAACTCGATTCTCATGCCAAATCTAGTACCAAATCTCAATTGTAGGAGCTAAACGAGGTTACCTGAAAGGCCTGGCTGGATTGATTGATTCACTTTGTCAAGCACTGATTGACGGACAACCTGATTTCTGAAACGGCCCGACGCCTTTTTCATTTCACAAACGAGTTAACTAAACAAAGATCTCTCAGTAAATTAATAACTGTATTTATGGAACAATGCCAATGTTTTGTGGAGATACAAGAATCTCACCCAAAAATATGATGCGAAAAATTTCGAAAGGTAAAAATTTATGAGTAAAATCAACATAGTTTGTGAAATCAAAGTTTGCCAAGCAATTCTAGAAGATATGGGAATTAATGTATTAAATTGATAAAATTACATAAATTTTTAGAATCTTTTGAAGGGGGGAGGGGAAAATGAGTACTTGACGTGATTGTCTCTAATCTTCTATTTTATTTTTAATAAAAATAATAATAATCTCCCCAAGTTTTTCTTTTATTTTACCTTTTAATACATTCTAAAGATTTCTGTAATTTTATTAATCTGATAAATTAAAAAATTTACATATCTTTTAGCATTATCTGGCAAATTTTGATTTTACGAACTATTTTAATTATACTGATCACTTTTTACATGGCGGATTTTTTTGCATTGTAGATATTTTAGGTCAAATTGAACTTGTTTTTAATACAAATTTTTATTAAATGAAATATTTTTTTCAAAATAATTATAATGTTCATACTCAACACAATATAACGCATATTATTTATATTGGTATTGATAATATAAATTAAAATAAAACTGTAAACAGTTTTTCTACTTTAAATTTTCCTAAATATTCATCCATCTAAATTAGGTTAAAAATTTCTGATATATAATTTTAATATTGTAAACTGCAAGGCGTCTGAATGACTAAATAATCAAAGTTTCTTAATCAAACAATCAAAATCTTGAGAAATAATTAATTAATCCAATTTTAATGAAACAGAGTCTACACATTTATCTACCGGAGTTGCATTGAAAATGCTATACAAATTGGATAAATACTGTAAGCTGCATTACTAAAAAATCGAATTTTTCAAGAAAAAGAGCAAAAATCTTGAAAAATAATTAATGAATACAAATTTTTCGAAACTCAGTTCTAGATATTAATTCAACCGAGTTATGTTGAAAATTGTGCAGCAATCGTTAAAACAGTGTAAGGTCTACCAGGTGTATACAAATGAAACCGGTATTTTTTCAAGAAAAAAACAAATTTATTTCAAGAGAATGATAACAAATATTTTATTCAAAGTATGCGCCCTCGCTGGCTACACATTTTGTCCACCTCTCAGGCAATTTATGGAAACCTTTCCAAAAAAAGTCTTCGTTTTTCGAAGCAAACCAGTCATCGAGCCATTTTCCAACATTTTCGTAAGAAGTGAAGCGCTGTTCGCTGAGTGCGTCCCCATCGATGCAAATAAGTGGTAGTCGGATGGAGCCAAGTCTGGTGAGTAAGCGGGGTGGGGTAGCGGTTGCCAGCTGTACGACTCAACCAATTCCCG
>NC_046660.1:42399349-42404541 GCF_010883055.1 Belonocnema kinseyi
ATATGCCAATTAGCACAAATGGTAAGTTCCGACAGTGCCTACAAGTGTGCCTACTGGCCGCTAAATGGCAATACCGGTTTCATATGTATACACCTGGTAGTAAAACGAATTAAGTACTATCAAATATTCTATTTGTTCGCATGAAAAGGGCAATATCGAAAACAATAATTCCTAAATCGAAATTACTTGAAAAATTGTACAGGAACTTAATCTAGTCAATTTATTCTCACATTTCAAGACGAACCGGTTGAACATTGTAGGATTCAGGCTGACTAAACTTTAAAAAAAATCGAATTCAGGACAAAAAAAGCGAAATATCAACAGAAACATTGAATCAATCGGAATTTCATTAATTCCAAATATCTTAGAGAGTTGCAGTGGAGTTTTATCTAATCTATGTATCCTAAAGGTTTTAGACGAAGCGGTCGAACCTTGTAGGTTTCAGTTCGACTCAACTGCTGAAAAATTGAATTTGAGGCATAAGGAGTAAAATAACTATAAAAGTAATAATTAATTCAGAATTTGTTAAAGACTAGCAGGGGAGGTTTATCTAGTCAATTTATACTGAATTTTAGAAATGAATCGATTCAATATTGTGAGCTTCAGGTCGATTGAACTATTAAAAAATAGAATTTTGGGTATAAAAAGCTAAATATTCCTAGACATATTTAATGAATCAAAATTTATTGAAAAATGCACTGGCAGTTTATCTAATCAGTGTATCTTTAAACTGGCAGACGACTTGATTGCATATTGTTGACTACAGATCGACTGAATGGATAAAAAATTGAGTTTTGGGCACTAACAGTAACATAACTAAAAAAATATTAACTAATTAAAATTTTTCTGAATAGTAGCACTGGAGCCTGATTTATTCAATGTGTTCTAAAATTTGTAGACGAATCAGTTGAATATTGTAGGTTCCAGGTCGCATGCACTGCTAAAAAATCGAATTTGGGGCATAAAAAGTGAAATAACTCTAGAAATAATAATAAATTACAAAATTTTTCTAAATGGCAGCACTGCATCTTTATCCAATAAATATATCCTTAAATTTTTAGGTACATTGGTTGAATATTATAAGTCTTCAGGTCTACTGAACTGCTAAAAAATCGAATTTGGGACGTCAAAGTGAAATAACTCTAGAAATAATAATTAATTTAAAATTTCCTGAAAATCAGCAGTGGAACTTTATCTGATAAATTTACATTTAAATTTTAAAATGATCATTTGATTATTGTAAGCATCAATTTGAATTAAATGTTAAAAAATCGAATTCGGGGCATGAAAAGATAAATATCGCCAGAAATATTGAATGAAACAGATTTTCCTGAAGAAAAACCTTGGTAGTTTTATCTAATGAATGTATCCTGACATTTTTAGACGAATTGGTTGCATATTGTTGGCTACAGTTCGACGGAACGGATGAAAAAATCGAATTTGGGGCATAAAAAGTGAAATAACTCTAGAAATAATGATTCAATTAAAATTCCCTAAAGAGTAGCAGTGGAGTTTCATCTGGTTAACTTATACTGAAATTTTCACATAAATCGGTTGTATATTGTAAGCTTCGGGTCGATTGAACAATTAAAAAATCGAGTTTCGGGCATAAAACACTAAATATCTCCGGAAATAATTAATAAATCCTAATTTACTAAAAAAAATAGAGCACTGCAGCTTTATCATATCAATGTATCCTGAAACTTTTAGACGAATTAGTTGTCTATTGTTGACTACAGATGGAGTGAAGTTACACAAAATAGAATTTTGGGCATTAAAAGTGGAATATCTCTAGAAATAATTATTAATAAAAGTTTTCTGAGAAATTACATTGAAGCTTTATTTGGCCAATTTGTCCTAAAATTTTTAGACGAACATATTGAATATTGTAGACTTCAGGTCACCTGAACTACCAGAAAACATATAATTTTGGAAATAAAAAGTGAAATAATCCTAGAAATATCTAATAAATTACAACTTTTTAAGAAATAGCTCTAAAGCTTCATCTATTTAAATTATCCTGCCATTTTTAGACGAATCGGTTGAATATTGTGTAGGTGTTATAAGTTAAGTGCATTATTAGTTGGAGTAAATATATTCGCGGTTTCCCTGCTTACTTCGCGGCAATTTACTGTCGCGAATCCAAATAAAAAAATTGCATTTAACTGACCTGTTCTGCTGTTCGTCGACAGTGGTTGAAACAAGGGTTGCTAAACGCTGGCCGAGGCAACGGGGTTGCTCGCCCCGTCGCGGTGCTCACCGGTCTTCGAACCGCTCGAAGGCGGCTCGGCCTTCTTCCACTTTATCCGTTCCGGATCCGGACACCTCCGATCCAAATCCGGTTTTCTCGACGAAACCTGCGCCCTTTTCCTTCGCCCTATGCATGCCAGAATTCTAAAAAAAGGGAAATGAATTTTTTGTTAGAAACAATAAATTCATGTTTGATCTTTTTTACAATAATTAGGAATATAAGTTATAAGATTTCACAGCTGAAAATGATCTTAAAAAATTAGAAAATGTAGACGCCGCGCGACTACAAAAAAGGGTTTCGTAGCCTATTTAGGCGTTAATTAAGTAATTCAAATCTTCCTCTGCGCTTGCCCCTACTCCTCCTCCTTCCACCTACTTTCTCTCTTTACAATAATTAACCTCTTCCCACTTGAAAAACAACTATACCGTCCCTCACTTACCGTTCTTCTACTTATCCCTCCTCTACTTTCCTTACTTTGCCCCACTATCCACATTTCCCTCCCACTACACTATTCTACCATAATACCCCTCACATGACTTCTCACCTCACTTTCTACACTCTCTTCTTATCCTTACGTCTACTTCCCCAGCCCTCATTGTCTCCTGTGATCCCTGCGTCTCGTCCCATCACTTTCCATCACTACCCTTTTACCTCTCCCCTCATTGCCCCTCATTGATCCTAATTCCCCTCCCTTTATTAACTCTAATACCCTTCTTTCAGACCCCTTATTTCTCCCACTTCCTATTACATATCTTTTTCTAAATCCCCTCACCTCATTCCCTCTGCCAACCCTCTCCTCATTTCCACAGTTCTCCTCCTCCAATTTCCCCTACTTTCCCAAACTCTCTTTTCTCCAAAATATGTAGTGGAATTTTCAACATACAAAGATGAATTTTTAACCAAATGGTTGAATTTAAGAATAAGAAATATTGAACTTCAAAATGAAACAGTTGCTTTTTCAACCCAATATTATGAATTTTCAAGCAAATAATTAATATTAAACGACAAATATAATAGTTGTTTTTTTAACAAAAAATATTTTAATTTTTAATAATAAACAGTTGAGTTCAAACAGAAAACGCATTTCTAATCATTCAAAGAGTTTAATATTCCGGTAAGAAAGTTTATTTTCCAGAAAAAAAGAATTTTTAACAAAACAGTTATATTAAAAAAAACAGTTAAATTTAAAACTAAAAAGAAAAAAATTTAACCAAAAATATGGTTTTTTACAAATGAGTTTAACTTTTAACCAAATAGATGATTTTTCAACAAAACAGATTGATTGCACAGGCCAGCAAATAATGGGGGCATGTCAGTTGTTGGAACGTGGAGGGTCATTTCCGAAGTCATTTTTTACGTAGAATCCGAATTCGGGGTCAGAGTTGGCCCATCACGTCAGGATTTTAAGATATGTGAGGTTATGTACCCAAATACTGGCGTTTTTGGCTACTTTTGAGGCTTTGTACCGAAGACATAAAATTTTGTTGGGATTTTTTCATTGGCTGTACCATATAGTACTGCTCTTTGTCTTTAATTTAAGAGTCGCAGAGTTTAATTACCATTTTTCTTTACCAAGTTACGCCAATTTGAAATTACGAGATATGTCCCATTATGTCTTGAGTATTTGCTTTAAATACTTTGAGGTAGACATCAAGACATAATGTGACATATATCGTAATGTCAAATTGTCGTAACTTGTTAAAGAAAATGGTAATTGAACTCTGGGGCTCTCAAATTAAAGAGAAAAAATAGTACTATATGATACAGCTAAAGAAAAAATCCCAAAAAATGTTGTGTCTTCTGTACATAATCTCAAAAGTAGCACAAAATGACATTTTTTGGTACATAACCTCAAATATCTTAAAATCCTGACGTCATGGGCCAATTCTGGCCCCAGATTCGGAGTCTGCGTAAAAAATTACTTCGGAAATGACCCTCCACCTTCCAAGAACAAAACCATGTTGGCCTGTGTTGTCAATGAAAAATGTATTGGATGATAATTCAACTAAATTTTTTTTTAATTAAAAAACCACTTGATTTCTACCACAAAGATGATTATTTGAGCAAATACATGAATTTCCGATCAAACAGTTCCATTTTTACTTAGAAAGATCAATTTTCAAATGAAAGTTGAATAGTTAAAATTGTAATTTACAAAATTATTTCACATATTGAAAACAAAGTTTAAACAACATAAACGAAATACCAACCAAATAGTTTAATAACCAAGTAAAAAAGATCAATTTCCAAACATAAATAGAATAGTCAACTTTTCAGAGCAAAACAAAATTACTTCACAAACATAGAAACAAATTAATTGTGAACAAAATAGTAAGTAAATTTTTTAAGGAGACAGATCAATTTTCAACTAAAGTGATGAATCTTCCACGAAAAGAATTTTATCACAAATTCAAGATTTAAATTTCAAATCAAAAATAGATTAATTCTATCAAGAAATATAAATTAGTGATGAATCTCAAAAAATAAATATTGTTTACAAAGTAGATCAAACTTTCAGCCCAATAGTTGAATTTCCAATCAAAAATATGAATTCTCAACGAAAAAAAAGTATATTTAAAAAGAGTTTAATTTTATATAAAAAACAAGTGAATTTAAACAAAAAGAATTTTTAACCCAAAAATATAACATATAACTAAATCTTATAAATTTGGATCATTAATTAGAAGGCACTAAATAACGTGTATCTGCTGCGAATTGTTTATAAATTTTAAAAAATTAGAATGGTAGAAAAATATTTTTGTCCTTATCTAGTTGTGATTCTTATATTTTTAGAAATTCTTTATTTTCTGTATACATACATACATACATACATACATAAATATATATAATTAAAAATTTGTCATAAGGACAACCGCAGGATTTCGCCGGGAGCGGGTGCTAATCTGAAAATTTGCACCCGCTTCCAGCGAAATCGCGGTAA
>NC_046660.1:42404641-42420494 GCF_010883055.1 Belonocnema kinseyi
TCCCTCTTAATACTTTTTTCACCTCCTCGGTAGTGATGGGTGGGCATTCTTTATCAGGTGTTATGAGGGCAACACATAACTCCTTGAAGCTATATATATATATATATATATATATATATTGCAAATATTTAACAATTTTGTGTCCCCTTTTAAATAGAAACAAAAATTTCCCAATTTTTTCACATCTTCAATGTCGAATTCTCAAGGACAAATGCTTCACTCATTTTATAAAAATTTTATAGTCACTAGTTAAATCAGTATGTTGCATTATCACTGGTGAACCTATGATCTTCCCAATTTGACTGGATGAACCAGTGAGTGACTTACCTAAAATAGCGTTAATAGATATACCAGTGACGCCCAAGACATAAACTTCCAGTCGTCTGACACGCACTTGTCTCCGGTCGGGTTTTAAAATATAATTTTGCAAATCTTAGAACAATACTGATAAATGGAAAGTAGCATACCTAATCAGCTGACGGAAGACAACGCGTATGACCAGATGACTGATACTGAGAAATTATAGTGAACCTCACTGACTAAACCAGTGACGGAATTCCAATCATTAGACCAGTGAAATCTCACTGATTGCCAGTGATAAAATTATGGCTATTTCAACCAGTGAGATGTCACTGGAAATCAGTGAGATTTCAATGGTTCATTTTAAGACAGTGTAAAAGTCATTTTTTGGTTCTTAGCCTGGTATCATTTTCAATTTTTCATGTCTTCGAATGACTGTAAGCAAATGAAATCCCAAGAACTCCATTTATTCCTGAACCTCCTAAATGCCTTTCAAACCTCACATTTCATGAAAAGATCCTCATCCTTAATTTGCAACATGCCCAGGTACCAATGAAGTTTGCTTTTTGCAGATAATAGACCAAGAGTAGAGGTAGTTTTCGACGTTCATTTTTCCTGATTAAACCTAATAAAGTTAAAGCTCTCTGTACCTTTTCCTGGAAAACGTATATCTAGTTTCGCGAAGATTGCACCTAGGTAGATAGTAACGAATTTCAAGAGAACGGATCGATTTTTTCTTAAGCTACACATATTTCTTCAATCCTTGACTTGCAGAGAAGAAACTTGTGTCAGAAAAAAGTCGATAGCTTGTCTGCTAAAGTAGCTGGAATCGCTAAATTCGCCGTTAGCATAGATAGGAAACGAACTTCGCTATCTCGAGTCTTTCTTTTCCTAAAGTAAAGCAAAGAGTGAGAATGAGAAAATGAGGAGAGGATTGGAGTAAACTTCTTTTTCGCGAAGAACAAACGATGTAACTTTTATCGGCGAATACTAGCGCTTTACAAACTAACTAGGAAACAGCGCTGAAAAAAGAGGAAAACTACATTTCAGAATGAAGCCTGAATGTATTTAATTTTCAAGCTTCAAAGTAACAAAAAAGACGAAATTTAAATACCAAGAAGCCTTTTGAGACAGAAAATTTTACAACCAAGAATGATCAATTTTTTAACATAAAAGATTAATTTTCCATATAAAAGAACTAATTTTCGCCACGACAGTTGCATCTTCCAAAAAAAAGATGCCTTTACGAAAATATTTGAACTTTTTACGAATTACCTGATTTTTTAAGCAGCAAAAATGAACTTTTAATCAAGAAGATTAATTTTTTACCAAAAGATGAACTTTAATATAATTCAAGAATTTTCGATCAAAAGAGATAAGTTTTGAACCCAAGTAGACAAGTTTTTAACAAGAACGTTAATTTCTAATCAAGGAGGATTAATTTTCAAGAGTTAAATTAAAACTTAAACAGATTAATTTTCAACCAAAAATAAAATGGATAACATTTCATTTAAAAAAGCAATTTTTACAACAACAAAAATTTTCAATAGTTCAATTTAACTAAAATAGAGAAATTTTTAAATAACTGAATTTTAACTCATAAGGGATCAATTTTAAAAAAATACAAAATAAAAATTTTCAGATGAATAAATTAATTTTTCACCAAAATAAAAAACGAATTTCCTACAAAATAGTTTAATTTTTTACAGATCGGTTGAATTTGCAAGCCAAAAGGACCAATTATCCACAAAACAGTTACATTTTCAACAACTATATTAATTTAGAACCAAATAGTGTAATTTTGAACTAAAACAATGAATCATGAACCAAGAAGGTAGTTGATTTTTCATCCAGAAAAAAAATGAATTCTCAATCAAACATAATAGTCAATATTTCAATCAAACAATATTTTTATTTTGAATAAAAAACAGTATAATTTAACAAAAAAAAATACAATTTTTCAAAAACTAGTTGAATCCTCAACCAAAAATAATTAATAATCAACCAAGAAATTGCATTTTTAATCAAAAAGTAAAATTTCAACCACGAACATTAATTTTATTTAAAAAAAAACAAATTTGTAGAAGAAAGTTGAATTTTCAAACTGAAAAGTATAATTTTTCTAGCAAAGTTCATTTTATGCTAAGAGAGATGAATTTTCAACTAAGAAACATAACTTTTCTACCATAAAAAATGAGTTTCTAATACAAAAGGACGATTTTCAACAAAACAGTAGAATTTTCGAACCAAAATGTATGGCTTTAACAAAATAGAATTTTTTTAATAGTAGTTTTTTTAACCTACAAAGATTAATTTTCCAGTCAAGAAGATTAATTTTTAACCAACAGATACTTTTAAACAAAATAGTTAAGTTTTCAAGCCAAAAGGTCTAATGTCTAAAAAGAAGTTGACTTTTAAACCGGAAAAGATGCATATTCAAAAAGAAAGTTAATTTTCAATCCAGAAAAATGGATTTTCGGCCGAATATGAAATAGTTCAATTTCACGCTTAAAAACGAATTTTCAAGTAAATAGTTGAAGTTTCAACTGGTAAAGTATACATTTTTAATGAACAATGGAATAGTAACATGTTCAATTCAGAAAATTAAATCTCAGCCAAAAATATGACAGTTGAGATATTAGTTGAATTTTCAAACAAAATGAATAAATTTTCAATCGAATGGCTGAAATTTCAACTAAACAAAAATCTATTCCTCGAAATAGTTGAATTTATAACTAAAAAAGATTAATTTTGAACCAAAAATGGAATAAATAAATTCTCAGTTAAAAACCTTAAGTTCCAACCAAAACTTAAACGCATCATTCATAACATAATTAAATTTTTCAACCAAAAGGTAGAGGTTATAATCAAAGAGATAAATTCCAAACCAAACATTAAAAAACTTGTCAACAACAAAAAATTAACTTTTAACGCAAAATAGTTGAATTTTCTTATTGATTTTTATTAATTCAGTTCGCACTTAAGTAAAATTCGCAAACTCCTCTTCCTCCTGTTGCAAAACGTATAGGTTCTTGTGCAA
The DNA here is from genome assembly GCF_010883055.1 of Belonocnema kinseyi. Lineage (NCBI taxonomy): Eukaryota > Metazoa > Arthropoda > Insecta > Hymenoptera > Cynipidae > Belonocnema > Belonocnema kinseyi. Next base: position 42,407,982 of record NC_046660.1, read on the forward strand.
CAACCCCCCCCCCCCTTTTCCACCACAATCAAATTGGTAAAGTAGTTTATGGAATACCATTTCGAAAAAACTTTCCACTGGATCTTGAAATCACCTTTAAGGCTGAGATTTAGTTACTATAACAGAAAGACGGCAATAGAAATAAGGAAGGAGGAAGGAAAGGAAAATGTCGGACTCTGTTACCGGAAGTAGATGGACGTTTTATTAGAAGGTACAAGAACGTGACCTCAAAAGTGATTCCTTACCGCGCTACCACGTCAATATGAATACCTGGCCCCATCTCACATCTTCGCTGACGAAGATTAATGAAGAAAATGGATAAATCCTTTATTTCGCCACTTCAGTTCCGGGGTAATAGTTGTTGCGAAAATCTTACGTGCTTCATTGTTGCAATTCTGAGCATCCAGATTGATTAAGTTAAAAAATAGTTTTTCTTTTATTTTTAGTTTATTTATAACTAACAGTAAATACATTTTTTTCGGATACTTATTTCCTGAAATTATATAAGTAATTTAAAAATCCATTATTCAATTTACAGATTTAATTTAATTTTCAGCTAGATCGGCTAATTAGAAGTAGTCTTTTTTGCGTTTGGAAATTTAGAAAAAAAATTACTTTTTGTATGAGAAAAACTTTTTTTATATTTGAAATACAATGATACTATATATCATGTATTTGTTGGCATCTTCGAAACGCATCGATCGACCTGTTATGAAAGATTTTATTACCTACTAGTACCGATTTATGAGGTATAAAAATTGTTTTCTATAATAATATGATAAAAATTTTCCTGTTATTCGGAATACTACAGTACTAACTATATCAAATATACATATCTGTTCGCGTCTCTGAGACACGTGGAATGACCTAATGAAAAGCATTCCATGCCCTCTTATAATCTGGCAATACCTATTTATAAATTTTTAAAAATATATTGTTTACTTCATTTGCATGAAAAACCTTATTTAATAATAGGAAGACAATATGACTGCATATTGTGTATTTGTTCGCGTTTTCGAGATGTTTCGATTGACCTACTGAACAACCTTTCATGAACTTTTACAATCTGCCAATGCCTACTCACAATTTAATAATTTATCCAAATATATTTTTCATATTGTTTATATGAGAAAAACTTATTTGGTACTGGACATACAACATGACTGTACATGGTGTATATGTTCGCGTTTTCGAGAGGTATCTATTGATCTACTGCATTTTGATGATCACGTATGATCTAACAATAGGTATTTATCATTTTTTAAATATATTGATGATCTTGCTTATAAGAGGAAAACTTTTTAATACTGGGAATACAATCGGACTTCATATGATGTTATTTGCGTTTTCGAGACGCATCGATTGATCTATCGAACAACCTTTTGAGACCTATTATAATCTAGCAATAACTATTGTATTAAAAAAAATTTTAGAATATTTTTTTGATCTTATTTACACGAGAAAAACTTGTTTAATATTGGGAATATAACAATACTTTATTCGACATAATTATTCGCGTCATCGAGACGCGTCGATTGACAAATATGTCAATCTTGACGAATCTTAGATGACAGTTCCTGATCAATAAATAGTGACTTACAAAATTTAAAAAACGGTTACATTCTTTACATAAACAAATACCATAAGTTAACAAATACCATAGGTTAAAATGTTTTTCGTTATAACAGAAGACATTGATTGACTATTATAATAAATTAAATATAATATATCAATAACATGATAATAGATTTTATGCTTTCACGATGATTCATTTTGATAAAAAGAGATATTTCGGGTTTCACTCGTGTAAAAAACTACTACGAATTGTTTGCCGACGTTAGTTAATATTTGAAGTTGAACTATTTGATTTTTAATGCAACTGTTTGGTTTACATTTTTAGTTTAATCTTCTCTTGTCGAATAAGATCTTCTTTGGTTAAAAATGTAACTGTTTTGTTGAGAATGGAATATATTTCTACCTAAAATTTTTGATTTTGTGTATTAATTGCAGGTCAGTTAGAGATACTTTTTATTTAATATTCAAATTTCTCTCTCTTAAACTATCTTTCTTTCTGAATAATAAAGACCTTAGGTAAGAAAAGGTCTTATTCAATATTTCATTAAAATCAAAAGTTGCTCTTTTCGCTTCTTACTCAACGATATATAGCATGACATGTATGATTCTCCTATGTACGGTTGTAAGAAGATTAACCTATTTTCACTTATTCGTGCATCCTTATCATTTTTCTTTCAACTTAAACCCCTATTCCAATGCCTGCTACTCTAAGTAACTCTTATCAGATCTAGACTATTTTCGTAAGTCAATAATAACGAAGAACATTCTTTCTTTTCATAATTCCTCTAATTTTTTATAATTATTATATATTTAATACATCAAGCAGGAATATAGAATTATAACAGCTCAACATTTTCTCAAAACGGGGTAAGTAGAGTTATTTTTTGCAAAAATAGTGTAATGTATTCTTTAAAATGAAATTAATATATAGTTACCATATCCCTAACATCAAATCAAAAAATATTGTATTTTCAACAAAATTGTTGAACTTTAATCAAAGAATATTAGTTTCCTATCAAAAGAGATGAATTTTTAACTCAAAAAGATGACTTTGAAACCAAAGAGTTGATTTTTCAAGATGAAAAGTAAAATTTTGTAGAACACATTTGATTTTTAAGGACGAAAAGATGAATTAAAAAAAGTTAATTTTTAAAAACGTGAATTTTCTAACAAAATAGTTTAATATTTAACCAAAACAGATTAATTTTTGAACAAACGGTTGCATTTTTTAACAAGAAAGATTAAATTTGTACCAAAAGAGGCGAATTTTTAACAAGATACATGAATTTTCAAATCAACTAGTTAAATTTTCATCTAAAATGATCAATTTTCAATAAAAATAATAATGGTAAATTTTAAGCTAAATGAATTAATTTCCAACAACAAAAAAACAACTTTCAACCAACGAAAGAATATTTTATAGCAACAAGACAAATTGGCAACTAAGAAATATTTTTCAGTCAATAAGAAACAAATGTTCAATTTACTTATGAAATTTACAAGCTAAAAAGACGAATTATCTACGAAAAAGTTGCATCTTCAACCAAAAAAAATAAATTTTTAACAAAAATAAATTAATTTCCAATAAAATTCTTGGTTTTTATCAAAAATATGAATACTCAACTGACTAAATTCTATACAAAAAGATAAGTGTCAGTTTAAATCAATTAAACTGTCGATAAAAAAATATGACATTTTAACAAAATAGTGGAATTTTCTAGAAATTAATTAAATTTTTAACAAAATAGCAGAATTTTTAAGTAAATAAAAAAGAAATTGTGAGCCAAAATAACATTAGACTTTAAAATATTTTTAAATTAACGTTCATACAAAAATAGTTGGATTTATGCTGTGTTTTATTATTTAAATTCGAAATCGAGCGGAAAAACGAAAAAATATGGGAAGTTTCTTGAATCAAATAAAAAATGGAATTCTTTAAAGAAAGGAGAAAAGAAGAGATTAGTTAAATTTTCAGTATAAGAAAATAATTCTCAACCGAAAAAACGAATTTTCATAAAAAGATGTAAATTTGGAACCAAAGAGATCCATTTTCAATAAAATTATAAAGTTGGAGAAAAAAATTATTTTTCAACGAAATAGTTGAATTTGCAATCCTGAAAATTATTTGCTAACCAAGAATTTTCTACAAAAAAAAATGAAATTACAATAAAACAGATGAATTGCAGTGCAAATAGTTAAACTACAACTCAAAAAGATAAATTTCCAACAAAATAATTTAAGTTTTTACTAGAAAAGATAAATTTTCAAATAAACAAGGAATAGTTAAATTTCCAGTTAAAAAAATAATTTGTAACCAATAATGAAACGAATTTTGAATAAATTTCTACTAAATAGTAGAATTTTGAATAAAAATAGATGAATTCTGCACCAAAAATTAATAAGGGACGCTTCTTTCAAAAAGGGGAAGATGGGAGGAATAGATGAAGGAGTCTGATATCTGCGAATATCCCAAAAAAATGTTTGGGAAGGGGGGAGGACGTTCTCGTACGCGGCTAAAATTAAGCATGAATAAGAATTTTCTTGAAAACGTTAACACTCATTTGTCTTTCTTTCCACGTGTTAGAGGATTTAAGCCAAAAATATGAGGAGATAAAAAGGTAACACGTGTCTTGATAATAATCCAAGGACTCTGCAAGATCTCTTATCTCTCGAGTTTACGTCTGTAGATTTTAAGGGGTGATGTGACTCAGGAAATTGATGTAAACAGGGAATTCCGATCTTTGATCTGATATTTTTGCACTTGCAGGTCTTTAATATTGAATGATAGTTCGTTTACAATTTTTTAATCTTACGATTTCCATTGATTTAAAAAAATTAATTATTCTCACGAACGGTGGGTAATTTGCATTTTGAGGAATTTCAGAAAATCAAACGACTCTGAGGAATAAAATCTGTGACAGATAAAAATGAGACCCATGAGGACAAGTAAGGAACCGTACGAGCTAGAGAAACGAAAAAAGTGGATTAACAGTGACACGTTAGAGGCCATAAAAAAAACTCGCCGGAGGGTGTTCCTGACCATTTTTTGCTCTGAAATTTATTCTTTTCATTCGGATTCCACGCCCTATTTTTCTACGCCCAAAAAAAACGCGTGGGGTATGTCGTCACTCGATTTAGCTTGAACACTTTATACATCTACGTGCTTTTGATTTCGAACCTAATTTCAAAAAGTAAAGTCACATTTTTAAAATGATTTCAAGACATTCAAAAAATACGAGAAGCTTCTTCTAAGGCAAAAAAGAAAATGCCAAGGTTTCAGATTAAAAAATAACAAATGGACTCTAAAGAATAAGGTGGATCGGAAGACAAAATAATGGAACTTGAAATTAGAACAACATGGAAAAGTAGTGTACAAATTTGATAAGTTTGGGAAATTTAATTTAAAAAACCCAAGACTCAAATTTTTGAAAACTGTGCTTAAGTTTATAATTTGACATACTTATCATTTTTCCAATGTCTTTTTCACCAATAGAAAAGAATCACACACCTGAAAAAATTCTTTCATCAATCCTGTGCACTTTTAAAAATTACTTTCTAAAAACAGGAACCCATTCAACTTAAGCTAGCGCCTAACGAACGATAATCAAAAAGCTTCAATAAATTTGAGAGAATTTTACATGCAAAAACGTTTTTGAAAATTGACATGCTTGTAAATATAAAAGCTACAAAAATAAAAATAGTAGCCACGAAAGCAAAGTTAAAACGCAGGATTCCTGTTACAGGACATTTTAAAAGATTTAAAAGAATTAAAAGAATAAAAGAATTTCCGATTTGCTTCCGGGAATTTTTGAAAATAATTATAATTCTAAATTGGAATGTCAGATAGTTTTTGGTCATAAGAATTAAAATTCTTGTTTAGAATAAAGAATTCATAACAAAAAAACTTGTAATTCTGAAATTAAAACCATTTTTTTTAATTCCCTTCTTCTAAGTTAGAATTATTACTAATTTTCGAAATTAACATTCCACGTCGTAAATTTTCTGTTCCAATCAGCTTAGTTTTGCAGGAGAGACAAAAAAAACCTTTTTAGGGGAACAATTTATAACCATATTAAGAACACAATTTTAACTATTACATGAACAAATAACTGTTTAGATGGAAAAAGGAAACATTTATAAAGCTAAAGCAATATTTTTTTATTTTTATAATAATACTTCCAATTGTTAAATACTTTTTCAAAGCATATGATACAGTAGAATTGTTTAAGAATTAAATATTTTAGTATACTTCATTCATTTAGTTTGGATTATTTGAAATGTTTTAATATTTGAATACATTAAAATAATTCATTTTATGTTAAAAAAAAGTAAATCCTTATCAATTTCACTGAAATAGGTGTAAAATGTCGAGAAAATTATTTTTAAAGAAAAATAAATTTTGTCAAAAGTAGACTTCACAAATTTTTTAGTGGAATTTTTAGTCAAATTTTTTCATATTTCATTTATTTATTTACCGTATGCGCTCAGAATTATAATTCTTTTACAAAATTTTCTATACCGATTCACAATTATGTAAATTTCTAAAATTCCCTTTTTTAAATCAGAATTCAAATTATTTACAACATTCATTCAAGATTCAAATTTTGACACATTCTAACTTGGATCTACAACTTTTTTGTCATTCCTTTCTTCTAAATAAGAAGAAAATTATATTTCTCAACGAAATTTCCTATTCTAAAATAAACCCTAAAATAAAAATTATAATTCTCTACGGAAAATCCCAGTTCTATTTTATAATTATAATTCTTTAAGAATTATACATCCTTCAGAAACTTCCCTGTCCCAAATAAGCTAAACCGAAAAAATTCAATATTTAACAAAATTATAGTTCAACTTTCAACCAATTAGTTGAATTTTCAATAAGAAAGATGAAATTTCTACGAAAAAAGGTAAATTTTCAAACGAATACAAGAACTTGTAACCAATAGTTGAATCCTTAACGAAAAATGTAATAGTTTACATTTTAACCTGAAAATATTTTAATTTCAAATAAAAAACAAAGGAATTCATCAAAAAGAAGGATTTTCAACGAAATAGTTTGATTTTCCGGTTAAGAAAAAAAAGTTTCAACAAAATTGTTCAATTTTCTACAAAAATAATTAATTTTTAACAAAAAATGTAATAGTGATTTATAATTATTTCAAAAAATTCACTTTTTCATGAGAGAATTTTTAATTTTTTGGACCATTCCCTATTCCGAGCGTGATTTTTTTCTCCAATTCCCTGTTCTAAATCAGAATTAGGGTAATAAAATAGCTGCCTCTAGTCATGGCGAAAAAAGAAGATATTATGAAATTTCTGGACGATCTGCCAAACTTATGCAAAATAATTGGCTATTCATCCTGAATTTTGGGAGAAGACACTTTTAACTTGTATATATTTCCAGTCAATTCGCGGTTTCTTCCATTTAAATAAATTCTCTGTCATTTCCAGATTTTCGCGATTTCCCGATTAGATGGACACTCTGCTAAATTAATAAAAAGTATTAAAATGAGAATAACAAAACTTAAAAAGATTCAGTTGTATACCATGTAAAAAAATTACCCCGACATTGATATTAAAATTTTGTTCATAACCATGAATGAATGTCCAGAGAATTTCAAGCTGATTCCTTGGATTTGATTTGGTTTTCTTTGCACGCTGCGGATACTTCGTGCCGGAAAGTAAGCGTAGGAGGGTAAGCGTAGTAAAAGCAGATTTATTATTGTACGGGGCAAAGTGGTGCCAATGCCCCTCATACCCCAAACCCTCGGTCTTTCCGCCCACAGACACTATGAAATCAATATATTGGCCATCGCTTCGCTCCAGCTCTCTTCTCCGCAATGGCGCTGTATTTCGAAATATCGGATAAACAAAATTTTCACCCTGATATATAGTAAAATAAAAAGGCCAATACAAAAAATACAAGTAATTATTTAACCTCCAGCTAAAATCAATCAACGCGGGATCGGGTAAGCATTATGCATTTATTGGGTTGTGCAAAAATCGTTAGTTTCCGGTGCGAAATTCAAATTTCAAAACTCCTTGATTTTTTCCTTACCGATTTTCTATTTTCCCTGACCGCTATAAAAGATTCTTTCAGGTACAAAAACAACCTTACATCTAAGAGATCAATAATGATAATACAAAAAAAATTGGTTCTAAATTTATCGTAAAGACAGGGTGATAAGGGTGATTCTACCAAAAATGATACATTTTCAATTAAAGAGGTAAGTAAATTTTCAACAAAACAGTTAAAATTTCGACTAAATAGTTTTTTTAAGCAAAACAAAAACAAATTTTCTAAAAAACAATTGAATTTCGAATCCAAAAGGACGAATTTTCTTTCCAAAAAGATGAATTTCCAAAGAAATAGCTGAATTTTCGAACGAAAAATATGACTTTGTAACAAAATAGTTTAATTTTTAACCAAATAGTGGAATTTTCAACCTGAAAAGTTATACTTTCTCCGAATTGTAAAATTTTTTAACGAAAGCCGTAATTATCAAATATGTAGTCAAATAAATTTTCTACTCAAATTATGAATCTTCAACCTAAAAATTGAATTTTTAACAAATTAGTTCAACCAAATAGTTGAATTAATAATCAAGAAGAATAATTTTTAACGAAAAATACAAATTTCCAATAAAATGCATGAACTTTGAACCAAATAGTTGAATTCTCAACCAAAAACGTAATAGTTTATATGTTAACGAAAAAATATTTTTATTTGAAAGCAAAAACAGTTGAATGCGCAAAAAAGACTCAGTGAAGAAAGAAAAGAAATGTCAACCGAATTTTTAATTTTCTACGAAAAACTATCAGTTTTCTACAAAAAAAAACGAATTATCCAAAACAAGCATGAACTTTCAACCATACAGTTGAATCTTCTACTAAAGACAATCATTTTTCAAGGAATAATGTAACACTTAAATTTTCAGATAATAACATTTATTTTCAACGAAATAAATCAATTTTCAACAAAAAATGGATTTTCAATGAGAAATGTAGTTTTGTAATTTTCAACTAAAAACGATCATTATTAAATAAAATAAGAACAGTTAAATTTTCAGTTAAAAAAATGTTGTTAGAATTTTTTTAAAACAGGAAAAACGAACCTTTGAAAAAAGGTAAAAGGTAAAAGGTGCAATGAATTTTCAACAAAATTGTTGAAATATGAACCAAAAAAAAAATTTAACAAATTAGTTCAATTTTCAACCAAGTCGTTAAATTTTTCAAACAAACAAAAATTCGAACAAAATGAATTATGAATCCAAAATTTAATAGTAGACTCTGCAACTAAAAAGAATTAACTATCAAGCATAAATAGTTGAAGTTTCTTATATGTTTCTATTAATTTATTTCGGATAGTAGCGACAAAAATTAACAGAAACATGGCAAATTTCTTAAAAACATGGAAAATAGGTTCTTGAAAAAGGAAACAAATGGAAAAGAGAGAAAAGAGTTTGAAGCCTAGGAATATTTTTAAAAAGTTTTTTTTGTGTTATTAAGCCTCCTTTGTCTTTCTTTATACGTTTTAGAGGATTTGAGTAAAAATATGAGGGCATAAAAAAGGTAACACGTGTCTCGATAATAATCCAAGGACTCTACAAGACGTCTTATCATACGAGTTTACGTCTGTAGATTCTAAGGGGTGATGTGAGTCACGAAATTGATGTAAACAGGACATTCCTATCTTCGATCCAATATTTTTGCACGTGCTGGTCTTTGATGAACAATAATAATAATAAACTTCAACTTCAGTTAATGAAAAAGCCCCTAACTCTATCAGCTATTCCCTGACATTCCATGACTTTCTTGAATTCCCTGACCTGTATCAACACTGTGGTCCTTTTAAGGCCTTCGATTAACATCCGGAAACACGAAACATTAAACTGGCTTACAGTTGGTCCATTCACAGAGGAGGCTCGTTTCCTGAAAGCCGGATCGAGGGCGAATCGCATCGGGTCTCACTAAGCGATTCCAGGCTTTGAAATGAATCGTATCATGTGAACCGAAGCGAACCGAACCGAGGACAGGACGTTCCGCTTCCCTATTGAACAATCCTGAAGCACCAGCAATGCCCTAATGCTCTATCAGGAATATGCAGATACAACCAATGAATTCTGCTGGATGCACTGTCCGCAATTGCAGATGCACCAGCATCCCCTTACGCAGATGCCTGCATGCTGCTTATTATCATTTACACATGTATGGTATGTGCAGCTCGCGGTATTCCCTATTCAAGGAATTTCCTTCATACCAAAATCAGGTATTGAAGACTGAGGCTCGCATCAAGTTCTCTAGTTTGATTTTGAACGAAATTCTCATCCTCATCATGTTCGACACTGTTAGAAATATTTGCAATTTTAATATACATTTATTATAGGGGCCGTTCACATATTACGTAACGCAATTTTCAATCAATTTTGGACCCCCCACTCCCGCTCCAGTTGTAACGTAACGTAACAAGACGTACACCCCCCCCCCCCCCCCCCCCCCCCCCCCGGTAACGGAACACATCTTGATTTTGCTCTTTTACAGCGTTTCAAACAGTGTGCATCCTAATATCACTTATAGAATATTCAAATATTACTGTCTGATGTTTGCTACATTAATAGTTTGAAACTCAGAATGAATAGTTTATAAAATATTTATTTATTTGTTAACCGCAGTCATTTGTTTCCCTCTCACAATGTACCACATAAGCAGCGCTGCCAATATAAACACAACTCATCCCGTGTCGAAATTCAAATGGGGAACTAGTCTGGTTCCCGACCATTCGACTATACTTAAAATCGAGGGCTAGTCGGGTCATCTGACTAGCCCCCGACCAGTAGCATCGCGTTAGATTAGTCGGGGGCTAGTCGAGGCCTGATCGGGTACTAGTAGGGGTCACATGATGATTCATCCGCGTGGAATATTAACCAAACTCCCCAAAATTGGTGGAACATCCTCTAAAAGTTTTTCAAAATACTCATTATTTACGGAAATCTCCATAAACTTTTTTGAAATATTTAAAATTTCTCAAATTTACCCAAGATTTAATGGGAAACATGTCCTACGCTTAAAAATGCATAAATGTATGTCACTGAAATTCCCCATAATTTGTGGAATTCAGCTGGAACGCAGCAATAGAAGAGAAGAGCTTACATACAAAGGTATTTATAACTGTTCTTAGAAATACGCAATTTTCTAAAAAATACTACAAAAAATAAGATTACGTCTTTTTGAAGATTTTGATCGTTGTTTTTATAAAAAGTTGATTTTCGTACACAATTATTAACTTAATAATTATTTAGTAAAATTATTGTTAAATATATTCTTAGTGTTTTAGAATTAAGGAATCATTACGCTTTTTAGATATTACTTCATTTGATAAAACCTCGCCGAAAACTCAAACATAAGAATAAGCCGACAACAAAAAGCCCAACTAGTCCCCGATTAGTCCCCGACTGGGTACTTTGTCAAAATTAATAACCCGACTAGCCCCCAATTAGTGCCTGACTTGTAATAGGGCCAAATGGGGTTATTTCCACATGGGATTGCCAACATGAACCTAATAAAAGCTGCGCTAAAATTTGAATCGATTATCGCATAAAATCATAAAATAGACGTTACGTAACGCAGTTGACGACCCCTCCCCCCATGTAACATTTCGTAACAAATCGCCCGCGCCCTACTCCCTCCCCCTGTCGCGTTATGTAATATGTGAACGGCCCCATACATATGTATAATATTAAATCTAAAAAATCGGTATATGAATTATTCATTAAGAGGCTGCATATTAAATTTCATATAGATGTATATTAATCAGTTCGATCAATTCTTACAATTAGAAAAGTCAGGTTATTTCATTTTAGGCAAGTTAAAGATAATTTTGTAAGTCAATTTTAATTCTAAAAAATAATGCATAATATTTTTTTCTAGTTAAACATAAATTATATTGATTCGTAGGTGGGAAAGTTCAATTAAGCAAGTGACTGAGACACTTTACATATACATAACGGTACTCACGATAAAATTATGACATTCACAAAGAATTTTTAAGAAAATTCTACCCGTAGGTTGGACTTTGATAAATAAATCGAATTCATTCTATACATTTTGGGTTATTATTTAATTTTTAATGTTTGACAATATTTGGGTGCATTCAAGAACTTTAAGCTTTCGCGCACTCTGCTTTACCGCTCTCAATATACATAAATATTAATTCTACAAGATGATGGTATATTAAATTTAAGTTGCGGTATATGCAAATGTCTTTATTCACATGTACATATTAAGGTCTCAATCAAATTTTTCTAACAGTGGAACTAAGGAGGGAGGTGGCACGTCCCAGACTTTACAGCACAAAAGGCTTACAAAACAGAGGAAATAGAGCGATTTTTTTTACGAAAATAGGGGAATAAATTCTTATTAATAATAATTATTTATAGGTACCATATTCCTAAGATTTTGAGTCGAAATTTACTGCAATTTCAACAAAATAGTCGAATTTTTAACGCAAAAAAATGTTCAACCGAAAAGTTAAGTTTTCAAGCTTAATTTTCCATACCAACCACACTACGAAAAAATGCTTTATTCTGAATTAGTATATTACTGAATTAATATATTACTGAATTAATAAATTACTGAATTAATAAATCTCATTCAAAAGCAGATATTTCATTGACTAAAATGTATTGTTAAATTCTGAAGTATACCATATATATAGTCGAATGGATAAAATATCTACTTTTGGACGACGTTCATTGATTCGATGGTATGATATTCTATTGAAAATACACTATGTTTGCCTTAGTGCAGTTGCATTTATAACCAAATAGTTGAACTTTCAAACAAAAGAGACGATTTTTAATTTAAAAAATTAAATTTTTAACGAAGTAGTTCAACTTTTAACGTACAAATATGTTATATATATATATATATATATAT
>NC_046660.1:42420594-42431695 GCF_010883055.1 Belonocnema kinseyi
GTTGAATTTTCAACAAAAGATTTGAATATTTAAGAAAGATAAAAGATGTTAGTCGAAAAATAAAAAATGCAACACTTTTACAAAAACAGTTGAAGCTTCAATTCAAAAAGATTAATTTTTAACAAATACTTAAATTTTCAACCGGATAGATGAATTTTCAACAAATCAGTTCAACTTGCAACCATAAAATGTAGATTTTTAACAAAAAAGTTAATTTTTAACCAAATAGTTGATGTTTATACAAAATAGTTGACTTTTCAAACAAAAAAGGTGACGAAGGTCAACTTTCAATTGACTATTTGAATTTGTAATCAGGGAGATTAATTCTTATCTAATAAAGATATAAATATCAACGACAATTGAAATAGTTGACACTTTAAACAAAAAATATTTATATTTTGAATCAAACAGTTGCATTTTTAACCAAAAGAGATTTAGTTTCAAAATAAAAAGAAAAATTTGCAACTAAAAAATATTTTTCAGTCAAAAAAGAAAGGAAAATTCCAAACAACTTATGAATTTTTCGCTCGCAAGACAGATGAATTTCGGACAAGAAAATTAACATTTAATATAATAGTTAAATTTTGAAACAAAAAGATAAATCTTCAACCAAACAATTTTATTTTTACAAGGTATTTCTTCTTATTTTAACCAAGTACTTGAATTTTCAGCTAGAAAAGATGATTTTTTATTCAAATAGTTGAATTTCCAAAAAAATTATTTAATTTTTAACAAAAAAGAAATTAATTCTGTTAGCAAAATACAGTATTAAACTTTTCAATTAAAAATAATTTACTTTCATACGGAAAATATGATTTTGCTACCAAAGATGAATTTTCTATTCAAAAAATGAATGCTCAACAGATAAGTAGAATTTTCGAACAAGAAAGAAAAAGACATTTTTAACCAAAAATATGAATTAAAAAAAAAGAATTAAATTTTGAACCAAAACAGATAATTTATTAACAAAAATATAACAAAGAACAGTTGGATTAGTACTACAAAACAGAATAAATTTCTACCAAACGGTGAATTTTGAAACCAAAGAAACGAATTTCCAACAAAAGCGTTGAATTTCCAACCAAGTAGTATTTTTCAGTCCTATTGAGTTCTAAAAAGCGGAAATTCGATGGAAATAAGGGAAAAAGAGGAATTCTTTGAAAAACGGTGAATAAGGGGAATAGGGGAAATACTATGAAGTTGGAAATCCCGCTACACAGTAAAAATGAACTCTTGCTAGCCAATTTTTGTTCTTAAATCAAGACTCTTTTTTCTCTATACATTTCGTCATATAGCCTCTAATAATTACAATTTCATCTTACCAAATTGCGAACATATTTTGTTATTTTTCAGACGCTGGAAATTGGAAGAAACTTCTCTCGTGAATAATTACTTATCAAACAAGTCTTCCGGAACGAAGCTTCAATGCAACTTCGGATCACTTAGCTTATAGTTTGTCAACCGATAACTCCTTCCCTTGCAATAACACGTATATGTATGTATACACTCGCATACTCTGCTGGATTTGACAAAGCGTACGATCCAATTTCGAGACACTCTCTAAATCCCCGGGGCTCAACGGTGAATCGTCGATTAAACCAGACCGATGGGAAGAAGGGAGACGATATACGGGAAAGAGACATAAAACAAAAAAAAACCTGAAGCTAGACATTATTCACCGAACCAAACTGGCCTCCGGTGTACTTTCCGGATCGTGCCCGAGCAATTTGTAAACCGCAGTGAAATTTTGAAATCGTACCACTCGGGGTTAAATCAAATAATACCCTTGAATATCTGCCATCAAAAAATAGAAACTTTATTGGGCAGGGACCATTCAAATTTTCAACTAAATAGTCGAATTTTCAAACAAAACGAAATAACTTCTACAACAGTCGCATTTCTAATAAAAAAAGTTGAGTCCTCAAGACAAAAGAAAACAATTTTTTAGAAGACAGTTGGATTTTCTGCAAAAAAAAAATAATTTTCAATCTAAGAAATTTTAATTTATTATCATTTTATTTTATTATAATTATTAAATTTAATTTTTGATCCTAAAAGTCGTTAAACTTTCTGCTACATAGTTCAATAACCGCAAAAAGACCATTACTTTATAAAAAAAAGTGGAATTTTCGATAGAAATATTCACTTTCTTCCAAGAAAGATGAACTTTCAATTAAATATTTTAACTTTCAACCTATTATATAATATAATATGTAACAATTAATATTTAAGCCAAAAAAGATTTATTTTCTACCAAAAGGCACGAGTCTTGAACGAAATATTTTAATCCTCAACCAAAGCAGACTAATTTTCAACCGAACAGGTTTTTTCTAATTAAAAAAATAAAATTATACCCAAGATTAACATTCTACACAAAAAAAGTAATTTTTAATAAAATAATTTAATTTTCAACCAGGCATGGATTTTGAACTGAAAACAAGAATTTAAAAAAAAAATACTTTCAATTTTACTAGTCAAACCTGTATTTCATGTGAATTTTCGGACTGAGCGTGACATTAAATCCAGAGTCTCGAAAGTATTTTGTCTCTCTCCTATTTTTTTTCTTGTTTCTCTCTCGGTTTTGTTACGCTTGAGTGCCTTCCGCAACGCCTCTCATCCATCCCCACCGTGCAGCATCAATTCACAGAAACATTAAATCCAGAAACACTAAATACAGCGTTGACTGCAGTTCTATTTTCAACTAAAGAAATGAATTTTCGAGTAAAATAATGAATTGTCAAAAAAATGGATGTTTAAAAAAATAGTGCATCATTTGACCAAGTAGTTAAATTCCTAGCAACAAAAAAAACAAAGAAAGGTGCATCGTCAACGAAGAGTGTTATATTTTATAGTTCGACAAAAAAATATTTTTATTTTTAACCAAAAACAGTTGATTTCAGCCAAAAAGACGCACTTTTTAAAATACAGTTAAATTTTCAATACAAAAGGATGAATTTTTAATCAAATAAGTCGAATCTACAAGCCAAACCTAAAAACTTTTTATAAGGTAATTGAATTTTTAACTTAGAACTTTACTGCCAAAAAAGATTAATTTTTAATCCAAAAAATATTAGTTTTCATTTGAAAAGACGAATTTTAAATCAAGCAATTGAATTTAAAAACTAGTCAAATGAGTTCTTAACAAAACAATTGCATTTTAAACAAGGTAATTCAAAATTTCAACAAAATGGATAGTTGGATTTTTAACCAAATTGTTGAATTTCAAACAAAAATGATTGAACTTCAACCAAAAACTGTTGAATTTCTAACCAAACAGTTGAATTTTCAAGCTAAATGTTAATTTTCAACCAAATAGTTAAATATATTACGAAAGAAATAGTATATCGAACCTAGAAATACGAATTTTCAACAAAACCGTTGAATTTTTCGTTAAAAAAAAGACCTTTCTACTAAACAGTTTTCGCAAAAGAACAAAACACCATCAATTTTCAAACAAAATGTTGATTTTTCAACTGAAACGATCAATTCTCAACCAGTAACGAAATAGTTCAATTTTCCGTTAAAAAAAAATAATAAATTTTGCACAAAAAATAAAGATTTTTTAACAAAATAGTTAAATCTTCAAGCAATAAAATGAGTGGTTAACAAATCAGTTAAACTTTCAACCAAATATTTTAATTTAAAAAATGTGAATTCTCCATGGAAAATATAATAATTAAATTTTCAACTAAAACCGATCATTTTTCAACCAAAAATAAAAAAGTTAAATATTCAATTTAAAAGAAAATTAATTTTCAACGAAGACAAAACGAATCGTCAAAAAAATAGTTTAATCTTCAACCAATTATATCAATTTTTAACCAAGTTAATTTAATTTTCAATCATTAATCAGTGAAAAATTTAATACTTGAATTTCCAACTAAAAACTCTGCATTTTCTGTCAAATATGTCACTATTTCTATGAAATTTTTGCGCAAAAGAGATCAATTCTAAGCCCAAAATTTAATAGTTGACCTTTTAATTCAAGAATAATTGACTTTTAAGGAAAAAACTTTGATTTTCTTATTGAATTCTATTAATTCAGTTCGCATTTAAGCGAAAAACTTAAAAAAGGGGAATTTTCCTGAAAATAGGGAGAAAAAGAGGAAATATAAAAAAGGGGGGGAGAAAGCATTTAAAAAAGGGGGTCAAGAATTTTAAAAAAACATAGCCTTTCACATTATATTTTCCATGTGTGACGTTACATTCTGCATTTAACCCGACACCTCTCCTGAAAGCGTGACGAAGTTTTTAAAAGGCTCCGTAATTCTCGAGAAACATTTTCAGGCGTTTATTTCTGAAAATTGGAATTAATATATTCTGTTATAAAGCAAAATAATATTATAATAATAAAGCGAATAATAAAATTTCACTAGATTTGACTTCCGAGAAAATCTCCTGAATGCCAAATGTAGTATGCAACCCGCAGGCACCTTCCAACTAATGGCGGCTTTGCCGGCCGAAAGCCCAGAATTTGCATAATAATCATCCGACTTGTCGGTACAAATTGGCGTTTGGTTCTCAATGGTGCACTTCAAGACGATTCTCCACGAATATTATTAGGAAATGTGCTCTTCCGAAAAGCCAAACATTTACAGAAGAGACTCTAAATTAGAATAAATAAACAAAATCAAGTCTTCGTTAGAATGGCAATTTAACCTGACGGCGTATATCGTAATGAGGCCACAAATAGTTTAATGTATATTGTGGAAAAACTCCCTAGGCATGATGAGCATCGCAGATTGAAATAAGCCACAATTGCTGCTAAATATACATAGAAGCATTGCTGACTCGAATATAGAATTAGGCAAGTGTAACGAACTTAAAATGGTGTGTGGATTTGTGCAGATTGGTGCAGATTTGTGATTTGCAACCATCATGTCAACGAAGTTAACCACATTGGAGAGAAAATTACAATTTCCCATATAATTTTATCAGGGTTCGGATCGACTAGAAGGCTTTAAAATAGTCGCATGCATAAAATTACATGGATTTACCAAAAAGAAGTCTACAAAGAGTTGCACCGATTTTTTGAAAATAAAGAAAAACAGTATTTCTCACTGATTTTCAAATATTCTTTCCACAATAAAAATAAACTTTTAATTTTAAACAATTTTATCAAAATAGTGATTCAGCTTGAAGGATTCGGAATCTAGGTTTAAAATTTTTCTCTCTGAACTGTTGAGCTTGTCAACTTGGATTTTTTTCAAATCAGAGAAGTTTGTAATATATGCAATGTTTTTCATTTCTAAGATTTCAGGTCGAAAAATCTTGTCTATTCATAACATACCTTTTTATGTCGCAAATAAGCGTTAAACACAATTCACTCTTCGCCCACTGGAAACGCAGAATATTATTACTATTATATAGTATTTGTAACTCAGCACCCATTCCATAATGTTATTGACACAGAAAAAAATTGACGTTTACTTCTCAGTCCACATGTCTCACTTCATTATTAAGTAAACACTTTTATTATTTGTAATTGCTACATAACATAACCAATTTTTTGTCCGCACTTGTATCCATTTAAAGTTTCAAACGCAACCATAGAAACTGTGATAAACTTCATCCGAATATGCACGGACTTGATCGAATGGCCGGTCCGAATGCAATTTTAAAGAAGCGAAATTTGAAAATGCCCCTGTACAATGGCTTTTCCCCTGCTGTTGGGCAATTCAGGTAGCATTCAAGTTCGCCATACATGTAAACCCCAGCGTGTCCACTAAGGTTGTCCAAAAATGCATGGCAACATTTTTCTGCATGCTAGAGGACAACGACCCCCCCCCCCCTATTTTATTTCAAATCCAAAAAAAGAAATTCCCTAATTTTTTATTTTTTTATTTCAACAGGTGCTGGTTTTGACTTGAAGTTTCCCGTGTAAAATGCATGGGAAAAAATCAATTTTTTGAGTTCTTAGAATAATTTTTTAGGGTGTAAAAAAATGTTACAGGATAGTATGGGGGCCTGTAGAGAATTACCCAACGAAGAATTTCATCTTTCAGACATATGAGTTTGACACCTTTAACACATCCCCACGAGTACCTGAAAACTACCCTTAAAACCAAAAATATCAATTTTTCATGAAATCGACCTTTTGAACACTGTATTCTTGTATTTTCCTACTTAAAATTATTAATATTGGTCTAGTGGATATATTTATTATTATTGGTAAAATAATTTTCAATTATTTAATCAAATGGAATTTGTTTAATTTTTTTTGTAGAAAATGCGTTTATCCCCGTAAAAATTATTACTATTGGTCTAGTGGAATATTTATCAACATTGTTTGATTAATTTTATTTGAAAACAATTTTAATAAAAATTATTACTTAAATATTACTGATAAATTAATTATTATTAAATTCATTAATAATTAGTTATTAATTATTACTGATAAATATTCCACTAGACCAACAGTAATAATTTTCACTTTTGAGAAATCGAAACGAAATTATTTGAAGAAATTCCTTTTGTTTAAATAATGGAAAATTAATGACCTAATGTTAATAAATATTACACTGGACCAATAGTAATCATTTTTAGGGAAAAACGAATTAAAAAAACATTATTCAAAAAAATTCTATTTGTTTAAACAATTAAAAATTTAAAAAACAGTGTTATTAAATATTCCACTAGGTTAACAGTAATAATTTCAAGGGAAAAAAATAAATTTTCGAAAAAAAATATTTAAACAAATTCCATTTGTTTAAATATTTAAAATTGAATTAACCAATGATGATAAATATTCCATTAGACTAATATTAATAATTTTAAGTAAAGAAAGACCAGAATACAGTGCTCAAAATGTCGATTTCATGAAGAATTGACAATTTTTGTTTTAAGGGTAGTTTTCAGGTACTCGTGGGGGTGTCTTAGGGATGTCAAACCCATATATATGATACATGAAATTCTTCGTTGGATAATTCTCTACAGGCCTCCATACTTTCCCGTCGCATTTTTTTAAGCCCTAAAAAATTATTTCAAAAACTCAAAAAAGTGATTTTTTCCTCATGCATTTTACATGGAAAACTTCAAGTCAAACCCGGCTCCCCGTTAAAATAAAAAAAAATAAAAAATGAGGGAATTTCTTTTTTCGGATTTGGAATGAAATTGGAGGGATCGTTGTCTATTAAAAAATAAAAGCCTTTTTAAACCACCCTAGTGTCCACCCTGTATATGACAATTTCAACAAGGTTATTGAATTTCAACCATAAAAGAATAATTTTCAAACAAGAGACGAATTTTTTACAGAAAGATTTAAGTTTCCAACCTAAAAATCTCAGTTAAAATAACAGTTAACTTTTAAACCCGTAAGATAAGTTTCAATCAAATAGTTTAATTTTAAAAAATCATAATTTTCAAACACACAGTTGCATTAAAAATTAAATAGTTGAGAATTTTTGAGTATAAGAAAAGAATTGTGAAGAAATTCATTGCGTTTTAGCCAAACAGTTGAATTTTCAACCTATCAAGATGAATTTTCATCCCAATGGTCGAATTTTCAAGTAAAACAAAATTAAACTCTAGCCAAATAGTTAAATTTTCAAACCAGAAAGGCAAGTTTTAAAAAAAGTGAATTATATACCTGAAAGTTTATATTTTAACAAAAAGGATCATTTTAAACAAAAATAAACTTTTTGGTATAAAATTTATCTTTCTTGCAAGAAAGATGAATTTTAAACCATAAAAGAAGAATGTTCAATCCATAAGGATGATTTTTTGATCAAAAAAGATGAATGATCAACAAAATGAATTATTATTATCAACCTGAAAAGGTGAATTTTTAATAACAACAAAATAATTTTTAAGCAAAAATGACGAATTATATAGAAAATAGTTGAAATATCAGCCTGAAAAGTCGATTCAAAAAAATTGTAATCAACTAATAGCATTTACAACCTAATGCTTGACTTTTAATCAAAACACACGATTTTTTAACAAAATAGATCGTTTTCAACCAATAAAGATGCATTTTTATCCTAATAGTTGAATTCACAGAAAAAATTAATGTTTATTAAAATATTTTTATTTACAACTAAATAAATGTACTTTAAATCGAAATAGATGAATTTTAAACCAAATGGTTGAATTTTAATGCCAAAAATACGAATTGATAAAAGCACAGCATAATTTTAGAACAAATTCATTTTCTTATACTATGAATTTTCTATCCAAAAAGACAAAGGTTCATCACAACCGTTCAATTTTTTTACCAAAGAAGTTAACTTTGTAACAAAATATGTAAATTTTTAACCAATTTGTTGAATTTCTAGCCAAGATTGACGAATTTTCAAACCAATGGTTGAATTTTTTAAGGAAAAATATTAACTTTACTC
Organism: Belonocnema kinseyi; assembly: GCF_010883055.1. Lineage (NCBI taxonomy): Eukaryota > Metazoa > Arthropoda > Insecta > Hymenoptera > Cynipidae > Belonocnema > Belonocnema kinseyi. Next base: position 42,428,934 of record NC_046660.1, read on the forward strand.
ACGAAAAGTTGCATTTTCATCAAAATAGTTGAATTTTGTATGCAAAAGAAAAACGTGTTTTTCAGAAAACAGTTAAATTATCGACCTGTACAGGTGAATTAAAAAAAAAGATAATTTTCAATCAAGAGAGATGAATTTTTTAGATGACGAACTGTCAGTCGAAACCATTAAATTTGCAACAAATGGATCGTTTTCTCATGAAAAATCGAAAACAAATTCTAAAATATGTTCAAAGTTTCTTACCTAAAATCTAAGATATAAATTATGAAGATTTCGTTGATAAGAAAATTAAAGAAAAGTTTCATCCTCCCAGCTGTCAGGGAAATCAGTAATGTTCCTGCCCTAAACGACTGCTTTTCCCGAAAACCAAAAAATTTAAATTTTTTGCACGCATTTTTCTTCAAAATCTACAAATTTCCTGGTTAGATTTAATATAAGAAACTCGGAACACATTTTAGAATCTTTTTGACATTTTCTATTTGCAGGTTGAAAACGACTGATCTTCGCGGTAGCTAGGGCCTACACTTTTTAAAATTATTTACTATATGAAAATCTAGAAAATTTAAGTTTTTGGTAAGAAACTTGGTTAGTGTTGCATTTGAGCGAGAAATGCGAAAAATGAGCAACAATGAGAAAATCTCTCGTCTTTTTTTATGAAATCTCATCTTATCTCGTCTAATATAAGCGAGCTTCTCGAAAGATCGTATATTTCGATCAACTGTCTTGTCAGTGTCAAAACTAACATTCGTAAAAAAACAAATGTCATTAGTAGTGTCATCAAATATGAAAGTAGACATATGAGGCACAAAAAACATAGCATTCAGAGTAAAATTTGTATTTCTATTAAATTACATACTTCTTTTATTAATAATTAAGGTTCCTAAATATGTTTTTCAATAGTATAATCCTTTTTTTATCTCGTTAGCTTATTTTTGTATGGTCCTTGTGGTTATATCTCAAATCTGATGCATAAAGAGAATTATTCTTTAATTCTAGATTCCTGGTCCCAAAAAATTCTTATGTATGCTCCTTTTTTAATAATAATTATTATAATAATGTATACTGATTTTTAGACGGCATACTTAAAAACTCGTTTCACATGAATAATAAAATTATGTGAATATTAAAAACAATTTCTGTATGAAAGAATCGGATTTAATGAAGATTTTTTTATCTTTTGAGATATATTCTTATAATTTCTTTGTAATAGTTTCAATATAAATCAAAAAGTTTAAAGGGGATTTTTAAGGAATTCTAGAGATTTTTAAAGAGATTTCAAGATATTTAAGGTTCGAATTTAGGATTTTTAAGAAGTTATAAGGAATTTCTAAGCGAATTAATGAATGTCAAATAATTTCTAATGATTTTCATAATTTTGAGCTACACTATAAAAAAAATCTATTGAATTTTACATCTCTGACGGATGTAAATAAAAGGACCCTCGTGTATCGGAGTAACTTTACGAATCTGTTGTGATTTTCCAATTCGGCCGATAATTTTACACGCGAAAATGAAAATTCATTATGTGAAAGAATAAAATAAAATTGATCAGAGCGACAGGTTTCGAACACTCAAAAGCTCAAACTTGGTACGATTTCATGGAGATTGAAGAAACGCAAGCCGGACACGTTACCACTTACCTAAAACACATAAGATACTATTGGTATTTTTTATGATTAAATGTTCCGTAACAAAAATATGAAATATACGTTTTGAATAACCGCATTTTTTCCGCTCGAATAGAAGAAAATGTAAAAGGCAAAATAGGAATAGCTCGAATTCGGTCTATTTTTGTGTAAAAGCTGTCAAAAAAGTTGAACATAGCTGTCAATTTCCTCGCATTAAAAATAAAAATGTTCCAAAATTGAAGGATGAAGGCATCGATAAACAACGAACACGAGAGACGCTTTCGTATTTACATATTATTTGATTAATTATTCTAAATTTAAAATTAATTATAAATCAAAAATTTTACAGTCTCCGCCAGGGTAAAATTAAAGATCTTTGGTAAAATTAAAAATCTCGATGTAATTTTCAATCACAGAAAAGTGATTTTACCGACGCATGGTATTTTCACACGCAGCGACTGAATTTTCCCTTCTGAATGTAAAGTTCGTACGAGGGAATGTGCAATTTTATTTTTATCGAGTGTGTAATATTACACTGTTGTTCGAGAGTCCTTTTATTTACATCGCTAGAGGATGTAATTTCACATACTTTTGTAAAATCACACAGTGAAGTGTGTGATATTTACAATGATACAATATGTAATTTTCTGAAACTTTGTAATTTTACACAAATCTTTTTTACAGTGTATTATTTAAAAAAATTGCATACAGTTCTGAAGAATTCCATAAGGTTTAGAAGTATTTTGTGGTACCTGTAGGGTTTTATGTTATTTTAAAGATCATAAGGAATTTTCAACAAAGTTCCAGAATTAAAAAATGTTTGAAGATATTTTACTCGGAATTTCAAATATTTTTGGATATTTTAAAATATTTAAAAGAAATTGTTATTTAAAAAATATTTTCTTTTTGCAAAAATAAACTTAAAAGTGACCGTTTTACATATGCTTGAATTTCTGAACGTTCAAATGAAGATTTTTTACTGATGACTTTATAAATCAGAAAAAGTCCTCAAATTTGTGTACTTTCATATTAGAAATAATTTATTATTGAAGCAAAATTATAGTGTATAGTTTAAATTTCAGTTGGAACAATATTCACGGATAACATAGTCATATTCTTTTACCTGAAAGATAT
>NC_046660.1:42431795-42434411 GCF_010883055.1 Belonocnema kinseyi
TACAAATAAAAGAGAGAATGATATTCTCAGTTTTTGAGAATACTTCTCGAACGACTGAAATGAGCAAGAGAACCGAGCATCTCGTATCGTTATGCAACACTAAACTTGGTACTCCATTTAGAATATTTTTTTCGATTTTTTAAACTTGGTTGTTAAAAACGACTGCTTCCTCCGGCAAATCGGGATATGAAAGTTTGTTTGCAATTATTTGGCATCCAGCGCTATAAAGTTTTCGCTTTAGAATTTAGTTAAAGATATTTTTTTCGTTTTGCATAAATATTACAAACTTCAATTTCATCCTTATTGCCCCTATTTGATAGTTTTTAATATATGTTATTGCTATTTTATTAGTTGGACAACCATTTCTTTAGTTATAAAATCAATTAATATGATAGTTGTACCACATGTTACTAACTAAACAGTTTTTCCAACTAACTAATAAGCATCAAACAATACCAGAAACACGATATTTGATCAGAGTAACATATCAACAAATCATTATTTCCCCATGAATATGAGCAAGCAGACTTATTGCACGATTATTGATACCACAACTGAGTGGTAAGCGAACAAAACCTCCCAAGCGAAACTAGTATGTATAGTTTATACATAGTGCGAAGTATTATATATAATGTTCATTTGTTTTATAGATTTTTTGTATAAAACAAATGAATATTATATATAATACTTCACACTATACATAAATTATAAATAATTTTTTCGACCTGAGATGATCAATTTATTTGAGATAATTCCTCAATAATTAGACAAATTCTATATTTCAAAAACACCAGGAAGGGAATTCAAATAGTATCAAATAGAGGAAACCATCTAGTCGCTTATTCAATATTATAGAATTATTGAATCGATCAGCTTGGATTTATACTGTTTTTATAAAATAATAAACAATTTAGTACAAAACATATGTAGATTTAAATTTACATATGTTGAAGGTAATAACATGTTTAAATCGCAATTGTAATGGTATAGAAATGTTGTGAGGAGCCAAGGACCAATCATCATATTGCTCGAATCCTGAAAATAATAAAACCATGCATAACTTATTTCTTTCAGAAATTGAATTTACCGTGTTTTGTTCACTTACTCCACAACTCTACTGTTAGTTTCGAATTAAATGAGGAGGAAAGGGGAAAAATTGACAGGGCAAGGCGGGGTAAAGTTGCGGACCACAGGTGCTTCTACAGATTTCCAGGTCAAATATTTGCCCTTCCATGTCGGCAGCTGCAATCCTGCCTTGCGTCGCGTCGTTAAGCGAACGTTAATTTTGGCAAAGTTTTCGTGTAAATAGGGGTGGGTGGACGCGGGTTTAAGGCTCGTTTGCAACGTACCCAGGGCGCAAATTCTGTGAGCCAAGTGGCTCCTTGGACGATCGTTGCGGCTTGACCTCGCGTTCTGGACCTCCATTTGCAAAGTTCACCATCCTCTTATGCACGAGCCTAGCTGTTGTTCTCGTAACGTTAAGAAATTGTCGACAGGCTGCAATTTGCTCTACTCAAGGACCTGCTTCGCTGGCATCTTTTTTCTCGTGTACATGCAGAAATAAAACTGGACTCTTAACCCACTAATATTTAAAGCTAGAGCTAGTCATTTAAACATCAGGGTTATTCGACTGTATTACTTTTCAACTCCGCAAGCGAACTAATATTATACACCAGACTCTCTATTTAACTCTAGTGTCAGGGGCTGCGGACAAGAACAATCGTGGTTAAGCCGGGAATATTAAAACATAAACAGTCAGGGCCGCCTGAATCGTTTGCAATCGGAGTGCTTAATATTGCGCAATATATTCAACTGAGAATTGGCGCAGTGCGGCCCGTCCAAACCGAGAGTCTGGTGTATGATGAAAAATCGTAAGGGGTCATCCATAAACGGCGTTAACAGTTTTTGGCTTTTTTTGTCAGAGCCCCCCCCTCCCCAACATTAGGAATTTAATTTTAAGATAGTATGGCACCCGCTTTATCGCAACTATAGGTTATGAAAACAATATTTATGGTAATAGATCATGGATTATATTATAATTCGGAATTTCCTGACTGCAGTAAATCATTTTTATCGGATTTTCCCAAGTTGTACAAAGATTCTGTTGATGTTTCTAATATATTGAGGACAAGCGAGAGTTGAATTTTCAGTTGAAAAACTTATAGTAGAGGACTTTTATAAGTAAGCAGCAAAAAATTTCGAAATTTAAACAATTATTTCTTTTGCAATTAGTGATTTTTGAATAAATTATTTGGAAACTACCATTTTTTCGATTTCTGACTTATGTAATTTTTTGAAGAAGTACAACTTTAATTATGCAGTTTAATTTAAAGAACGCAAACTATGTAAAGCCCACTTTTTTCAAAAATCTTTTTTTTTGCAGTTGCAAGATAAAAAAAAATTAAAGTTTACCCAAAAAAATAAATAATTTTTAACCAAGTAGTTGAATTTGAATCAACCAAAGAATATATATATTTACACACAAAAAATTTTTCAATTTTTACTAATTAGTTAAATTTTTAATGAAGAAGTTGAATTCGGAACCAAAAAGGTGAATCTTTCACTGAGAATATCAAATTTTACCAAGAAATACGGGTTTTGATTATAATATCACAA
>NC_046660.1:42434511-42456828 GCF_010883055.1 Belonocnema kinseyi
GATAATAATATTATTATCATTTTGATTATAATTATGGACAAGAATTTTCAATAAAATTGTTAAATGTTAAAACTAAAAAAGCAAATGTTCACCCGAAAATTTGAATTTTGAACTAAAATTATGAATCTTCAACAAAAGAAAATGAATAATTGCAATTCGTTTCGACTTTAAACTATGTAAGTACAACATTTAAAAACAAAAAAATGTGAATTCTCAAAGAAACATGTAATAGTTAATATTACAACCAAAAAATATTAATGTTTAAAATCAAAAATAGTCAAATTCAACTAGAAAAAAAATTTCAACAAAATAATTGAATATTCCACCAAAACGAATTAATTTGCAACCGAAAAGTTGTATTTTCAATAAAAAAGGATGCATTTTTAACCAAATAGTTACATATTCAAATAAATATTTGGATTCTCGACTAAAACAAATAAGCTTAATTACCAAAAGGATTCATTTTCTACAAAAAAGAGGAATTTTCATTGAAATAGTTTAATTTTCAACTAAAAATAGGACGAATTTCCAACATGATTCTTAAGTTTCCAACCAAAGAGATGAATCTTCAACAACAAAAAAAATATTTTCATTATTAATAAAATTTCATTAATATTAATTTCATTAATTTCAATAATAATTTTTTAAATTAAATTTCATTAATAAAATAGTTTAACTTTCAACCAAGAAATTGAACTTCTGGCCAAAAAAAGCTTAGTTAAAAAAACAGTTGCAACTTAAACAAAATAATTAAATTTTCCATTCAAAACAATAAATATTCTGCTCAAAAAATTGAATTTCTAATCCGAAAATTTCCATTTTTAGCAAAGAAGTTAATTTGCAGCCAAATATTCGAATTTTCAACTAAAATTATCAATCTTAAATAAAAAAAATATTTACAATGTTGCTCAACTTAAAACCAAGCATTTCATTTTACCACAAGAGAAATGAATTCTCAAAGAAGCAGATTTTAACCAAAAAAGACAAATTTTCAACAACATAGTTGAATCCTCAAACATAACTGATTAATTTCCAACCAAGAAGTTATATTTTTAATCAAAAAGGATGAATTATCAGCAAAAGAGTTCAATATTCAATTAAATAGTTGAAATTTTTAATAAATAAACGATTTTTCTACTGAGGAGATTAATTTTCTATCAAAAAAAAGGAACTTTCAACAAAACACATGTGTTTTTAACCAAATAAATGAATTTTCAAATATAAAAGATTCATTTCCAACCAAAAATAAAGAAAAATTCAATAAAATAGTTCAATTTGCAACCAAAAAGATGAATTTTTAACCAAAAAATTAATGTTTAACAAAGTAGTGCAAGTTTCAAGCAAATGGTTGAATTTTTGGCCAAAAACTATGACTTTTATCAAAACAGTTGCAATTTAAACCAAATAAACAAATTTGCAACCACATTAAACAAAAATATTGAATCAAAAACGGTTGGATTGTTTTAGCGGGTTCTATTCATTTGTGTCGCATTTAGGCGAAAAAATAAGAAAAATGGAAAGTTTCTTAAAAACAGGAAAAAAAATACAGTACGTACGATACCTTATCTAAGTTCGTAACATTACGTCCATTGACTCCCTCCACACAAAAACGTAGTTTTTGATGTGATCCCCTCACCCAACCTTCAAATTGGCAAGAGGCCGTTCAAAAAATAAGATTTTCTAAAGAAAAATAAGAAAAACATTCTACAAATATTGCGAATGAACATGAAAGCGAAAGCAATATGTGGAAAGGTTTGCATAAATTGTAAAAGCGACCTCAGAACTATAACTGCGGGTTCTGTATTGTTACGCTCTCGGTTGTTATTGATTCGCTGGAATCGTGAACGCAGAATCACATAAGCCAGGCTACGCATACACCAGGAATTGCAGTGCAGAGTTGAGTTTTGAAACAGATGTAATCTTCAGAGTAAACTTAAAATATGGAAAATCCTAACGGACCTCGCTGCAATTAGTAATACCACGGAATTTTTCATCCATTTCATGAAACCTCTCTCTTTTTCTCTTTTTTTCTCAACCTCTTGATAGATATTTTTTTCCAAAACAAGATGGAAGCTTAACTTCAAAAAACAAAAATGCCAGGCTATTTCGAAGGTAAAAAATACATTCTTCTAAGGGGACTTCCAAACGTTTGTTAAAATAATTATTTAATACTAACTACTTAATTATATCACTTTAGACAAGAAATCATGATTTTAGAATTTCATGGAAAAATATATAATATAAATTATTGTGAAACTTATTTTAGATTTCAAAGCCTAAAATACTCTCAAAATAGAGAAAATAGAGTGATTTTTCAACAAACTAAGGGAATAAATTTATTTGAATAACATTAATATATGTGAATTGTCAAACAAATGGTTGAATTTTTTATTTAAAAAAATCAAACTTCAACAAAAAATTGTTTCAGTTTCAACCAAAGATTTAAATTTTCAAGCGAAAAATACGAATTGATATTTCAACCATAAACAATAATGTCAACAAAATAGTTGAACCTTCAACCAAAGAAGATGAATTTTCAAATCCAAAAGAAGAATGTTCAATAAAGGAGTTTAATTTTCGGGCAAAAAAATAATAATAGACTTTTCAATGTTAAATGATGAACTATGAACCATGAAATATATATATTTTTAAGAAACAAGGATAAGTTTTTTTTATAATAGACAGAGTAATTTTTGATCTAAAAGGGCGGGTTTCTTATACAAAAAAAAACGAATTTTCAACAAAACAGTTGAATTTTCGACTAATGTGGATGACAAGAAAAGATTACTTTTTAACAAGGCGGTTTAATTTTTAACAAAATAATGCAATTTTGCACCAATTAGTACGATTTTTAACCAAAAGAGATGATTTTGAAGTTTAAAATATAACAGTAGACTTTTCAAATAAAAAATTAACATTAAACAAAAGGGTGCCTTTTCTAACAAAAGATGAATTTTCAATTCGAAAGGACGAATTTTTAATCCAGAAAGACGAATATTTCACAAAAGAGTTAAATTTCCAATTAAGAAAGATGAGATTATAATATAAAAATAGACTTTTTAATAAAAAATAATAAACTTTTAACAATAAATGACCAATTTTCAACTAAAAAAAATTACTTCTCTACCAAAAGATGAATTTTCAATCCAAAAGGATCAATTTTCTATCTAAAAAAAAACATATTTTCAACAAACCAGTTCAAAATTGAATCAAAACCAAATAATATTATATAATTTTTCTTATACAAAGAATTGATATTCCACCAAAAAGAGGATTTTTAAGAAAAGAAATGAATTACGAATAAAAAATATAATATTTGACTCTTCTATGAAAAATGATTAGCTTTCAACCAAACGTATATGGATTTTCTTATTAGGTTTTATTAATTCCGTTCTATTTTAAGCGGATAATCGAAAAAAAGAAGAACTTTATCGAAAATAGGGAAAGAAGAATTCTCTTAAAAATAGGAAAAGAGGAAAATAGGGGAAACAATTTAAAGTATGTTTTTTAAATAACCCCAGTGGAAATTCTGCATAATAAAAAAAGTGATGCTATTTCAGAACAATAATTGTGACGTTCCACAATATTTTCAAGTAAATATAATGCATTTTTAACAAGATATATCAATTTGTAAGCAAACAGTTGAATTATGAACCAGACAGATCAATTTTCTACAAAAAAAAAGATGTCAAAGAATACTGGAATTTAAACCAAATAGTTGAATTTTCAACTAAAAGAGATTAATTTTAAACCAATTAGTGGAATTTTCAACTAAGAAAGAGCAATTTTTAACCAGAAATGGAAACCAAACAGTAAAAAATTAATTTCCCAAAAATCAAATAGAAAATTTTTAAACAAAGTGATGAATATTTAACTAGAATTAAGAATGACGTATCTTCAACTGGAATAGGCGAAATTTAAACAGCTAAAAAAATTGATTACATATATTTTAACAGTCAACCAAGTAGTTTTATTTACAACTAAAAAATGAAAGTGCTTCAATGTTCAACTCAAAAAGATAAATCTTCAACCAAAAATTTAATAGTTAAATTTAAAGTAAAAAGTATAATATTTAACAAAAAAATGAACTTTAAAAAATAGTTACATTTTCGAAGAAAGTGATGCATCTTCAACTAAAATGATGAACCTGTAACTGAAATATTTGAATTTTTAACCAAAAAGATTCATTTTTACCAAAAAATACGAATTTAACACTAAAAAAGATCATTTTTCAACAAAAAACTGAATAGTTGCATTTTCAATTTGAATTAAAAAAAGCAACCATTTTTCAATAAAATAGTTCAAGTTTAGACTGAAATAATTAAATTGTCAGTACAAAAATTAATTTTTAGCAACAAACAAATTTTCTGCAAAACAGTTCATTTTTCAACCAAAGTAATCAGTTTTCAATATTAATTATAATTATTTAATTTACTTTTTACCAAGTAATTCAATTTTAATTCCCGAAAAGATGAATTACAAACGAAAGATGCAGTGGTTGATATTTGAATTTAAAAATTTGAATAATACCAAAAATACGAGTTTTCAACATGAGTTGAATTTTCAACTAAAAGAGATTTTCCCGTCAAGAGAGATAAAAAATTTCAAATAAACTGATGAATTAAAAAAGAAACTTATTTTCAACAAAATAGTGAAATGCAGCCATATAAAGGTACTTTTATAAATAAATAATCGCTCTCGAAACAATCCCTGCCAATTTCAGGTTTTTCAGGTCAGGTAGAACCCTGTATTTGAATATTCTATGAAGACAAGCTTTACATTTGCAAATATATAGAATAAAATGAATATTCATTTTTTAACGGATGTTTTTTAAAGATTTTTTCCGATGCTCAAAATTCCAGGCTCATTCTTGGGTTTCCTGGTCAGTGGCAAACCAACCTGCCTATAAAATATTAGGTTTCTTTTCATGTTTTCTATATAATTAAATTGACCTCACCAGAAGAAAACCAATTGAACTAACGCAGGAAGAGGGGCGTTCGACGATCCTACTTTCGGTGAAACAGAAAAGTAATTCTATAAGAGCTAAGATAGAAAAATGAGATAACCAAAGAAATTTCATGATAAAGTCTATTAATTTGTAAAGTTTTCCGTGCAAAGGAATATAAGTATTAATTCCAGGAGAGTGGATATCTCTAATTATTAATAGAACAACCTCTAGTTTTCCTTTTATGCTTTGCTTTTGAGCTTCATTTTCTTCCGCTGGAACTACTTTTGACATTAAAGTACTTGAAAAAAAACTCATTTCATTTGCAGCAATGCTTATTAGGTAGAGTTGGGAAGAAAAGCAACCTGGCGGTTACTTCCAGGGACCATAACAGTATGAAAATCATTTCATTTCCAAGTTTCTTCTTAATCCGAGTAGATGCGAGAAACCGGCAGTGACGCTATCGCAATCACAATTACAGAAGGAAGTAAAAGTGTACATGAGCGTTACTAACGCTTTCCAGCAACGCGGAAAGACAACAGGAAGCGAACTAAGAAGCTTGAAGCAAGACAAACAGACGACTAATCTTTGCTGAGCTAACAGAGTGCCTGCAAAACAAAAGGAAAATTTAAGAAAAGAGCAACTTCGCTGGACAACGTCCAAGTGCTACAGAGCAGCGGCAAAAGTCTGAATAAGAAACAATGATCTTTATCATTTGAAAACTGTTTTATTTTAAGTCTTGAAAATTAGACCATTTTAATAAGGGGCCCTTCAAAAAACAGGTCACGCAATTTTTAACTATTTTTTCGTAACAAAGTAACGTCAGAATTGCGAAGAGCCCCACCAAGTCTTTAATTCTAAATTTTTTTTAATAAACACTTTAATTAATACAGAAAATAAACATAATATTTTAACAGACCACACAGAACAAAATTCGAGCTGTCAGAACAGGGAAAATAGGGCAAGCTTCACGTAAATAGGGGAATAAATTCTTTCAAATAAAATGTATTTGAAGTTCTCAACTTTCATATGAACGAAATTTTTTACTAATGACTTTGAAAACCAGGAAAGGTGCTCAAATGTTTGTTAATTTATATTGGAAAAAAACTCAGTATTGGAAAATAATTATAATGCATAATTTAAATTGCAGGTGGAACACTATTTATGGGTAAAATAGAAAAGTCGAAAAATATTTTGTTCATCTGAACGTTCAGAATGTAAGGTACATCAAATAAACCTAATTCGGTACCATATTCGATTTAATGTCAAACGCTTTAATTTCCTAACATAATTTCTTAGAAGAAAAGAATTAAACTTTCAACAAATTAATGGAATTATTTACCAAATAGCTGAATGTTTGAAAAACAAATATGAATTTTTAAACAAGAAGATTATTGTCAACGAAAAGACCAATTATCAACAGAATACATCAACTTTCAGCCAAATAGTTCAAAATCCAATTAACAAAAATAACCTTTAGTTCAAAAAATTAGTTTGAAAAAAGAATTGACAACCAGTTGAATTCAACCCAAAAAGCCAAGTTTTTAACAAAATAGTTGCATCTTCGTTCAAAAATATTAATTCTCTACAAAAAAAATCATTTTTTTACCCAAAAATACGAATTTTCAGTTTATAGAGGATACATTTTCAACAAAAAATAGAATGGTTACATTTATAGATAATAAACTAAATTTTTATTTTAAAAAATAGTTAAGTTTTCAACAAAATAGGTCCATTAAAAGATTAATTTTACACAGAATATTTCAAATTTAAACCAAGTAAATAAATTTTAATTGACCAAAAAATATGCATTTTTAATCAAATAGTTAAATTTTCGACAAAAAATATGTATTTTCCACCAAGAAGAATAATTTTCTACCGAAAAGGATGACTTTTCAAAACAATATATGTATTTTCTGCAGAACTGTTGAATTTTTCATAAAAAAAAATCCTTTTCAGCAAAAATGTTTTTTTCTTAACCAAGAATATTTAATTTCTACGAAAAAGGAGGTTTTTTTAATCAAATATATGCACTTTAAATAAAAATGTTAAATTTTTGAGCTAATAAGAGGAATTTTCTTTAAAACAGTTGTAGTTTCGATACAAAAATTGTCTTTTCAACAAAAATATTAATTTATACCCAAGTATTTGAATTTTCCAGTGAAATGATGAATCTTCAACCGAAAAAACAATGCCTTTTTTACCAATTTTTAACGAAAGCTTTAATTGCTGATATTTCAACTAAAAATATTTCAATTTGAAACCAAAGACAGTTGAATTCAACAAAAAAGAGGACTTTTGAACAAAATCAGAGATATGCATCTTTAAAAAAATGTATTTTTTACAATGTTGTTTAGCTCTAAGCTAAAGGAGTTTATTTTTGAACCAAAAAAGATGAATTTACAACAAAACAGGTAATATTTTATGATCTTTTTAGAAAATTAAGTTTCAACAAAAGAGTTCAATATTAAAGGAAATATTTGGATTTTCAAATAAAAAGTTTATTTTTTAAACCAAAAAAATTATTTTTACTGCATAAAAAGATGAATTTATAACAAAATACGTAAATTTTCTAAGAAATAGTTAAATTTTGAACTAAAACAAATTACAGCTTTCTACCAAAAGACATGAATTTGCAACAAAATAGTTCAATATAAATCCAAACATTTGAACTTTAAAGGAAAATTATTTTCAAACATACAATTAATTATTAACTAAATACTTGTATTTATAACTAAATAGTTGACATTTCAAAAAAAGGATGAACTAGTCTAGTTTTTAAGCAAAAAAGTTTCATATAAAAAAAAACAGTTGAATCTGTAACGATAAAAAAGAATTTTTAACAAAAGGAATTCAACTTTCAACCAAGTAGTTGAATTTTTAATTTAAATAACTTAATTCTCAATGAAAAATATAATAATTATTGATATTTCAATCGAAACAAGATTTTAATTCTACATCGGAAATAGTCGAATTTAACCAAAAAGATGAATTCTCAAGGATAAATATAGTAGTTAATTTTTAACCAATTAATTGAGTGTTGTACCAAAAAAGTTGAATTTTTAACCCAAAAAACGAATCATTTTGTATAAAAAAGTTAAATTTTAACTATCATTTCCAAGCAAGTAATTCAAATTAAATTCTGAAAAACAGCGATATATAATACTTTATTAGTCTCTCTGATGCTGGAAAATTCGTAAATTCCACCCACTAACAATATATCTTTGTCCTTGTTCGCAGTTTCTTATTTCATCTAGAATTAAATGAAGATGAATACAGTGATTATGAACAGAAAAATGATCCAGAACCTTCTACATCTGCTAATTATGCAGCAAAGCAAAAATTGTAAATAAATATTAAATAAAGCGAAAATATATTTAATAAAATATTTTCATATTAATCGTTTTACTATCCAAATAATACGAAATATATTTAAATCGTAATTAAAATTTTCATTTTGATTAATTTGGCCTCTTCAAGTCCTTAAAATTGAAAGCTTCTTAAATCCCGAGAATAGAAGTAAAGGTCTTAAAAACTAAAATTTAGTTACATTCTTTAAATTGTCACGATATTTACTTGGATAATAATTTCAATCTGGTGCATATCAAAATAAGAAAGTTATTAATTTTTTTATTCCGATTTCCTAATTCTTTAAGTTAAACATTGACGAGTGGTCAAGCGCAAACTGAGATTGTATTCTCAGTTTGCGTATACGAGGAATATATTTTCAAATACAACACCCCACAAAAATTATGGAATTTTGTTTGAAGAGCAATATTTTTTCATTTCTTATCTTTTTTTATTTATTTACGGATTTAGAATACTTAAAAAACCTCCTTCAAGAATCAAAAGTAAATCGTAAATTAACTTTGAAAAAACAATGTTTGTTATTTCTTATTTGTTAATCATTGTGCATTAAATTTTTCGAATAACGAATGTAGGAATAATAAATAAATACAAAAATTGAATGCAATGTAATTCGAATAAAATTTATCGAGGAATTTATTCCTTATTCACGATACAACGGTTTTCTTTTGTATTTATTCTCTAAGCGCTAATCGAATTTGAGTTTGCCAACTCTACTCTGAATTAAAGATACGCTTAAATAATTACTACTTTAATCAAGAAATTGTTTTAGAAAAAAATTTGATTTCTTAAAAGTTCCTAATCTTGAATCTTAAACAAAAGAAACGAATTTCTGCGTTACATAAAATTAGCTGCACGAACTGAAAATAAATGCTGGAATAGATAATGTCGGAGTTAGCGGTTGTGTGATAAGGCTTAAGTACTCTCGGTCTAACAACAAACAACGAAGATCGCTATATAAAACAAGCTGATCTTAATTCGAGGGCAGATAAGAGTGAACTACTGTCAAGTAGAAGAGGTCGGTTATCGTCAGCCATCGATAGGATAGAGAACGAAACAGAAGCTTCAAGCCTGTCAGAAAAAAACTATGCGCAAATTAGAAATATTTTTAGAATTAATACATTTTCTGTTATTTTTCAGTTAGCAGGACTTCAGCCGATGCCTAACAGATTTCAAAAGTTTTGAGTAAAACTTTTGAAATCGATGGACATCTATAATTAGGTAATGTCGTGAGTTTCAATTGAACCTTTGCCAGCTTACCATGTTTGATTTCATATTAAAGTTAGAATGTAATTTTACGCGGTATTACGCGCTGTAAAGGTCATAAATTTAACCAGAGAAAACAAGATGAGAAGAAAAACTAATAGAGTAGACAAGGAGACTTTTCCATATTTTTGCCTGACAGAATTGATGGTCCGATTTTTTTTCATTATTTTGCACTTCTCTTTCAGTCTATGACTTGGCACAAACAATTAATTAACTAAAGAGATGAACATTATAGCTAAAAATAATTATTATTTATTCACTCTTTGTAACTTATTTTCTTTTCTCTTACAATTGAATTGGTTTCAATGTTGTATTGCTCAATCTGAAAACAATCATCGTTCAATTTTGTTTCACTGCATTTTGACGTTGTTTCTTTGTAGAAAGCGAAACTTTATTTTTGTTGTGTACTTATTTTGCAAATAAAAACCGGGTGCAAAAGTTATCAATAGTGGGACAATTTATATGCTTGAAGTTCTGAAGCTTGAGATGAAGAAAAAATTTTGTTTATGGCTTTTTAAACTAGAAGCAGTGCTAAAATATTCAGACGTTTATATTGAAAAGAAAAAATCACAAAGGGAACTTTTTTTAATCATAGTTCTAACAATACTAGAAGGTAAAATTAAATAAGGAATAAATATTTCGTTCAGGGCTTCTGGTGCGGGATCAATTTTGAATTTAAATATTCAAAATTAAATAATTTCGTAATGAAACTTTATAAATTTTTCAATTAGGAATTTCAAGTTATAACGTTCGAAATTAAAATGTATTAGGAATTGAAACCTCAAAAATTAAAACTTTCAACTTTAAGTTTTCAAAACTGAACAATTTCAAGGTGTTCAAAATTAAACTCTTTTTAAATTAGAAATTCCAACATTTTTAATCACTTTAGAAATAAGCATTTAGAACAGTGCATTTTAAAATTTGTGAATTAACAGTTCAGTTCATAGATTTTTTAAATTATAAATTTATGATCCTTAAAATTTGGCACTTTAAATTTAATATGTATAGCAATTTAAAAAATATTTAAAAACATTCAGAAATATAAAAACAACATCAACAGATAGTCAAGGTGACCGTTTTGGACCTCCCTAGGGACCTGGTCAAAAAATATAAAAATATGTTACATGTATCAAATTACTCGTCATTCAAAATCAAAATGAGCATCATTTTTGGTTTCTTAATTCTTTTTTAATTACCCCTATGTAGGGGTTGAAAAGACCCCAGAAAATTGAAAAAATAGAAAATACCACTAATTATACAATAATTTTTCACATCAACCTCTTATCAATGAAGAAAATACGTGATTTTACTTTTATAAGGTTTATTTTATAGAAAAAATACAATGAAAAAAATACGATGTCCAAAAAATAGCCGAAAAACAGCCTATTTTGTCGTCACTCTTTCAGGTCATCTCCCGATTAAACAAAAAAATCACTGTCATTAAAATAAAAAAATTTGAACGTTTAGGACTGGAATTTTTTATTTGAAGTAATCAAAACTAAAATTCAACTATTTGGTTAAAATTTCATATTTTGTATTAAAAATGCAACTGTTTGGTTAAAAATAAAAAATCCGTTTTGGTTAAAGATTCAACCATTTTTTTAATATTCGTAATTTTTATTTTAAATATTAACAATTATATTTTTCGTCGAAAATTCATATTTTTGGTTGCAAAATCAAATAATTCGTTGAAAGTTAAATATTTTCTTTAAAAATAATTTTTTTATTGAAAAATTATCTCTTTGATTAAAAATTCATATTTTTTGGTTGAAAATTCAACTACTTTGTTAAAATTAATCTCTTTTAGTTGAGGATTTAATTATTTTGTTGAAAATTCGTATTTTCTAATTGAAATTAACTGATTTTTATTTCAAATTAAAACCTTTTTCATTTAAAATATCAACTATTACGTTTTTCGTTGATATTTCATCGTTTTAGCTAAAAGAACTACTTTGTCAAAAAATCATTTTTTGGTTGAAATGTTATCATTTTAGTTTAAAATTCATCTCTTTGGTTTAAAATTTAGTTCTTTTTAGCCATTTTATTGTCGAAATTAATTTTGTTAACTGAAATTTTCATTATTCCTTTATCGTTTCAAAATTATTTGGATTAGTTGGAAATTCATGTATTCGGTTGAAAATTAGTTTGTTTATTTTCGAAAAATGCAGTTGTTTTTGTAGAAAATTGATTTTTTTGTTGTTAAAAATGCAACTGTTTGATTTAGGATTCAACTATTTTATTGAAAATTAGTCTTTTTGCTATAATTGAACTGTTTTTTATTGAAAATTAAATTATTTTTCAGCGGAAATATCAACTATTTCATATTTCATCCTTTTTGGTTGAAAGTTAAATCACTTTGATAAAAATACATATTTTTGCCGAAATTTTACCATTGATGTTCAAATTGATTTTTTTTTAAATATTTAAAAAATTGTAAATAATGTTAACAATTTTGCTTTTTTTTAAATGAAAGGGTTTAGAACCACTTTGTAAAATCAATAATGCTTAAATTTTGAATACTGGGCCTATAGTTAAATTAAGAAAAATAATTAGTAATTTATATTTACAATAGGTCAACTCTAAACGTTTTTTATCAAATATTTTCAATGTCAACAGTTTTTAATTGTTAATAGTTTTAGTCTTCTTCTAAGATAGCAAAGTAACTTAACAAAAAAACTGTCGAAATCAAACCTATTATGAATTGCATTATATCATGTGATATTTAAAGTGATTAGATCGATTTTTCTTCTAAAAATTTGTAAAATTCTGGGTCAAAAATTAAATTCTTGTTATTTGATCATTTTTTTCATGTGAATTCTGAAATCTGACTTTCCACTCAAAGATTTTGCTTTACAAAAGCTACTTCATGATAACAACAAATCTTTTAATATTTCCAACAATTCAGTTTTGTCTCATCAATAAATCATGAACAAATATTTAAAAAATCGTCAACACTCACTTCTCCAAATACGAAGTAGACCCGATCTGTTAATCCTCAGTCGGAACAAAAACAAAACACTGGAAACACTTTCCAACACTCGAGTTCACTCATAAAAAGAATAACAATCAATTCTACAAAGATCGTTCATTTCACCGATCAACAAACATTTACTTGCATTTCTCACGATTTAAACCATTTTTCGCCATTGTCACGCTATCTTTCAATGAGGGGAAGTGACGTAAGAACTTCTTGGATATGTTGCTACCCCAACCTTCTATTCAAAACACTAGAATCCCGCAAAAAACTGTTGAATCTCTACTCCACAAAACACCAAACCACGCTTGAAAAATCGACCGGAAAAGCGTACTTATGCTAAACACTTCCGGTCTCCTCGAAGCTTCAACGAAAATCCATCTCTCTGGATTGAAATCGTTTTTCAGTCTATCCGAGCTTTTCCGCCTCCATCTGACCTCGTTTCACCCGACGGAACATCTCGTTTTTCATCCAACTTCCACTCAAGAGCACATCCGACATTACGCTCAAAAATAAAACATAAAATCCAAAATCCTTAATTTCCTCTCAGACGCGTTATTTTACCAGGAAAAAATACTCGCGAAAATCAGAACTGAGACAGTTCAAGTACTCGAGACTAGGTTAAAATTTAAGGTTAAGAACACCGATTCTCAATAGTCAAAAACCAAAAAGTCCTTCGAATTTCCTTCCAGTAAAATTCGAATTTTCGGTTTCAAAATAACTTAGTTCACACACCCCTGGAAGTACGGCCAGCTGATTTTCGAAATCGAGGTTACGGGGTGGAAAACAGCCTCCGCCATTAGCCTAGTTTCCTCCGTGGCAACGAGTCTCAGATTCATCTTTCCAATTTTCCATTTTCCCTATTTTGCTCCCGACTTCACTCCTGATCGGAAAATCTCATTTTAAATCCCAAATGAGTCTATTCTGCCAGTAGAAAAGTCCGTTTCCGTCTAGCCGAATAACCTCGCGCACTCAAAATGGTGGACGACCCTCTCGACTTACTCTCCCGAGCTTTCGACTTTCCCTCCTCTTAACACACTCACAGTCACAATCTGACACTTTGTCCCCTCCAGTATCAAAGGACAGGACACAGTTTATTTAAAAAAGTTACTTTCACGATTGGCAGGCGAGATTCTCATGATAAATGAGCAATCAGGATCCGCCTTTTGGAACACAACAAAGTGAACTCGGTTCACCCTCTCGAAGAATCGCCTTTTTTCCGTTTTAAGACGAATAACGTTTTTTCCCGCACGATCGTTTCACACGCGTAATCCTGTCACTGCACGTTCACGAGACACGCACGAATCACGAAGGATTGAAAAACGCAGACTTCCCCCGTGACAGATCGGTATACACGGGCGAGAGCGAAGCAGGGTGGACCGTGTCGACTGCAGCGACATCTGACCATAAGGGTTGCTTTATTTCAAAGGATTCTTTAAAGTGACTGTTTATGGTCAACAGGTGAATTTAAGACAGCAAGTTAATAGTGAAGTGAAAATGATGTGGAGAGTCCATTTTTAGAGTTTTGTGGCACTTTAAGTGTAAACACAATGATTTTTCGGTCCAGGTGATACCTTCTTCGCGGCTGCGCTATTCAAACTGAACTGAGCGCATGACGGAGGCGCAGAGACTTGATAGGGGGTGAGGGTGACGACCGATCAACAACAGTACAATTGCATTTGGCAGATGCTGCCATCAGTTGGGATTGAACGAAAGCTTCAAGAGTGGTTTGAAAATGAGGTATTTCAGATTTAGAGTTCTTAAATGCTCACGAATTTATGTGGAACTCGAACAGAGCATTTATAGAGAATTTAAGAGAATTTCAAGGATTTATTATTTTAACAAATATATATCATAATTACTATATATATTTTTTTTTTAGTTAGAGAGTTTTGACAGATCTGGTAATTTGAGAAAGTCAGGCAATGTCAGGGAAACCCTGATAGAGTTAAGGAATTTTCGAAAAACTAAAGTTGAAGTAATTTTTATTACTATGTTTAAAAATCGTAACTATTTGGTTGAAAATTAACCTCTTTTGGTTGAGGATTCAAACTATTTTGTTAAAATTTTATCTTTTTCGTTCGAATTGAACTATTTTTGGTATAAAATTAAAGTTCTTTTCAAATCCTTTTTGGTTGAAAATTCAACTATGCTTAGTTGGAAGTGGAACTGCTTTGTAAAAATTCAATTATTTGGTTGATGATTCATTATTTTATTTGATAAACTTTTTTTGTTTATAATTTAATTATTTTGAAGGGTATTATGTTTTCTCGCTGAAAATTAACTGTTTTAATTAAGAATTTAACTCGTACATGTTTGTTTCCTAATTAATATTAAGTCGAAAATACAAATATTTGGTTTAAAATTCCTGTATTTGATTGAAAGTTCGAATTTCTCGGAGAATATTTAAGCTTCTTGGTGACTAATAATTCTAACTCTTGGTTGAAAATTCCTTTGAAATTTTTAATATTCGGTTGATACTTCATGTAATTTGTTAAAAATTCTTCTATTATGATAGAAAATTGATATTTTTTGTTTCAAAATTAGCTTTTTTTATATAGAAATAACTTTTTTATCTGAAAATGTAACCGTCCAATTCTTTGAGAAAATTAATCTTTTATTGTAGAAATTTAATCTTCATGGTTGAAAATTATACTATTTCGTGGAAAATTTACATAAATTTGATTAAAAATTAAGTTTTTTTACTGAAAATTTAACTATTTTATTTCAAGTTGAAAATTGATCTGTTTTAATTGTAAATTCAACTATTTCTTGAAAATCTGTATTTTCTTGGGAGAAGTGTACTCTCATTTATTAAAAGTTCATCTTTTTGGATAAAAATTAGTTTTTATGCTTGAGTACTAATTTATTTTTGTTAGAAAATGTATCATTTTATTTGAAAATTCACGTATTTGAATTAATATTAAATTTTTTTAGTTGAAGATTTATTATTTAAGTTGAAAATTCACTTTAAATATTCCATTTCTTGTGAAAAAATGTACCTTTTTTGATAGAAATTTAATATTTGTCGTTAAAAAATGTTTCGTTTTATAGAAAATTTAACTATTATATTTTATGTTAAAAATTCATCTGTTCGGTTGAATAAAAAATTTGATTAAAAATTCGTTTTTTTTTATATATAGAGAAAATCCATATTTAATTTCTTCAACAGAAGATATAATTATTCAATTTTTGTTTAAAAATTTATATTTGTAATTGAAAATTGATCTTTTTTAGTTCAAAATTATATATTTTATTGAAACTGTATCTTTTCTGGTAAAAAAAGTCAACTGTTGCGTTTAAAATTGGATTATTTTTATTGAGAATTCATTTTAATTAAATAGATTTTTTTAACTTAAATTACATCTTTCTCTTTTTTGTTAAAAAAAAATTTTATGAAAAATGCAAACCATTTTTTCGGAAATTGTTTTTTTTTAACATTCATTTTGTTAGCACATTAACTATTCTGATTTTGGTTGAAAATTGATCTTGTTTAATTGAAAATTCATGTACTTTGTTGAAAATGAGTCTTTTTTGGTAGAAAATTAATTTTTTCGGTAAAAATTTAACTAACTGTATGGTAAAAAATTCAAATTTTTTGCTGAAGATTCCTCATTTTAAATAAAAATTCATTTCTTAGGTTCAAAAGGCCGTAGCTGAGTAAGCATGGTTGGTCTGCCTTTGAAGTTATTTCGCTCAATTTTGTGTGGCAAGTTTCTCTCATTATAAGACTAATTTACCTCAAGTGCTAACTTCAAAAAAAAAATTTTTTACAGGGTGTCACAGCAGTTCTAAAAAAAAGTTGGAGAGTCAATTCTGTCAATTAGAAAACCTTCAAAAAACTTTTTTTAATTTTAAAAAACAAATTTTAAAATAAAAATTTTTTTTTAGCGCCGTGATTTTTTTCTTATAAAGAGACTCACGCCCTTAGTAACAACATATATTTTTGCCGGCATGATCCCAATGGTGCTTCATAGTGAAAAAAAGGAAATTGTTTTGTTGGCCCCGAAAAAGCATGCTATTCTATTGAAACTAGGGGCCTTCTTAATTTGAGCAAATTACTTTCTTAAATGAGTATTACTCGAAATTGTATGTAGTCCGAAAAAAGCTTATTGCATATATTTTACTTTGCATCTTGTATTTTTGTCTTTTTTTGTTTGTCATCACATATACTTCATACACGTACATACTACATACACCTATTGTATACGATAAACGCAATATGTATTGTGCTGGCACCGAAAGGTTTTGAAATACGAAACACGGTAAAAATAGTGTACAGTTCGAACATGTCAGTTGAAGTTCACGAAAAGTATGACGGTACAACGAAAAAGTTTTAACTTCAAATGACATGTCTATTTGACAAACTACTAGAGTGTCCTATACCGAAATGCATTGGAATCACTAAAGAAAAACTGAAATATGTAAAATGCTTCTTAAAGCATTTAAGTCTGTCTGGAAAGGATTTTTACGACAAAATTCTTCCAAGACATAGTTGTAAGAAATGGGAAAGATAAGGAAGACTGAGTAAACAACAGTAAAATGAGAATAATCGAGTATTTTTAATTAGCACAAATATTAAATATAATAAAAGTTAATTTTCAACTGTCTAAATATGCATTAAAGTCCGAGAAAAGAGGAGGTTTGAAATCCAAAAAGAAATTAAAATGCTTGACACAGTCTTTGTCTTGGAAGAAATCTTTGAATGTGCACTACTCAAAGAACGAAGCAGAAATGACCATTTTTTTCATTTTTTTGTCAACATAACAGAATGCATCATCATATCATCATTTTTCAATAAGCCTAAAGAGTAAAGTATGATATATTGATAAGAAAACATTATTTTAGTACTTATTTAATCGAAGTAAAACATTCATAGTTTTTAAACCGTTGAATTAATCGATGTAATATTTTCAAAAAACTTCTTAATTCCTTACTGAAGAACTTTGTCGCTGAAACTACTTTATACTCAAAATTCGCTCGAATCCCCAAGCTGTGGAAAGTATCAATGTCTAATTTTTATGACATGACGGAAAAAAATTATTAACTTTTTTCAATGTAAATATTTCAACTTCTTACCTTTACAGTTACTCTTAGAACAGTGCAAAGCGTAATCCCTGTAAATTTTATTACGAAATTCCCAAAATTGAGTGATTGAGCACGAGTTGAAGTCAAAATAGAAATTAAATTTTGGTTTGGTGAAAAAATAATTTTTTTATTTATTTCGAAAATTGAAAAAACTTCAACTTTTTTCATAGGAAACAAAGATGCGTAATTAAATTCCTATTAAAATGTATGTTTCAAACATTAAAATTCGAAACAAAATTTTCTATCTCCACTTTCTTCACGTGGACAATAGTTTTGCCCGTTTCGAGCGTTCAGCCGGTCCTTGCATCCCGGCCCTCAATTTTGGAAATAGTCATAATTAAAATATAAGAAGAATATTTTTCCTATGAACTGCTAACATTCGCCAAACTATAATTTTTAGGTTTGGCCTAGGTATACTACATGGAGATTGTCAGTCAGGTTTGTACCTTTAAAGACTATATACACCATAAAAAAACGATATACACTATACAAACAATATACATCTTATTCTAAATATATACTGCCATAAAAAACATTTGTTATCTAATTTCCCTCGATAGAGTATATACCACCGCAGGGTTCTACTGGAAGCAAATTCCATTTATAAAAATAACATCAGCCTCTTGTAGAACTGCCGTAAATCACACCTATGGCCACGCCTCATAACCGTGAGCACATTGTATCTATCATGTCAGTTTACGTATAATGTTTTGAAATGATATTTCCAGGATGGCCGCAAGATTGAATATTTCAATTTCCCTGACAATTCCCTGACTTTTCCCTGACATTTAGACGAATTTCTCTGACAGGAAATTATTACAATAGCGAATAAGGTTTCAATAATGTGCCAACCAAAGAGTGAAACAAGCCAGAAAAATGTGCTTTATTATGGCAGTATGGATAAATTAAGGTCAGACAATTCAGCCGCGCCACTAACGAAAAACAAAATTTCATATAATGGATATTTTATGCTATTTTTTGTGTCTAATTTTTCACCAAAAAATAATTTGTTTTTCTCCATTAGTTTTTGAGAAAAACAGAGCGATGCTAGGTTCCCGTCAACTCAGCGGCTCCTTCTAGAAAAATCATGAAATTTAAAAAAATGACTAGGTCGTTTTTTCAAACAAATTGAATATTTTTATCTAGAATGTTATTTTTTACGACTAGAGAAAAAACTAACTGTCCTATTAAAAATTATAGCTCTTTTTTTATGAGCAATTTTTGTCTCATTTTTTTCGTAGCTTATATCGAAAAGTGATTTATTATCAATTTGCAGTTCTTTCCAGTGCGCGCAATTTGAGCTTTTTCACTTTTTTTGTATCTTGCATAGTTTGACAAAAAAATGGAATTTTTGAATTTTTCATTATTTTTGGTACTATCAAATTTAGAATGTTCAATCATGTGTTGTTTGGCTTGAAACGGTCATTTCCGTTTGTTTTTTTTTTTTGGATTTTGAAAATGCTCTAACTCTGATAATTTTCTTTTTATAGAAAAAAGTCACAGGGATAAATTGTTTCAGTTTCTGAGTACCATGAACAACCGTCCATAGAATTTTTAAATCTTGAAAAAATGTGGTTTCAAAAATTTTTTTGTACGATCAAATTTGGAATTTTCAACTTTTTGACCAAATTGAAAAAGTTGTTATCATAATCTTGCAGGGCTTTCAAAAAGCAATGTTTTTCTTCTTCACACTTTTTTTCTTATCATGCGTTGCTTGGCCTAAATTTCTCATTTTAGTTTTTTTCTTCGATTTTGAAAATGCTATAACTCTAGTAATTTTTGATTGTTCGAAAAAAATAATTCGGATAAATTGTTAACTTTTTGAATACTATGAATAACCACCATACAGAGAATTTTTGAATTTTTAAAAAAGTGGTCTCAAAAATATTCAAAGCCCACTTTTTGAATTTTCATCCAAAATGGCTGGCTAACGAACTTGACCTTTAGTTTAGGACACTAAACGAGTGTACGAAAGGGCAATCTAATAGGTGACTTTTTTCAAAAGTTATCGTGTTCACAGACAGACAGACAGACAGACGTACAGACAGGCAGACAAATTCGTAAAAACCTGTTTTTCGGATTCAGGGGGTCTGAAAACGTGGACATTTGACAAAAACTGGAGGAGTCAAATTTTACACAAATCTAATACCTTCTCTGATGAGAATGTAATAATGCCAAAAAGTTTGCACTTTCGACAATATCGAATGCGAAGTACGAGATACATGATGAGAATGTGTTCATTAAAGCTGAAGGAGGTTCGACAAAAGAGGATTCTCAATCACCAAATGGAAGTCATCGATGCTTTGACCTTTAATTTTTAAAAAATTGTGCACAAATGTAGGGTAAACACAAAGACTGAGCGTGTATCGCGAGGTGAATGCATCATCGAGCGTGAAGCGCGAGAATCAATAATCGCGCGCCACAGGCGCGTTCGAACTTGCTAGCCACGCACACAAAGCGCTACAAGAACGTGCCCGCAAAGCGGGCAGATTTTTGTTTGCCATATATATTTTTTAATCAGATTTTATAACAAACTTCTAGATATTTTTGGTTAAAAAAACTTTTTTTTAAATTTGTTTCGTCTTTCGTGTCATTTTTCCAAAAATTTACTCTAAAATTTTAATTTTTTTATTTTCAATCTTATTTTTTACGATTAAAAGAAAATCTACTCGTCCTATTTAAAAATGATTAATAACTAATTTATAGATCTTCTTGGGTGAACAACTTTTGTCTTTTAATTTTAGTGCATACCTTGTGTCGTTTTATAAAAAATATTTATTTGAAAAAATGTATTAAAATAATTTAATTTTTTTATTTTAAATATTATATCATACGACGAAAGAAAAAACTAAGTGTCCTATAAAAAATTATTCATGAAAAACTTGAATGAGTCTATTTATTTTTTTCATAGCTTGCGTTGTTTGTCAAAAAATTAATCTTTTTAGTTTGATTCATTTACGAATAAACAATAACTGCGCATCCTATAAAACAGTATTAATAAACATTTGTAGCCTTTTTTTGGACAAACAAGTTTTTTTGTAGCTTATGTCGTTAGTCCAAAAATTTAATTTATTTTTCATTTTTAATTTTTAATTTTTAATATTATAGTTTGACCAAAAAACAGACTTTTTGGATTTTTCATTATTTTTCGGACGATAAAATTCCAATTTTTCGACCAAATAAACAAATTTGTTATGATAATTTTGTATGGCTTTCAAAAATTAACGTTTTTTTTTCTTTTTACTTTTGTTCATTTTGTATTTTAAAAATTATCTGATTCTGGTAATTTTCTTTTAATAGAAAAAAGTCATAAGAATAAATTGTTTGAGTTTCTGAGTACTATAAATAACAGTACATAGAATTTTAAAAACTTGAAAAAATGTGGTTTTAAAGATTTTTGGTATGATGAAACTTTGGATTTTCAACTTTTCATCCAAATGAGAAAAGTTGTTATGATAATCTTGTAGGGCTTTCAAAAATCAACGTTTTTATTTTCTTGACTTGTTTTCATATCATGCGTGGTTTGACTTAAAATATTCATTTTAGTTGTTTTTTTATTTTGAAATTTAAAAATGCTCTAACTCTGATAATTTACTTTTTACAGAAAAAAGTTATCAGGATAAATTGTTTAAGTTTCTGAGTACGATAAATAACCGTTCATAGAATTTTGAAATCCTGAAAAAAAATTGGCTTCAAAAAGTTAAGGTACGATCAAATTTAGAATTTTCAACTTTTCGACCAAATTAAAAAATTTGTTACGACCATCTTGTAGGGCTTTCAAAAATCAACATTTTTCTTCTCGTCACTTTTTTTATATCATGCGTTGTTTGACTTAAAATGTTCATTTTAGTTTTTTTTTTTTATTTTTGAAAATGCTTTAACTCTGATAATTTACTCTCTACAGAAAAAAGTCATTAGGATAAATTGTTTGAGTTTCTGAGTACTATGAATAAGCGTTCATAGAATTTTGAAATCTTGAAAAAATGTGGTCTTAAAAATTTTGAAAACGTGCTCACTTTTTGAATTTTAATCCAAAATAGCTGGTTCACGAACTTGTTCTTTTTTTTAGGCCTTAAAAAAGTGTGCTAAAGCAGAATCCAATCTGATCAATTTTTTGAAAGTTATCGTGCCTACAGAATACAGACTACAGACAGACAGACAAACACCTTCGTAAAAATCGTTTTTTCTGACTCAGTGGGTCTCAAAACGTGAAGATTTTATGAAAACCGACAAAGTGAAATTTTACATAAAACCAATGCCTTCTCATTAGATGAGAATGTAATATCAAATTTGCTTGACCTTTTTTGGATAGGACGCGCAGTCTTTTTAATTATTTGCGTTTTGAAACAAACAATTTGACGCAAAAATTGTCCAAATTTGTTTCATTGCTCACGAGGAAACTGCTAATCATGTTGTAACATTATTAGAATTTCACTGATAATAACTTTTAAAAAACAACTTTTTTTGCGTCCAAAATCTGGAGAAATATTTTCAAACATAAGGGCTATACAAAATCATTTTACAGCGAAATAAACGACTTTCGACTCGTGTTTGGCCTACTTGGGATAATTTGACATAAATAAAAAATGTAAACTCGAATAAAAAAAAATGGTAAGCAGAAAATTTCGATCATTGCAGATTTTGACTATGCTAGATCAATAATGCAAGGGGGGGGGGG
>NC_046660.1:42456928-42459205 GCF_010883055.1 Belonocnema kinseyi
ATTTGGTAATTTACTTATTTCTAACATGCTGGTTTACGTCGGCTTTGCCCCCCCCCACCCCCACCGAAAGGCTAAACCGACCGCAGATTTTTATGAATATCAAAACATCTGAGGATAGTAAAATATGATGGTTTGCTTCTGTGGTCTTTTATGTACTGGAAAAACTACCTTTAAACAAATCCAACAAGAATAAGTTATTTTGAATAAAAATAGTGATAGCTGTAATATAATCTCTTATTCGTTGATATTCTACTAGAAACGGACTTCACGCAATGTTTCTACCGTACCAATACAAGAAACCTGCATACCGACCGGATTGAGAATAATAATATTCAATATTTTCTTCCATATGTAGACCACAAGTTAAGTGGATGTTAATCATTGCCAATCATTTATCGATGAAACTTTTGACACGTGCATCACCTAAGCACTTGTAAACTATTATTTGTGTCGGGCCTGCCCCCCTAGTCAGGCCTCAATTATTTGTGAGATTTAATATATTTTGGACTTGAATTACATCTAATTATTATAATTACATTGTCTGATATGGTTTTAGCTGTCAAAATATCAAATTTTCGTACTGTAAGTAGTGTCATTAAAGTTGAAAACTTTGTATTTCTGTCAGCGAATCTTCGATTATTTCGTGGTAAAAACCGTTTTCTATATAATTTTTCTTTTACAGTAACAACTTTCAAGATTTTAGGGAGTAATACTATCTCTATAATATAATAGAATTATTTAATGCAAATTAGAACTAAAATTGTTAAATAATAGTGATGATATAAAAAAAGTCACCTTTGCCCCACCGATCGGCGCTGCCCCCCCCCCCCCCCCCCCCACTTTAGGTTGTTTTTTTGGTTCCGCACATTTTTACACGGGTTTGGGGGATCTACAAACACCGAGCGCGTAACGCAAGATAAATATATTTTTGAACGCAAAGCTCGAGATCTCACAGACGCGGGCCCTAAGCATTCTCAAACTTGCGAGCGAATTTCAAGATACAATGTATAAGGCAGTTCTGTAACTTTATTGGAAAGACACGAAAATTGTAACACATTTTTCTTAAAATTATCATAATTTTCAAAAATTTACCATCGATATGACATAATTTTGCGGTAAAAGAAAAATCCCAAATTTGGAAAAATACCGAAAATATAAACATTGAAAGAGAAAATTTTCGAAATATAAAAATTTCCAAAATTTTAAAATAACTAAAAAAGAAAAATCTGCCGTAAATGTTTATTAACAAAATTGGAATATTCCAAATGTCGAAGTTAACGACACTATACCGAATTTCCAAAATTGCAAAAAGTATGCCGTTCAAAAAATACGTAACGCCTTTATATTTTACATATTTGCTTAATGGTCCCTTTCCGAAATTAGTAAATTCTCCAAATTTTAAACATACCTAGGTTTCAAATTCCAGAAAAAATTACATTCTATATTTTCGTCGGTTAAAATAATGAAGTATTTTATAGGCATACGTGCATTGTTTAAACATTTCAAGAGCTCTTTTAAAATAAAATCTAGGAAGTATGCAGTATGTGTGCAATATAAAAAATGTAAACTGTTATTGCAACTAATAAAAAATAATAAATTTCAATAATTTTTATTGTTGGATATTTGAGATGTTGATAGTTAGAAATTTCGGGAATTTACTAATTTCTTGAAGTTAAAATTCGCGATTTTGAAAATTCTAGTTCCAACATTTTTCAATATTTCTAGTGGTATCAACATTTGCTTTCGGAATATTTCAATTTCGTGACTGAATATTTTTGTTGGTTTAAGATTTTTCGATTTTTTGGAATTTGATAACTTTTCATTTTTAGGAAACGTTCTAATTAGGCAGTTATATTTTCGGCATTTTTGAACGATCGGCATTTTCATTTTTTAAGAATATATAACACGGGAATTCTAGATCAATATAAAAACCTATACCCCCTCCCCCGCTTTACTCCCTTCCTCAACAAGTGCGTCACGCTTACCCCGAATGGCAAATGTCTCAATGGTATAATAATAAACAAAATAATTCAAATGTATCATTCCTACAAGAGAAATTTCAAATATATGGTTTGAGCATCTTTGAGACATAAAAATATGAATGTTTAAAAAATGAATTAATTATTATAATTCTCACAAAAATACAATTAGTGAAAAAACCTATATGGGGACATTAACGAAATACTTGATACATTTTTCAGGAAATTTAAACACCCCCAACGCCTGTGTGATGATTTTTCCATTACACTTAACTTGGAGAATGATTCTTTGAAAGAC
>NC_046660.1:42459218-42557228 GCF_010883055.1 Belonocnema kinseyi
CCCCCCCCCCCCCCTCTGAACGTATCATGTATTTTTAAATGGCCCTTTGGAACACAAATAAACAATTATTTCAGCCCAAACAATTCCCGCCACCCCCATATTATTGTTTGTCTTTTAAACGCTATTCAATTAAATAATAATATCAATATTTTTTTGAAACAATTTTATTATTTTATTGAATATCTTTTGAAAAACAAAAAATATTATCCAAGTCTACTGGTGATACCATTTTTTTAGATTCGTTTGAATCTGCACGGAGAAAAATGTAAGGTCTATTTGGCCATATAAATGTTCAGACAGATCATATTGCAGGGTCGACTATAGGACAGCTCTTGAATATGGCTAAAGCGGTTATCTCTAGAAGATAAAAACGAGAGGTCCAAATCGACAATCTAAGAAAGACAACTCGATTGTTTCAGACCGTCATCTCGGCCATTTCAAACTGGCTGACCCGATCATTGTGAAGGGCCGGTTTGGAAATCTCAAATGGTCGATCTGATTTTCTCAGACATTTGACTCCATCAACTGGATTTAGGATCACGAGTGCATTAACCCTGCCCCTGCCATATGTCTTTGCATGAATCTCAACAGTTGATGTCAGAACTGAAAAATAATGATTTAGTTTCAAATTAATGAGTACAATTCAAGTTTATCCTAAATCGACTAATGCTATAATTAACAGTGATTACTTAAATAATTATAATCTATTTCAAACTTATATTAACCTCAAAAATATTTTAATTAAATGTCTTAAATCTCACATTACTAATAGAAAATATTAACGTTACAATTACTTATTTAAAACAGTTACTTACAGAATAAGATATTTCCAATAAATCCTCAATAAATACACTTCACTTTGCACTGAAATAGTTGGTAAAAACCTTCTTTTTTTAACAGATATCACTATGCTGTCTATGATTTCGTTATGCTAATTGGAGCCAATTAGCGATACTCTTTAAATTTTCAAGCGCATGATTGAGGCGCAAAAATCGAGCAATGGACCATACGCAATGGCTTATCTACTCCTTGGATGGTCGAAATGAGTGAAAACAATATGTGCGTATTGACCATTCCGAAAAGGATACCTTAGTTATCCCTGATAGTGAGTATAATGCTCTTATAAAAGTCAGACTGGCGATAAAACAAGAGTCTTTTTAACCATGTCGTAAAAAACATGAAAGGACCGTTCGACCATGCAGACAGACTTGCTGGCTCTCTAAATTTTGCCATATAACTTTGACCATCTATTTTTCTCCGTGTGGCATCAAAAAAATTCCTTATATAATTGAGTTACTTTTAGTTTATTACAATCGAATACAAAAAGAATTGTTTTAATTTCCTTTGTTTAAGATTTTATTATTGATAAATAAACAAATTAAGTCACTTTTACCTTAGAAGCGAAAATATTGTTTAAAACAATATAAATGAAGAATATCACGTATACGACAAATGTTTCAAAATTTTATAAACATCCACATTATTAAAAAAGACTCTTAAAAATAACATGAGAGAATCGGTTTGTTAAACCAAACTATAATATATTTGAAAATTTTATTAATTTTGAGGCACCCTTTACATTTTTTCAAACCTTACTTTTCCCAAAACATACCTACATACCTTACAGTCGGTAAGGTAGATTTCTCTTTTACCATATACCAAAGCTTGCTTGGTTGAGTTAAAAAGTTGCTATAGATGTCCAATGTTTACTACGTTTATTAAATTTACAGGATTTTAATCATTAATTATTATTGCTAATAGTACAAACCAACTATTTTGATGATTTCCTACACGTAATACTGAGCAGTTTGTAAATTGTCGTTTTCTTCAGTCACAAAACAAATGTAAGTAGTTCTATTTGAATTTCCTATTCGTTCAGATTCTAACCTGAAACTATACTCTCTAAATATTGTTATTTCAGGAAGACCTATATGTTACTTTTAGTGCTTTTACTATTTTTTCCCAGATTTTTCCAGAATCGTTTTTAAAATTTTTGTGAAATTGTACAGTCTAAAACAATTAAATGAATGTTAGAATTTGCTAGAGTCGCCATTATTATTTCGCTCCATAAATCGTAAACTACAATTAAAATAACATTCGATTGTTGATGCTTATCATCTTTAATAATTATTCTGATATTATAGGAAGTTTAGGTAAATTTTACTAAAGTATAGTGACTTTTAATGAACAATCGAGAGTTTTTACTAAAATCATTTTGCATTGTTATCAAATTTTAGAGAATTCACTGTATAAAATTCGTTGTCTCCCCTTTTTTCCCCTATTTTTGAAAATCTTCCACTTTTCTCTTTAAATTTGACTTATTTTAACTAAAATATTTAGGATTCATATAAAACTATAAAAGAAAAATATTTAGTTGAATCTATACAATTTAAATATTTTTAGGTTAACTATAATAAATTGCGATCGTCTGTCCACATTGACGATTCCCAAGTTAGTTTGAATAACATTTGTTATATGACGCATTATTAGATATTTTCAATTGCTAGATTCGAAAAATACGGTTTTTTCCCCTCGGAAAGTTTCTAGTTAATTGTCAACTTGTGCAGAGTACACAAAAATTTACATTAATTTAAGATGTTGGCGGCATGTATCGTTAATCAAGAGAATTTGAGGTTAGTTTCACACATTTTATAGCCTTCTAATGTAATTCTTTAAAAACTTGAGTTTTTTACATCCTACGCCAATAGACCATTCACTAAATTGACTTGTACCTATTTTTTATTCTAAAAGTTTCGAAAAATATGAATAAATTGTGATATTTATTGCACTTGCTGAGCGAAAAACAAACCGAATTTTTTTAAACGAGTAGTAAGTGAATGTCAATAATAAAAGGGTGCACAGTCTTTCCCTCTTTTTCTTAGTTTTCACAGCTTTTACTAGTGAACAATCATAAAAAATTATAAAATCTAAGAATACATTTTTTTCAATCAAATTTTTTTTGAAAATGTGCCGAACATGTTTTTTTTTAACTGAGTCATATGCAAACATTTGAAAAAAGTTTAATATGTCAAACCTGAAATTTCTTCAGCTTGGACCAAATAAAAATTTTATCATTTTACTTTTTCGGGAAAAAAAAACTTTTGTCAAAGTGTATGATTTTTGGGATTTCATAATTTTTTCCAATTTTGGAACGTTATAAACACCACGAAAAAAATGTTTCCTGTGAATAAAAAATAATAACATGTTTCTTTAGTCCAAACTGAAGAAATTTCAGGTTCGAATCAATCTGAAAAACATATTTTTGTACATATTCAAAAAATTCGAAATAAGGGCAAATTTGTTTGGTTTTATAGTATTTTTAAAACTTCTACTGTGATTTTTTTATACTTTAGGAAATTTTAAAATATTCCAAGGAATTATTAATTATTTTTAAGGGATCAATTTAGAAAATTTAGAAAAGTGATTTCTACTTTATCTACAGTCGCAGATTTTTCAGAATATCTCAGTTTATTCTAATTAAATCATCATTTATGATTGGATTTTTATTGTTTTCCATTGTAAAGAAAAGCTTTTGCATTTGTTTACTTTCTGACATTTTTTTAGCTGACTTAAATTAAAAAATAATCGAACTCCTCATTTATTCTGACTTGACACAAGTAATTTCAGAAAATAATTACCGTTTTTATTTTAGGACAGGGAATTTCCGTAAAGAAATATAATTCTGAATTTTTTAACACTTTTTTACATGAAACTGATATTTTTTTAAAGAATTATAATTCGGATTTAGAAGAAAGGAATTTAAAAGAAATCCCTGTCCCAGGTCAAAATTCGTCATAACTTAAAAGATCACTCTACCAAATTTATGAAAAGTATATTACTTCAGGTAGTTTTTAGAGTTTTTCTGAAATATAATTGAAAATTTGGTTACATTCGTCGTTGCGAATTTATCTCTTTTTAGTTAAAAATTCAACTACTTGCGGTTAACAGTTCGATTTTTTTGGTAAAAATTAATTTTTTGTTTGAAGATTCATCTCTTTTTGAAAATATAACTACTTTTTTGAAAATATTTTCTTTAACCAAAAATTTAACTATTTCAGCAGAAAATTGTACTATTTTGTTTAAATACGTTTTTTTTTATCGAGAATTAGATTTTCAACAGAAAATTTAACTATTCCATTTTAGGTTGAAATATTAATCTTTTTTGGATGAAAACTCAACTATTTCGTTGAAAATTGATATTTTCTATTTAAAAATTAAATTATTTGTTTGAAAAAGTATTTACTTTGAAAAAGATGTATTTTTTGTAGAAAATTTGTCTAGGCATAAAATTCACCCATTCCAGTTGAAAATTTATCAGTTTATTTGATTAATTTTTCCTAGTTACAAATTCAACAATTTGGCTGAAAACTTATCTTCTTAATTGAAAATTCAACTATTTTGTTTAAAATGTACGTATTTTGTTTAAAAAAATCAACTTTTTTGTAGATAATGATATTTTTCTTTGAATGTTAATCTCCTTGCTTCTTCTTTTCGGTTGAAAATTCAAGTATCCCAATTAAATATTTTTCATTTGAGTGGAAAAATCATTTTAGGATGCAAATAAAGTTACTATTTATTTTTTGAAGATTCATTATTTTAATTAAAAATTAATTTCCTTGACTATGAACTGAGCTTTTTGATTGAAACCTTATTTTCCCTTTGGATGAAAGGAAAAAAATATTTTTTATTTGAAAATATGTCTTTTTTGGTTGAACTTTAATTTTTTAACTCAAAACTTAATTATTTCAGTGTTGGTTAAAAATTCAACTGTTGCAGTTATAATTTTATTGCTTTAGTTGAAAACTCATATTTTTGTTTTAAAATTCAACTATTCCAGTTGAATGTTCAGCATTTTAGTTAAAAATTTATCAGCTAGGTTGAAAATTATTTTTTAAATCTAAAAATTAAACTGTATTTTCTATCGACAATTTTTTTTTAGTTCTAAATTCAACTGTTTGGTTTACTATTTTTATTCTTTAATTTAAAATTCAAGTAGTTCATTAAAATTTCATTTATTTTGTTTAAAAATATTATTTTTGGTAGAAAATTAATATTTTTGTTTGAGAATTAATCTTATTGTTTAAAAAATCATCTTTTTGGTTTAAAAATCAACTATTCCAGTTAAAAATTCCTTAATTTTATTTTGAAATGTATTTATTTTGCAATTGTTTCTCTATTGTGTTAAAGGGCGTTTAGAATGAACGTCATGAATTAAAATAAATGTTTGCGTTTGGCAGCAAATTTGAAGATGTTAGTTTTAGTTGACGGGGAAAATTGAAAAACTTACCGGGGAAAAAACCTATAAGATTTTAAGATTTTTAAAAATATTTCACAGAAATTTGTAAGGTTTCCGAGGATTTCAATGATTTTAAGTGATTCTAAATCTCTCAAATTGTTTTAATATATTTCCCAGGATTTCAGAAAATATCACATAATTTGGTGGAATTTCATAATAGTTTAGTGCATTTCAAAAAATGTATTTGCAAGAAGTGAGGCATTTCGTAGGATTTTTAAAGATTTGTAGAAATTTTCAATTCGCCCTGAATTTTTATCTTTTTATCCTTACTTCTTTTAAATTCGTTTGAATTTGTTGAAATCACTTGAATTCTCCCAAATTTACTAAATTCTAATCAATGCAATGGATTTAAAAAAATTTAAGTTTTTATTTAAATGATTCTGAATATCAATTGATCAGATGGTCAAAAGATTTAAAATGTTTGAAGGCATTTTTCTAGATTCCTTGGCATTTTCAAGAGCTTTAAAAAATTTCAAGCGATTTCAAAGGATTTTAGAGGATTTAAAGTAGTTTATGTTATTTTAAAAGATTTAAAGTAATTTTGTATTGATTTCAGCAGTTTCATGGGTTTTCAAAGGATAAAGTTTTTTAAATATTTTAGCTAGAAGTTTTAAGGTATTTTAAAAGATTTCACGTTATTTTATAAGATTTCGGAGGATTTCAATGATTTAAAAAACTCTCAGTGTATTTTAATACATTATCCAGGATTTCAAGAAATATTATAATAGAATTTCACGGATTCGGATGAAGGAATTCGAAAAATTTCGAAGGATTTTAAGTTATTTTAAAACAATCCAAAGAATTTCCAGAGATTTCTTTTCAAAAAATAACCTTTTTTATCTCGTGCGCTTTAATCCCTGATATTACTTTAAGGGATCAACTATTTTTGTAATCTCGTATAAAATATAAATTGTCGATAAAATCGTGTGAAATACTTTAAGAACCCCTAAAATCTGTTGGATCCTCTGAGAATCTTGGAAAAAAAAAATATATATATATATATATACCCATTTTTTTAATCCTTTAAAATCTTCTAATTTCTTTTAAAATCCTATAAATCTCTTGAATCTATTCAAATATCTTAAAATCTTTAAAATACTTGAAATTCCTTAAAGACTTTTGAAATTTAATTTAATTTCTTCCCTTAAGTTTTCTAGAAATCCATTGGAATTCTTTGAAATATTTTTGATATCTTTGATAGTCTAAACACCTATTTAAAATCCTGTGAAATTTTTTAAAATCCTTCGAACTTTGAATTTTGAAAATACCATAAATTCTTTGAAATTCTTTGAAATCCCTTGAAAAGTTTTAATTCCCTTAAATCTTAAAATCTAGCTACGAAATTCTTTGAAATTAAACAACCAAGAATCCATCGATTAAATTTGGATAACGAACTCTTAAATTCAAATTAAAAAAAAAAATTATGGAAATTTTTATTTATTCTGAATTTAATTTATTAATTTTTAATCTTGAAATTGGCAGTATCTCTAAAAAATGATGAAATCTCTGAAATTTCTAGTAAACTCAAATTTTTTTTAATCACATGAATTCTGTAGAAATCCTTTGAAATTTCGTAAATTTGTAGGGTAAAAATTCATTGAAATTTTTTATAATCCTACGAAATTCTTCGATATCTCATAAAATTCCTCGGAATCTTTTAAAATACACTATAGTTATTCTTTAAATTCCTTGAAAACTCTAAAAATCTTATGAAATTTCACGAATCTAGAAATCTATAATAGCTTTCAAAATTCTTTCGGAAATGATGAAATCTTTAAAATCCAAATATCAAACCTTTTTATCATTCATATTTTTATAATCCACTGAAATCTGTTAAAGACCTTAGAATTTGGTTGAAATCCCTGGAAAACTTTCTAATTGTTTTAATTCCTTGAAATTGATATAAATTCCTAATCATCTTATAGAATTTTGTATTGTCTTTTGGAATCGTATGAATACCTCTAACCTTGTAAAATTCATCAAGATCTTCAAAATCTTATAAATCTTATGGAATCTTACGAAATCATTTGAAAAAGCTTGGAATTCAAAAACCTTTAAAATACACTATATTCTTTCAAATTCTTTGAAATTTGTAAGATTAATCTTATGCAAAAGCTTTTTTTCAAAAATAATTTTTAAATAGCGATATACCTTTATTCAATTTATTTACTTATTTATGTTTTTCGATCAAAAATCTAATATTAATTTAATTAGTGTAATGTATGTCAGTTTTATTTTGTATTTCACAAACCTCTTCTTACGAGGTACATTACACTAATTTAATTTATTTTAAAATTTTCATCAAAACCGATAGATAAATAGCTACATAAATAATGTGAATGGAATTGTATTTTTTATTTTTAGGTTAATAAGGAAAAAGCTTAACTTATTTTTATAAAATAAATCTTATTATATAATTTTTATTATGCTGGTGCGCATACTTTAAATTTAAAAAACTAACAATCCAATCCTATAACATGAAAAGTTGATTTTATAGTAGAACGGCTCAAAGTCGAATAACTGGTATTTTATTTCCAATCATTCAAAGTGACATGTTACATTTTTCTTGGAACGTTTCAGATTTTTGTGAAATTTTTTTTAAAATAAACATAAATGTACACGAAATCTGTAAAATTCCAGTTTCTTTTATAGGAAAAGTTTCCAAGACAGAATATAAATTTACTTGGGATTTGTTTACGGTTTTGGAGTGAAGGTCATTGATGTGAAATAAGAAATGGGTTATTTTACAGCAACATGGGTGTACAGTGCGCCGTTCCCCACTGTAAAAATGCTTCTTTACGACACGCCAATAATGAAAACAAGAAGAGGATTTCGTATCACATGTTTCCAAAGGACGAATTTTATAAAGAAGAGTGGATAAGCAAATGTCGTCGCAGTACTCCTTATAATTACGACAACGCTTACATGTGTTCGGAGCATTTTGCAAATGATGATTTTTTGCGTGAAATCAAAAGCGAATCACCGCATCTCCCAGTCAAGAGAAAGTTAAAACCTGATGGTAAATAACTAATTATTTATTTTTCAAGTTTATTTATTTATTGGTTTCAAGGTTATATCAATATAATTTTCTTAAAATTCTTGATATTTCAATCCAAAAAAATTTTTATTTTAATTACAAATAGTAGAATTCAATAGAAAATGCAACACAATAGTTGAATACTCACCCAAAAAAGATGAATTCTCAACGAAAAATATAATACTTGAAGATTTAATTAAAAACTATTTTTAGTTTTTGATCACAAAGAGTTGAATTCATCCAAAAAGGCGAGTTTTTAACAAAAGAGTTGAATCCTCCGCCAACAAAGACTTTAACTTTAAACCAAACCTTTTCAATTTTAATATAACAAAAATATTAAATGTTTACCAAAAAAGATGGATTTTCAAATAAAAAATAGATGAATTTTTAACAAAAAAATGTAATAGTTAATATTTCAATCTAAAAAGGTTTTTATTTTAAATAATAAACAGTTTAATTAACAAAAAATAGCAAATGTTTAACAAAATAGGTAAATACTCAGTCATAAAAGGTACGTTTTCAGCAGTTGTATTTTTAAGAAAAAGAAAACGTTAAATATATTCTAAAAGAGACCAATTTTCTATAAAAAAAAAGTTACATTTTCAACCCGACAAGTATGCATTTTTCCACAAAGATTTAATTTTCAACCAAATACATGAATTTTCTACAAAAATGCAAATTTTCGGCAACAAAAAATGAGTTCTAAGCAAAGTATTTCAACTTTTAATCAAGTAGTTGGATTTGAAACCCAAAAGGATGAATTCTCAGCGAAAAATGTAATAGTTTATATTTAAATCCAAAATAGTTTTAATTTTAAATGAAAACCCGTTTATATTATTTTAAAAATGCAAAAAAATAGTTGAATCCATAACGAAAAACATTTATTTTCAACCTTGAAGGTTAATTTTCTGCCAAAATGAAATTTTTTTAACAAAATGGTTACATTTTTAACCAAAGAGACGAATATTTAAACAAGTATAGTTTCATTTTCAACCAAAAAATGAATTCTAAGCGAAAAAGATAATATTTGATAATTAGGCTGAAAAAATAATTTTATTTTAAATCAAAAAGAGTTAAATTCATCCAGTAAGATGCATTTTCAACAAAACAGTTGAATCCTCAGTGAAAATGAAAATATTACAATTTTAATAAAAAAAAAAAACATTAAATTTTTGGCGAAAGAAATGGATTTTCAAAACAAAAAGAGGAATTTTCAATCCAATAAAATTATTAAGTGACAAAGCAATAACATTTATAGAAAAATTACACTTTGAAGGGAAAAATAATATCTAATACAACAAAAAAAAACAATTTTCAAAAACTGTACAATTAGATTTCTGTTTAGGGCTGATTTAAGACGTTTGGTAAACATTTTAAAAATTTGATTTTGAAATCTTCAAAAATCTGTATTTTCTATAATGCTTTTTAATATCCAGGGTGGCCGCAGGACCAGGAAACCGGGAAATGACAGTGAATTTTTTTTACCGGAAATTTTAAAAATTTGTAGACAAAAAATCTGTCGACGTTCGATTTCAAGAGTTTTAAAATAATTAGTTTAATTTTTATGGTTTTCAATTATACTATTATTTAGCTTACAAAGCCTAATTCAAATTTTTTTACTTTAAAGATTTTAGATTTATAATTTTTAGTTTTTAAGCTTACGTTTTTAATATAAAGACTTTAAAAATATTTTCTTAAAGACTAGAACAAACAAAAAATAAAAGCATTTGATGTTGAAAATTTTGGATACAAAACATTTTCATTTAATAAATAAATCAATTTTGTTTATATTTATCTGTACCTTAAGCAATAAAAAGTGAACAAAAATGATTCGACAACACGATTTTAAATCAGTATAAAATTGAAGACTTTTCATATTTTAACGTTAAAACTTAAACGGTTTCAATTTGAAATTTAGTCATTAGACCAATTTTAACGTATGACTGAAAGTTTATCAACTATTTTCACCTTAAAAATAACTTCATAAGAATATATTCTTCATTAAAGGATTTTTTAAAAAAATTAATATTGTTTCAGTCGAAAATATTCAATTTTTAACCCATTGAGTTTGAAATTTTTAATTAAAAATTATTAATTATTGAATATTTAACAATATTTCAATTTTTATTTTAGACTAGTAAAATGAAACCAAATATTCAAAAGTAAAGAATCTTTAACTGAATTGTTGGACATAGAAAGCCTGGAATCGTTAAAATTTCGAAGAGCCTTTTAAACTTTGAATGTTACAATTTTAATTGTATTTGAAAAATGCTTAATTTGGGAGTGAAATTTTTTAATCTTCTAGAATCTTTTTTGAAAATTTGGTTTAAATCTTTGAAAACCTTTTTAAATATTCTCTTAAAATAATTTTTCAAAATCAAAAAATATTTTTAATTTCCCTAGGAATCTTAAGAAAATGTTTTTATTCTTTTGAAGCCTTTCACAATTCTTGACAAGAATCTAATTTTTTTGTTTAAAATCTGCGAAAATCTACAAATTTAACAATTTTAAAACAACTTCTAGATTTCTCGAGATTTTGAAATAAAATTTTGAAGCTTTCCAAGGATGTTTAAACTATTTAAAAAGAAAATAATAAAATTTCTAATTTAAAGTGTTTATTTAAAAAATTTTCAATATTTAATGTGTCTGACTTAACAGTCCTTCAAATTATACAATTTTGACAATTTTAAAGTGCATTGATGAATTTTTTAATTTACAGCATTGCAAATTCTAATGTGGATTTATATTTTTTTATATTGAAAAACTTTCCACTTTGAGTGCTTTCATTTGCAGCTCAGTTTTTATTACCTCAAGTGGAAAATTGTTTAGCTTTAGTGTTCCATTTTTTTAAATTCTTTTTCTACAATTTTTAACATATTTTGGAATGTTTTATAATATTTTTAAAAATATTTTTTCACAAAAATTATATAAATGTGAAAATAATCAAAAATTTTCTCAGAAATCTAAAGGAAAAATTGTATTATTTCGTAACTTTTCAAAATGTATAAGAAGCTTGTAAGTTTTTGGTTCAAAATCTTCAAAATTCTTTTTTTTTTTTTTTGTTCTGAATTAGTTGAAACCCTTAATTGCTAGTAAATCTTTAAAATGTACTTTCCAAAATTTAAACAATTCAATTTTGATTGCAAAATTAAAACCTTGGAAGGGAAAAACTGATAATTTAGTGTTCAACATAAAAATTCAGAACTGTTTTTTTTTTTTTTTTAATTATCAAAATTAATTACTGAGGTTTCGCTCAGATAGTTTAATTTTGATCTATTTTAATTTTAAACTTAATTTTTTTCTAATTTAATTTCGTTTAATTTTAAATACTTATTTTAGAATTATTATTCATTCTTGAAATTTACCAACTGAATATTTTTTAATTCGAAATGATTTATTTGTCTAAATCTTCATCTAAAAATCGGACATTTTTAAGATGATAAATTGAAAACATTTAATTTAAAAAAATACAATTCAAGGTCGCTATGATATTATTAGATTGTTTGAAATTGAACAATTTTAAGCTTTTCATTTCGAAATTGCTTTATATTTACATCTAAAATCATTACATTCAAAAAATAACTATCAATGCTTTCAATATGACATTTTGAAAGATTCAATAGCGAAGTCGTCGTTAAATTTTAAATGTTTGCATTTGACATTTTTATTTCGAAACGTCCAAAAATTACCCAACTTCAAATTCAGAAAAAACTTCAGTTGCATTGCCTCAAAGATTAAAATGTTTTAGTATTGCGCATTTCAAAGTGGAATTTTAAATTGAAATTATAAAATTTTTTAATATAATAAATAATTTGAGATATTGCTGTCTTAATTTTTCATTGTTTCATATTTATTCTGGAGGTTTTTAATTTAAAATAGTTTAATTGCAAATCTTTTTAACAAAAAATTGTGCAACTATCAAGTCTTTTAATTTTATATTTAGCGATTTAAAAAAATTATTTGAAAAATACAGACCATTTCTTTGCGTTTGAAATTAAAACCGAACAATTTAGTATATTTAAATATATAATCTTTCAAGGCTGTAATTTTAATGTGAAATTATAACTATAATTATTATGGTTTCAAGTGACTTTCAAAGCGATTGAAATAGATTTTTTGAAACCTTTAAAGTATAATTATTACAAACACTTTGCAAATAATATCCTTTAACATTTAAAAAAAATTAAATTAATGAATTCAAACTTGAAGCGTCCAAAATTAAACGAAAATTTCTTAAATTAGGATCCTGAAACTAATTATTAAAAAGAAATTAATTTTTAATTATTTGCATAACTTTTTTTTTTAATTCAATCATTTTAATCAAAAGTGTTAAATTAATAATTTGAAAATTAACGATAAAGCTTCTCAGAATTTTCATGCATATTGTTCGGAAATTTGTTTCAATTCACACAAAAATTTTTTTTTTAAATTATATTTATTGACCCCATAAAGTATATTTTATAAGCCCCCCCCCCCCCCATAAGTGAAAAAATGGGTTTTGCGAATTTTTGGCGCTAATTATGAGTTTTGTGCGGGTTTTTTTTTAATACAAACTGTTTCTAATACATAAAAAATACAACTTTATACTGATAATTAGATGTTCACA
Organism: Belonocnema kinseyi; assembly: GCF_010883055.1. Taxonomy (NCBI): domain Eukaryota; kingdom Metazoa; phylum Arthropoda; class Insecta; order Hymenoptera; family Cynipidae; genus Belonocnema; species Belonocnema kinseyi. Next base: position 42,472,158 of record NC_046660.1, read on the forward strand.
TACAATGTTTAAACAATTTATGGTTTTTAGTAATTATCCTTCAAAATGTAGATAGAAAGCCGCGGGTTTTTTTAATTGACTTTTTGTACACTTTTAATTAGAGTGAAATAATAATTAATTCAAGTTAATAAAAATAATTGTTTAAAAAATTTATTATTATTAATAATATTCTCTTTGCTTAATGGTAGAAAGTTGCGGGTTTTCCCCTGAAAAATTAACCTATGTATCTATTTTTCACTTAGAGGGACTTAATAATTAATTTATTTTGACAAAACAAATTGTTTCAACAAATTATTATTGTTTAGAAGCATCTTCATCTATATTAATTCCAGATAGTTGCAGTTTTTTCTGAATTGTTTTAACTTTTGGTCCACTTTATAGTCAGAGTGAAGTAATTGATACACTTTTGCAAACATAAATGTTTAAACAAATTATTGTTTTTTATAACTCCTCTCATATATTAATGCTTGGTAGTAGCGGTTTTTTGTTGAAATTTCAGCTTTTAGTTCACTTTTTTCTAAGTGAGGTAATAATAAATACAAGTTAACAAACATTATTTAAACAATTGATTATTATTTATAATGAGTTTCCTCTAAATCTTTAGATAATTTCTAGAAAATTGCAGTTTCTTCTGAATTTTTTACTTTACTTAGTCCTTTTAATTATGAAAAAATAATAAATGAACAAGAAAGAGAATAATTTTGTAAACAATCTCTTTCTTTTTTGTGAATATATTCTTCTGAAATAAAACACATTTGTTGTACTCTTCAAATTTTTTCTCAGGATCATATTAAATGTAAATTCTCCTAGAATTAGTTACTGATTTGAATTAAAATGAGAATAATATTTATTATTTGTTTCTATCGAAAAGCTCAAAGAAAATCTAAAAATAAGTGAAAAGCGGACTTCATTTTGTTTTCAGCAAAAAAATTATTGTATTTTTATGCGGTTTCGTACAAATTTCCGTGCGTTATGCATGAAAATTGGAGAGAAAAATTGGTTCCCCCAAGTGGTCACCCTCTTAATATTGGATTTTTTAATTGTTTATATTATTAACGTTGGCAAATAAAAATCCAGGGACGTGAGTGTGTGTCTTGCATGCATTTACAGACTGGTTATTTAATAATAATATAATTTTTCCAGCAATACCGTCTCGGCTTTTGGGCAATCCCTTCATCATTGAGAAATCTCCAAAAGATAAAGGGAGAAAAAGACGCTATGAGATGCGAAAACGTAACCCTATGAATGTAATTGAATCGGATTCAGATGAAAGAAATACCGCCACTTTGACGAACCCACCTGAAGTAATTTCACCACCTCCGAAGGAAGTCAAAGTTGAAGTAACTTCTGCGGCCAAGAAACTGAAAACAGAGGATGATGATATCGACACAGAAGAAAATTTGCAAAAAATTTTGAATATCGTCCTCGAGAGGATACACTGTTTGGAGCAAGAACTGGAAGGTTTGACGCATATCATGGGAGATATTAAGGGAAGAATTGAGAAAATCCAAAGCAGATATTGAAGTAGGATCTATGTCTAATGTCTAGAAAAATGGGCTGCGTAATTCTTTAATTTAAAAGGACATGATTATTGATCTCAACAAAATAACAACTGGATTTCCTATATATTTTTAGAATTTTCGTGACATAAAATAAATAGAATATTTTGCAGTTGCGGGAAAAGAAACCAAAAATACCAGAGTTTTTCCCCAGGAATGTGTAAATTGTTGTGTGGTTAAATGAGATTGAGCCCAAAATGAATAAAGTAAACTGATCAGGAATGTGGTGAGTCGGTAGTTAAATTCCTTCGGATTCGGACATATTTTCGCTTTTCTGTTTAGCTTTGAATCGATTTTTGTTACCTTCTGATTGAATTCCTGATGATGATATTTGTATTTAAGTAACTTTAAGGTTTTAATTATTAATCCAAATTTGTGGAATCTTCTTTTATTTCATTAATAAACATCATCGAATGTTTTAATATTGTTTCTTCTTTATTTAAAGATCAAGAATAATGCTTTGAAGTAGAGTGCCAAAAATGAGATCTCTGACACATGGTTTTTCTATGATTTTAAGATTCAAAATGATATTGATGAGATAATTAAAAATAAAAACATTGCTTTTAATAAAAAAATTTTTTTTAAGAAAATTTGTCTATGGCTTAAATCGCAAAAAAAATGTTTTTATAAACATTTTTCAAACGATTAATTATATTTGAATATTGTTGACTTATTTTCAAAACTGGAAACAGTAGAGTTGTAAGGAATTTTTCACTTGAAAAAAAATCTGTAATTTATTCAAATTCGATCATTTATTTTTCGAATTGGTAAGACGCGTCAGTAAAAAATTTTAATTTCAAAAAATTGTGGTTCTTCGTCAGTTTTAAAATAATCATTTCAGGGGACGGCTGAACATCCCGCAAAATAATATTCCCGACACTGTAAAATTCCCGATTTTTTATTAAAAATACAGTAATCAAATATTTGTATTGCAAAAAAATGTAATGTTTAAAATTATTGTTTAAATTTATAATATCAATGAAAAAATATATTTTAAAATAATTTTTTCATTCAATTATTATTTTTAACTCAGACAATAAATTTAGAAACTTTCAACATTAAAAATACTTTTTTGTACAAATATTTGGTTATTTTATTTGCAAACACTAGATAATATTTTATAAAAAAAATATAACTGTTTAAAGTCGGAAATTTTATTGTTCGAAAATTTAATTTTTCGGGATTTTCCAGTCATTCCATTGACAGATTAAGTAAAAAACATTGCTTTCAAAGGAAAAATGAGTGTAAACTTACAAAAACCATTTATTTTAACCTTTTGCTTTTGAAATTAAATTTGTGTACTCTCACTTCCAATCAATTTTTAAAAAATTGATGAATTCCTAAAATGTTGGCTTATTTTTTCAGGGAGACACTTTCTACTGTTCCCAGTTTTAAAGTAAACTTTTCTTTAGCAATAATTTTAAAAATCATTTTTACAAGAGAAATTGTTGCTAACCAATTACTATATTTGAAGATTTACTTATTTTCAAAATTGGAGACAGTAGACTTATAGGGAATGTTTTCGATGCAAAAAAGCCATAATTTAATCAACTTCGACAATTTTTTTTTAATTGGTAAGAAACGTCAGTAAAAAATTCAATTAGAAAAACTAGTGTTTAAATAATAAATTTTCGTCAGTTTTAAATTAATGTCAGCGGACGGCTAAAAAATCCCGAAAAATAAAATAATATTACTGAATTGTAAAATTGTCGAATTATAAAATATACAAACTAGAAAATTCCCGAATTCTAACATTTACATTTTTTTATAAATATTATTTATTAATTAAAAATACAATAATCAAATATCTGCATTTAAACAATTTTAATGTTTAAAATGTTTTAAATTAATGCCTAAATTAAAAATAATAATTGAAAAAGATATCTCCAGACAATAATTTTTTTAAATTATTATTTTAAAATCAGAAAAATAATTTTAGAAACTTTCAACATTAAAAATATTTCATTATTTTATTTTTATTCAATAAATAATATTTCTAAAAAATGTTTTATTTTTTAAATTCGAGAACTTTCTAGTTCTGACATTTTGTAATGAGGTAATTTTCTTTCGGGAATTTAATATTCAGGAGTTTTCCAATTAGAAAATTTTATTTTTCAATTTTAAAAAATGGAATAATTTCAATAAATGATGGCTTATTTTTTTGGGGAAACACTTTTTACTGTTTTCAATTTTAAACTAAACTTTTCTTTAGCAAAAATCTTTTAAAACATTTTTTTTCAGAAAACATTTTTTTAATAAATAACTATATTTGAAGATATACTTATTTTTAAAATTAGAAACGGTATACTTATGGGGAACGTTTTTTCCATAAAAAATGAGATATGCTTAATTAAAATTCAACCATTTTTTTAAAATTGGGTAGACGTTTAAGAAAAAATTCAAAAAATATTGTTGAAATACCAATTTTCATAAGTTTTGAACTTTTTTCGCTGAAAAAAATGTAGTTTTCTTTCATAGGAAATTATAATATCAATCAAATCGTATCTTTGGAAAAAATTGTTTTTCGATGGGTTTAAGTTACTATGATTTCTATGATTTGAAGATGATATCAAAGAAAATAAAAAATATAACTTTGGATTCAAAAAAAGGTTGTAAAAGCAACTATTTATGCAATCTTTTTTGCAATTGAATTTTTTTTTCTATCTATTCTTATCAGTTTTTGAAAAATGTCTGCATTTGTAATCTCTGCTGGCTTATTTTTTCGGGGAAACATTCTCTGCTGTTTCCAATTTTAAAAGGAAATTTTTCTGTATCTGTAATCATCATTCAAACAAAAACTTTTAATGGACAAATTTTTTAAACAAATATCTATAGTTGAAAGTTGTTTTCAAAATTGGAGACACGGTTTCCGAAAATGTTGTCCCCGAAAAAATAAGCCATGACTAATTCAAATTCAACCATTTTTTTAATTGTTAAAAAGCGACAGTAAAAAAAATTCAATGACATTTATTGTTAAAATAGCTATTTTTCGTAAATTTTTAACTTCTTCCTCAAGAGACCTGGGTTTTGGCACGACAACTACTTCAAAAAAAATTATTTCCCCGCCTAAAATTCTTTTTGAATCTCGCGCAATTCTGGAGGGTTCACAATGAGAATTCCAAGGAACTCCAGTTTGTAATTCCGTTTAGTTCTTTAAAAATCCTTTTTTTTTGTCTACTAAGAATTAAGATTAGAAATGTAATTTATATACGTGTAATTCACAGCAGAGATGGTGTAATTTTTTTTCATTGATCACAAAGAATTTAAAGATCTTTAAAAATAAATGAAATATTAAAATAAATTGCGTGTATCTTTTATTTATGAAAAATAAATTTGATGAAATTGAAAAGACAAAACATTATCTAACTTTTTAAAGGAAATGCTAATGACTCATTTAATTTTATCTCAAAATAAAATGACTCATTAGCATTTCCCCTCTCTTCTCATAAGTTTCATGAAACTTTGGAAAAGTTTCAAATATTAAAGCGGGAAAATTTGTCATATTTAAAAAATGCCATTCAGTATCAAATTACACAAAGTGTCTATCAGTTTGAAAACCAAAAGGGCGCAGGGTAAAATTAAGTTTATTGTCTACTTAAAATTTACAGTGTTCTGAGCTAATATTTTTAAATTATTATTTTAAAAAAAGATAAAAATTTCTATTTATTTAGCAGGCTTCACAACCCTTCTTTTTGGTTAAAATTTTTTTTTATCATTGATCTATTTTGGTTGATAATTGAAGTTTTAGGTTGAACAGTTTATTATTTGGTTGGAAATATTTTGTTGAAAATTAATCTTTTTTTGGTTTAGGATTATAAGTTTTTGTTAAAAATTCGTCATTGAATGAATGCAACTGTTTCTGAATTAAAATATAAACAAATTTTTGTTAGAATATCACTTATCACATTTTTTATTAAGATCTTATCCTCTTTAATTGAAATATCAACATTTTTTTTTAAAAGTGATCTTTTTTGGTTAAAAATTTACTGTTACGTAGAAAATTGGTCTTTTTAGGCTTAAAATTGAACTTTTTTGGTCGAAAAATGAACTAATTAGTGAACAGTTAAACTATTTCGTTAAAAATTCATTGTTCTGTTGAAAATTGAATTATTTTGTTTTAAATATTATTATTATTTAGTTGAAAATTCAAGATTAAAAAAAAAGTAATTAATTTTGGATTAAAATTGTTTTCTTATAAAATCGTTCAATAAAAAATATGAACTCTCAACAAAATATTTGAATTTTTAACTAAAAAAATATGGATTCTCAACGAAATATGTAATAGATGGTATTTCAGCCAAAGAATATTTTTAAATTAAAATTTTAAAAAACTGTATGGGCAAAAAAAGTGCAATTTTCAACAAATAAATGAATTTTCAATAAAATTGTTGATTTTTGAAGCTAAAAAGTCTAGTTATCTACAAAACAGTTGAATTTTTAAACCGGAAATAAGATTTCTCATCAAAAAAGTTCATTTTCGAAATTTCAGATTTTTGTTGTTTGTTCATTCTTAGCCAGAAATAAGATATCTAAAAAAACTTAATTTTTTTAAATTACCTTTTTTGTTGAGAAATGTTCTGTCCAGTATAAAAAATTAAGCTAATTGTTAAAAATAAAACTAATTTCATGGAAATTGATCTAATTTATAGAAAATTGATCTATTCTATTGAAATTTTGTTTTCCGCCTTTTAATGAAAGATTCGTCTTTTATGGTTTAGCTGGTTGAAAATTCGTTCTTTTTTCTTTTAATAAGTTGGTCAAGTGGAAAATGTGAAGATTTAAGGTTTCGTACAAAAAAAATATATTTTTGAATTGAAAATTCAACTATTTGACTTCAAATGCATTTAATGCGTTAACGATTTAACAAGTTTGTTAAAAATTCTTTATTTTTCGTTTAATACAACTGGTGGAAAATTCGTCTTTTGGTAGAAAATTGATTTTTATTGTAAAAAAAGTAATCTTTCTTGGCCGAGAATTCAATATTTGAGATTGACAGTTCAACTGCTTGAACTTTAATCTTTTTGCTTTGAAAATTCGAACATTTTTTTTAATGCATCTTTTTAGTTTGAAAATGCAGCTATTTTGATTATAAAGTCTATTTTTTTAGTCAAAAATTCAACTATTTATTGGAAAATTCTTTTTTTTTTGACAAAAATTAATACTTATCGTTGAAAATTAGTATTTTGGGGTAAAAATTCATCTTTTCTGTTAGAAAAATCAATTGTTTTGTTGAAAATACTTTTTTTTTAATATTAATATTTTTTCAATGAAAATTTTTCTTTTGGGTTAAAGAATCATTTTTTTTGGTTGAAAATTCCGATATTTTCCTCAAAAATCTTTTTCTTTGTTAGAGATTTATTTTTGTCAAAAAGGTTTTTTTTACAAAAAGAGATGAATTTTGAAATTTATCTTTTTTGGTAAAAAAAAAAACATTTTTTGTTTGAAAATTCAAAATTCAACTATTTTGTAGATAATGCCATATTTTTACCTGAAATTTTAGGATTTTAATGTGTTTCAATTTTCAAATAGAGATCTTAAATACTCGAGAATTTAAGTTTGGGTTACCTAACGGAGAATATGACAGAATTTAGGAGAATTTGAAAGAATTTATGATTTTTAACAATATTGTCGTTATTTATGTTTTTTACATAGTTAAATATGAGTTTTTATTTGATAATGTATATAAATAAAAAGCACACATAGAAGAGGTTTTTAACGGAGAGCTTACCGTCAAAATATTAAAATTTTATATTGTAAACTATCAAAATTTGAATTTACCGCCAATTGATTAAAAATAAATTTAATGTTTAATGTTATGTTCACCTTATAAATTCTCAAAGAATTTATCCCGCCGTCATATTCTCGGTAATTTTTTCATGTGTTATTACTATTTCATGGAAATTTCGTCTTTGGTTGAATTCAACTGTTTCTGATTTAAAATATAAACAAATTTTGGATAAAATATTACATTTTTTGTTGAGAATTAATATTTTTCAGTTTAAATATTAACAATTTTGTTAAAAATTAATCTTTTTGGCTAAAAATTTAATTATTTGTTTAAAAATATTAATATTTATATGCAATTTCTTCAAGAACCCACATCCGATTCGGCAGCCATTTTAAATCCTTTTAGGAACACTCGACATTTTGTTTGGATACATTTGAGTGAGTTCCGGAAAACCCGTCACTCTCACACAAATGCCGCACACATGCACAGTGATTCTTCCATAGATTTTGTTGTGTTCCGTGAGTCATAAATTGAGGCTTATCATTCGATTTGTGGTACGAATACAGGTTCCGTAATCAATGAAAAACCCCCAATCCTCGCCTTCTTCGTTTCTAATGTGATCGCAATTATCATCAGTGTAAAAATATCGTGAAAAACGCCTTGATTGCATCCAAAGTCGCGCAAAAAAATGGCTGCTGCTGCGGCTGCCGCATTGCTTGATGAACTTATGGGAAGAAACAGGAATGTTCTTCCCAATGAAAAGCCAAAGGAACTAAACTGGGAAGATTCGGAGGTACTTTCATTTTTTCTATAATTATTTTCGCAAAATTGTGTCCATTCTGTGTTTCGTTTACATTTATCAGATTCAGCGCATAGAAACAAAGTTTGTTAGCAACGAATTTTGTTGTCATTAATCACTTAATTAAATGATTACTGCCTGCAAGACCGAACTTGTTTGATCGATAAAATAGTTTTGTATTCGACTTTAAGCTTTTTTGTTTACAAATCACCGATTTTAGATTTTAAGATCCATTCTTTTCAGAGGTCAAACGAAGAACTATGAAACACTTGACCTAAAATTTTATCAGTTTTATTGACCGGTTTGAATTTTATAAATGTGTGGGTGGAAAATCAGTTTTCTTCAATTGATTTTTGTTTTTTGATGTAAGAAAATAGGTTAGGTATTAATATTGAAACTTTTGGAGTGCAACGATATCGTTGAAGTGATTATTTTTTAAACTTATCTATAATGTATGTTTACGAATATAGAATATTGTAATCTCTCTTTTACTTGATGGTAAATGGGTCAGAATACATATAGTTTAAAGTTTTTCAAGTGGTTTTATTTAAAAAATCGGTGAAAAAACTATTAATTAAATTCAATGAATTATTTTACATGTATTAGTATTTTTATTTAATGATTATCCACTGTAGGAAGGTTTCCCGCTTTTTCAGAACTAACGTGACGGAAAATTCCGTAATACTAACGCTATACTTCACCGGTTATTTTACGGAGAATTCCGTAATAGTAGTCAACGCTTTTTTCAGTGACCGGTACGGAATTTTACAAATTAAAAAAAAAAACAATTAAGTTTTATATAAATTTTTTTTTCATAATTAGTAGAAATTTTATATTTTTAAATCATATTCTGTTTACAATGCGTAATTTGAAAATATTTCACTTACAAATTTTCAATTTTGGATTATAATTTTTAAGTGTACCGTTTTCATTTAAAGATTTTTTTTCAATAACAGTGTCAGGGTGCCCGCTGGACGAAAAATGACTGGGATTTTTATGAGACCGTGAAATAAAAGTGAATTTATTTTTTGATCGGGAATTTTAAAAACATTTAGAGAAAAAATATGTTCAACTTTGATTTTAACCGTCGGTTAAATTAAGTTAAATTAAATATTCAAAAATAAACTTTAAAAGTTACAATTTTAATTGTTCTATTAAAAAAAAAAATTTAACTCAAATTATTGAATTTTTATTTATAAATGGTCTTCTGTCTAATTTAAAATCGAATATAGCTTTTAGCAGATTTCGAACAAGAAATTTAGAAGATCTTTAAGAACTTTGAAAAATGAATTTTAAGAGAATATTTATAAAGATTGACAGAATTATCAAAAATAATCATGGAAGATTTTAAGTTTTTTTTTTATTTGGTAGGATTTTAATAAAATTATTCAGAAAAATTCGAATCGTTTTAAAAGATGCTAATTTCTGAAACAAAAATGTAATGAATTAAAATTGTGAAAATAAATGTTTGAAACATTTTAAAGATTTTTAAACTATTTAAAATTAAAATAATTTAAGTTTTAATTTAAGAATTCTTCAATTTGAATAGCAAAATATAATCGTTTAAATTTTAATGTTTCTATCTTAAAATTTCTTAACATGATATAATTTTGAAAATTTTTAAATTCATTGATTGATTCTTCAATTTATATCATTGAAAATGATAACGTCGATTTATATTTTGGGATTTGAATCTTTGATCTCTATAATTTATAAAAGTTTAAAAATTTATAATTTTTCAGTTTAAATGCATTTAATTTAAAATTCTTAATTTGAAAATTTTTGATAAAAAATTGATAAATTTTGATACATTTTTTATTCATTTTTGATTCATAGGGTTTTCAAAACAAAACAAAAAATGTTGATAAAAATTAACAGATAAATAATTAACAAATAATTGATTTTACAAGACGATTCGAAATCAATTCAAAATTTAAGGATCTCCAGATTAGAAAGTCTTAGTAGTTAACAAATGTAATATATTCATAATTTAAAGCTTTTATTACCTTTAAAATATTGTTCTAGTCGAAAATTTGAAATTTTGTTATTAAAAAAAAACACAGTTGCCTAATATTTAAACATATTTGATTTTTTATTTAAAATCAGCAATTATAAATCAAACATTCAAAACTAATCTTTGAGCGTCACAATTTTAGTTGTTTTGTTAGAAACAATTGAATTTGTCACTCAAGTGGTTGAATTTTGATATGTAATCAATAATGACCACCTATAATTCCTAGAAAAGTAGAAAAGATATTTAGGTCTGAAAAAATAAAAAATTTTAAATCATCTCAAATAATTTAAACGAAGTGTCTACGTACACAATAAATGTAGAAGCATTCTAAGAATTATGAACGGTTTCAAAAAAATAAAAAACACATGTTTAAGATTTCTAGGAAAATTAAAAATGATGTTTTATTTTGAAAAATTAATTTGAAGTGAGAATTTAACGATTTTTAGGAGAAATTTTGGAAAAATTCGAATAATTTTAAAAGGTATTTAGATGGTTTAAAAGTTTTGAACATGTTTAAAAAGTAATTTGAAATTATTTCCAATAAACTTTTAAAAAATTTAAATTTTTGAAAATTTTAATGATTTTTTAGAAACTTTTCTTGAAATTTCATGGACAATTTTTAGTGACTTTTTATCTTGCAAAATTAATTTTTAAAGAAAATTTAAAAAGGTTTCTAGAAATGTCGGAAATATCTGGAAGATTTAAAAGTCAATTTAAAATATATTTATCGTCCAATCTTTTAAAAGTCCGAAATATATTTTAAACTGACTCGAATTTTTCTTAAAATTTTTTAAAATCCTTGACAATAAAAAATATATACTTTTTCGACAAATCAGAGATCATCTGAAAAAAATTATAATTCTGTCAAGAATCTTAGGTAAATTATAAATTTATAAAACCTTGAAAACAAATAAACTTGAAAAAATGAATTTTCTTGACAACCAATAAACTTGAAAATAAATTTTTATTTTGCATTCAAAATTATTTATCCCCTAAAATTATAATTTGTATGAGAAGTTTTTTCTTTTAAGACTGAAACATCTTTTTTGGTTTAAAATTGAACTGTCTGGTTGAAAATTGATCTTTTTTGGTAGAATATTCATCTGTTTCGTCGAAAATTCATATTTTCGTGTTAAAAAATTGAACTGTTTTTTTGTTTGTTGAAAATTTGTCTCTTGTGGGATGAATTCAAAATTTAATGTTTTTCTTTCGAGAAACATAGTATAAAATTCAATTACTTAACGTGAGCTAAAATACTTTTTTTCAGAGGCAATTTTAGAGAGAAAATTTATATTTTCAACGTAGATTTTAGAAGTTCTATAAATTATTTCAAAATTTTGTTTGTGATTTGGAATCTTTTTAATGTTTAAAATGAAAAAAACTAACACCTCCGGTTTATGTGAAATGTAGGGTAATCTGAATAATATATTCAATAATTCAATCATAATAATCAATGAAACGAAGGTCTTCAAAACTTTGAAATGCAAATTTAAATTTTTTCAGTTCAAGAAATATAAAATAAAATCCAAGTAGAAAACGCTAAAAACTTTCAGCTACAGTCTTAAAAAAAAGATAAAATATATTATAATTCTTATCTATAACTTCTGATGCAACAACAATGTTTTTAAACTTATTTAAATGTTTTAGATTCTCGAAAACTCAGCTTACTAAATAAACTGTTTCAAATTTTGAAAAAAAGAATGATAAATTAAACATTCAAACAATTTAAAAATATTTAATGCTATATTTTTGCTCTTAGCGGGAATATATCAAAGTTCCATAGGAAGATTGAACCTTTCAACATTCCTAAGAAGCTTCGAAAGTTTTTTTTAATCATTAAAAGTCTGAACTTTGTTTTTAAATTTTGTTGTTTTCTTTTTAAGTTTAAAATTATTGTTTTAACTTTTAAAAACTTCTAAATATCTTTAACTTATTCAAGCTTTTTCCAAGACTTTAGGAAATCATTTGAAAGGTTTTCAAATATTTTCCTAAAATTATGCTTTCTAAAAAAACAACACTTTTAATAGTTCCTGCAATCTTAACAATAAAATGTTATTGTCCTAAAACCTTTAAAAATCCTTAAAAGCTTTAAAATTTGATTTCACAATCTTCAAAAGTGTACATTTTGTTTACAATTTTTAGAAATATTTTGAAATTTTTTATTATTTTAGAATCTTTTTAAAACTTAAAAATAATAAATAATTCATCCAAGGATGAACAATGTTTAAAAATATTCTCTTTTATAAAAACATTTTTCGATTTACCAAATTTCAGAAAATTAAAAAAAAAACTAAGAATAGCCACGAAAGTCATTCATGTATTCTCAATGAAAAATGTAATGCATAAATGATACTTGAGCCATAAAAGATCTTAATTTTAAATAAAAAAGCAGTTAACTTCATCCCAAAGAACACTAATTTTCAACCAAATAGCTGAAACACAAAAAAATTTGTTTCTACCAGTTCAATTTTTAACCAAAAATTGCTAATCTTCTGTAATACAATGGAATTTTCAACCACAGCGGGTTAATTTTTAAAGCAAAAAGACCAAATTTTTAACCTAAAAAGAATTGTCATGAAAGAAAAAAAAACTCATCCAAATGATAATTTTAGAGAATAAATAATTTTTAATTCAAATTAAATATTTATTTTTAAGTTTATTTGAAGTTTTTTCAAGGTATATAAATACAGCATTTTCAAAAAGATTTTTGAGAAAATTCAACAAAAAATTTGAAGATTTCACATGTCCAAAAGTATAATTTTGTTAGTTTTCAGGATTTTTCCAAATTTTAGAAAAAATTTGCGTCATTTTATCAGATTTTTTTAAGTCTTTTAGAAGTTTGGAAACTAAATGTCTTCTAAACTGACTCGAATCTGGAACTATTCTTAAAATTTTTTTAATCTTAAAAAAACTTACCTTTAAATTTTCTAGATATTTTCGAAATTTTGTAGAAATGTAATAAAAAGTCTAAGAATTTTCCAAGGAATCTCAAGAAAGTTCTTTCATTTCCTTGAAGCCTTTTGAACTTCTTAAAAATCTTGAATTTTGTTCGGACATTTTGAAAAAATTACATTCCATTACAAATTTTTGGAAATCTTTTCAAATTACAAATTATTTCTTAACTTTTTCCGAATCTTTTTAATCTTTTAAAATCATTCGAACGTTTCTGAAGTTTTTCTAAAAAATTAAAGAAATTACCGTCAAATCTTCCAGATTGTGTTATGATACGTAATTTTGAAAATATTTCCAAATAATAATTTAAAACTAATTTCTCAAAATAAATAATGAATTGAAATTTTTCTATGAATCAAAGTTTTTTTTTATAAAACTTTTCAATCTTGCTAATTGAAAATTTTTGCATTAAAATCGTCCTCATTCTTTTTAGAAATTTTAGGAAATAATTAAGATTGTTCTAAAATCTTTGTCAGTTTTCTTTTAAAATTTATTTTTTAAATAGAAAGAAAACAGTTTAAATTTTCCCAGGAATAAAAAAATGTATTGTGCAATTTTTCAAAATCTTTAAGAAGCTTCAAAATTAATTAATTTTAAATCTTTTTAAAACTTCTAAATATCCCTTAAATTTTGTTGAATCTTTTATGAAACTTGATAATCTTGCTAATTTCAAAATTTTTGTTTTAAGGGGTTAGCCAGGTTTGAAATTTTCAAAATATCGAATTTTTTTTCTTTTTCAGTCCCTATGTATCCTAAGAAATAAGGTAGAAACCCTTTTTGACCTCAGAGCGTATCAGAAGTGGCTGAAAAATGAATTACTTCGAAAGGCCTCAAGCTTTCGGAACACACAATTTTTCGTACTTCAAACTTCAAACACGTTTATCTCGAAACGCGTTTTTTTGGGGTCGTCGCCACGATTCCAGCCGATCTATTGGGCCGATTTCATTCAAATTTTTTTGAAAATATTCAGAAAAGCCTTGGCTATCGCATGAATTTCAGTCTTGATTCTTCATTAATGTTTATTAACAATTTCATTTAGTTAATGTTTAAAAAAAGTGAGAAAAAACGAAAAATCACAAAAACTTTCACAATTTGTTTATTAATTAATATTTTTTCATAATTAAGGTTCATACTATAGCCATTTATGTGCTCTTTACAAAAAATTTTGGTTTTTGTGTTTCAGATGACGCAAAGTTGAAAAATTATGGCGACCGTTTTTCAACATAGCGTCATCAGATCGCCCAGAAATTGGCCGGATATTGATGAAACATACAAAATAAATTTTTTTCCGTTAGTTAATGACATGCCTTACGACATACTCAAAAGTTTTAAATGTTAAATAGAAATAAATAACAAAAAAACGTTGTTGAAAAAAAGGTCACTGAAACCTGGCAACCCCCTTAAATCGTCCATATTATTTTTTGAAATTTCCGAAAAAGCTTCCTTTTCTAGCAATCTTCAGAAATCTACACATTGCATTTTGTATACCGAAGTGCTAGACACCTTTGCTCGTTTAATTATTATTATTATTCAAGGTATTATTTAGATAACCTTAAATATCTCATAATCCTGAAGTTTGCGCTCTTTTTTTTTTAATTTGCACACAAAAATAAAAGTTTCATCCAATCACAAACACGGGTTTCCCGACAACAATAGTTTCAAATTGTTTCGCGTAATTTCGAGAATTATTCGGAAAAGACGAGATGCACTTTTTAATAATTGTATTTTTTTAGATTAGCTAGAGAAAACATTAAAAATTAAATATTTGTGCTTGCAACTTTGTTATTAACAAAATGAGCAAATCTCTTTAAAATAACATTGTCATTTTCTGTTCTTTTGTTTACAGTTTTGTAAGCTCTACCTCGTAAAATTCTGTCCACATGACCTTTTTGTAAACACAAGAGCAGACCTGGGTGCTTGCGCTCGAGTGCACGATGATGAAGCTCGCGACCTTTTTGAAAAAGCTCCTTATTCGTACCGGAAGCAGCAGTACGAAGATGAGTTCATCAGATTTTGTCAAAGTATGCTCAATGAGGTCGAGCGCAAAATCGTCAAAGGAAAACAAAGGCTCGCCCTCATCGGAAGGACAGAAGCGGTAATTGCAAAATAATATTTTAAGGCAAAAAAATTCTTTTCCCGATAACAGGCCTTGGACTCTTAACACTATTTAACACTTTTTTTTTAGCGATTACACAATTTTGCGACTATTTTGAAACAATGGCACTAATTATTATTGACATATTGTCTTAATGGCTGGTACGATTTCAACAGTTTTTTAATAATTAGTTGAATTTTTATGTTTTTCAATTATGCTAATATTTAGTTTACAATGCGTAATTCAAAATTGTTTTACTTTAAAAATTTTCCATTTAAAATTTTTATTTTTAAGCTTACATTTTTCATTTCAAGAATTTTTAAATGCTTTCTTAAATACTTGAACAAATAAAAAATAAAAGCCTTCGATGTTGAAAATTCTAGATAAAAACATTTTTATTTAATAAATAAATACATTTTTTAATTTTTCTGTACCTTTAGTAATAAAAAGTGAACAAACACGATTTGTTAAAAGATTTTAAACCAGTTCAAAATTTAAGGATTTTCAGATTTTAACATTAAAACTTAAACGGTTTTAATGTTGTTTCAGTCGAAACTATTAAATTTTTAACCCATTCAATTTGAAATTTTTAATTAAAAAAATATTATTGAATATTTAGCAATATTTGAATTTTTATTTTAGACAAGTAAAATGAAAACACATATTTAAAAGTAAAGAGTCTTTAACTGAATTGTTTGACATAGAAAGCCTGGAATCGTTAAAATTTCGAAAAGCCTTTTAAACTTTGAACGTTACAATGATAATTGTTGTATTTGAAAAATGCTTAATTGGTAAGTGAAACATATCTCTTAAAATTACTTAAATTTCGCCTGCAAATAATAAATGTTCAATTGTTATTTATACATCCAAATTGTGAAGAAATGTTCTAAAATTTGCAGGATTTTCTGAAAATTGTCGAAAAAAAATCAATTAATTTTGACAGATATTTAGAAGTTCTGAAAAAATCTCCAAAATAATTAAAAATTTAAAACAACTTGTAGATTTCTCGAGATTTTAAAATAAAATTTTGAAGCTTTCCAAGGATGTTTAAACTGTTTAAAAGGAAAATAATTGAATTTCTAATTTAAGAAGTGTTCAGTTAAAAAATTGTCCATTTTTCCATATTTAATGTTTCTAGCTTAAAATTCCTTAAAGTTATATAATTTTGAAAGTTCATTGAATGATTTTTTAATCGAGAGAATTGAAATTTTAACGTGGATTTATATTTTTTTATATTGAAAAATGTTAGTACCTTTAATTTTATACGCGTAAATTATTGAGCATTTGAATACAACATTTTTTAATTTAAAAAATTTCAATTTTAAGAGTTCAAAATTTAACAGTTCCACTTTGAGTGTTTTCTTTTGCAGCTCAGTTTTTATTACCTCAAGTGAAAATTTTTTTAGCTTGTGTTCCATTTTTTTAATTTAATTGACCGTGAAAAATGTTTGCGAACCGGGAAAAAACCGGGAATTTATTTCATCGATTAAAACGGCCACCCTGGACAGAAAAATATTTCAATGTAATATTAAAAAAAAAAAAAAAAACAGTTGGATTTAACAAAAAAACAAGACGAATTTTCAACTATATCCTTGAACCTTCAACTAAAATAGATAAACTTTGAACCATACAATTGTATTTTTAACCAAACAAACAAATCTTCTGGCAAGAAAAATCAATTGCTAACAAAATACAAATGTTTTCACCAAAAAGTTAAATTTCATACCAAGAAGATTAATTTAGTATAAAAAAATACGATTTTTAAAAGAAATACATGAATGTTAAAATGAATAGGTGAATTTTCTACTAAGAAAGATCAATTTTGAACAAACAAAAAAACGAATAGTTAAATTTTTAGTTAAAAAAATTATTTTGCTATAAAAAGAAATCAATTTTTCTAAAAGACTGTTGAATTTTGAAACCAATGAAAGTAATTCTCTATAAAACAGTAGCATTTTTAACCTCGAAATATTAATTTACAACCAAAAAATGTAATAATTGATATTTAATCTAATGCAGATTTTAATATTAAAGAAATAAACAGTAGAATATAACCAAAAAGGGTAAAATTTTATCTCTACAGTTGAATTTTCAACAAAAAATTAATTTTCCACCAAAAAAATACGTATTTTCAACCAAATACATGTATGTTCACCAAATAGTTAAATTTTCAAGCAAAAAGATTAATTTTCTACCAAAAAAGACAATTTTTAACTAAAAAGTGGAATTTTCTACCGGAAAATACGAATTTTCCACAAATTAAATCAATGTTCTGCTTAATATTTTGAACAGTGGATGGGCTGCCAGTTCAAATTTTATTTAATTAATTTCTAGTGTATATATTTTTGGTTTCTTAATATTTTTAACCAAATATTTGAGTTTTTAAACTAAAAAAGACAAATTTTTAACAAAAAATGGTTTTAAAAAAAATTTTATAACCAAACAAAAACGAATCCCCAACTAAAATTATAAATCTTAAAAAAAAAATTATCTTTTAAGAAACTAGTTCAACTTTTAACCATGGGGTTGAATTTTTAATCTAAAAAGATGAATTTTCAACGAAAAATATAGTAGGTGATATTTGAACTAAAACGAATTTCTAACAAAGTACATAAATTTTTAACAAAGTAATTAAATTTTTTTGCCAAATTGTATAATTTTCGATCCGAAAATAGGAATTTTCTACAAAACAGATGAATTTCTAACCCAAAAGTGAGTATTTTCATCGAAAAAGTTTATTTATAACCAGACAGTTGCATTTTTAATGAAAGAAGATGAAATATTTTCTAGAAAGAGATACATCTTCAAACCTAAAAGAATAATGTTTAACAAAATAGTTAAATTTTGAAAAAAAAAACAATTTTTAGTCAAGAAGAAAAAAAATTAAATCAAATTGTTGAATTATCAAACTAAAAATACGAATTTTTATATAAAAAAAAATTTAACTTAGAACCTAAAAAAACAACCTTTTTAATTAAAAATTTTAATTTTGTAACGAAACATTTAATAGTAGACATTTCAATCGAGAAGAATGAAGTTTCAACAAAAAATCGTAGGATTTTTTTATTGGATTATATTAATTCAGTTCACATTCAAGTATAAAAATAAGAAAAACGGAACAGGCTGGAATCCTGCCATAAAAAATATGAATCTTGATAATTTATACAATAAAGAATAACATTTTAAATCAACATTGAAGTTCATTTTTAAAAATTGAACAGTTTTATGACACTATTTTGACGCTATTTAAAAAAAAATTGTGATACTGTTTACCATATTTTTATCCATAAATATCATTTGATTGTAATTATTTTATCATATTTATGTTATCCCTAAAGTAGTGAGTCCGAGGCCTAAGATAGATTCTATTCTACTTTTCAAATTCTTTTTATGAACGCTATCTTCCATATTTAATATTCCTTTTTTTCTTTTTTCAGCCCACTTTAACGCCAGCACAGACGCAAAGGAACGAAGAGCAAATTGCTTTGCTGAATGAAAAAATTAATAAACTTGTAGAGGAAGCTGAACAGAGTGGAATACAGGGCAATGTGGAGCAGGCTCAGGGACTTATGCGTCTTTGCGACCAGCTTAAAGAAGAGAGAGAAACCCTACGTAAATCTAACGATAATAGTCATTATAACCAGGTATTCATTTTATAAAATATTATTAATTGCCATTAATTTTAGAAATTTTGTCCAGCTTTCTTGAAAACCTGGAATTTTACTTTAATTTTTTTTTAAACTTCGTAAACCTGGAAAATTCCTTGAATTTTTCAAGAGAACCTTGAATTTGAATTATTTTTTGTTCGCCTTTCAAACAGTAAGTTTATTGAAATGTCGAGAGTTATTTATATCTTTGAGTCTATTATGAAAGAAACGTCTCGTTCAGAAAAAATCTTGCTGCTGAAAAGTTTTTTTATTTATCAAGATATAATTTATCTTTTGCTTTTTATAGAATAAATAAAGAGATTTCAATGCCATTTTTGTTGGCTACCAATTATTTTATAGATTGAAAATAACAAACTTTCATATTTTGAATTATTCTATAATTTTTTACTTCTTCGCTAATATAGAAGTAATATAGTTCTGGTATTCAACTTACAGCTTACAAAAATTATTAGTTGAAAATTTCGATGTTGATTCGGATTCAGAATTAGAATGAGTTATGGCCATAAAAAGGATTTTTCGAGAGGTTGACCACTCTGTTTTTGAGTCTTGAAAAAGGTTACGAAATATTAAAAAATATTTCAAACATTTAAAAATATTTCGAACATTTCACAAATATTTAAAAAAATTTCAAAGTTTTGAAACTATTTCTAGATATTTTAAATCATTTTAGAAGATTTCAAGAGCTTTCAATTAATGCAATAATATCAACGATTACATAAGATTTTACAAACAAAGATTTAAGAAAGATTTCACAAAGATTTCGAACATCTCAAAATATTACAAAGATTTAAAACAATTTCCAAATTTTTTATGATGTATTAAAAGATTTCACAAAAGTTTTAAAGATACCATAACAAATTCATAAAGATTTTAAAAGAATACAAGAATTTTAAAGATTCCAACAAGAATGCAGTACACCTAATTTCAAAATATGTCAAAGATTTTAAACGATTTCAAGTTTTTTTTTACAAAATGTCTAAATATTACAGTGATTTCAAACTAATTTAATAGATTTCAGAAAGACTTCGCAAATATTACAAATACTTCATAAAGATTTCAAAATATTTAAAAGACATTCTATGATTTCAAAAGGTTTCAACAAATTTCAGAAGATTTTAATGATTTCGAACGAGTCGAAAATATTTCAAGAAAAAGTAATAAAGAAAGATTTCAAAAATATTTCCGATTTCGAAAAGTTTTCATAAATTTCAAAGCTTTCAAGGACTTAACCGATTTCAACAAGCGTACATTACAACAGATTTCAAAACATTTCATATATTTTAAAGGATATTAAATTTTTTTAGAAGATTTCACAAGATTTAAAAAAAGATTTCAAATATTCCAGTGATTTTAAAAGTCTACAAAAAATGACAGAAAAGTTTTACAAATATTTCAAATATTCTAGGTTTTTCAAACGAATACAAAAGACTGCAGAAAGATTTCACAAATATTTCTTTAGAAAATTTCAAAAAAATTGACAGAGATTTTAAATATTTCACCAACTTTTTAAAGGATTTTAAAGATTTCAAATAAATACAAAATGTTTCAAAGAGTTCAGAAGATTTTCAATAATTTCAATATTCCAAATTTGATAATGATTCCAATAGAATACAACAGGGTGGCCGCTGGACCAGGAAACCGGGAATTTTCTGAGACCGGGAAATAACAGTGAATTTATTTCTTGGCCGGGAATTTTACAAATTTTCAAAAGAAAAATCTGTCCAAGTTCGATTTCAACAGTTTTTAAAATAATTAGTTGAATTGATATCTTTTTCAATTATGATATCATTCAGTTTGTAATACGTAATTCGAAAATATTTTAACTGAAAAATTCTTTATTTTAGATTTTTAAAATGGATCTGTACTTTAAGTATTAAAAACTGAACAATAATTGATTTGATAAAACAATTCTAAATCCGTTGAGAGTTAAAGAATTTCCAGATTCGTAATTAATTCGTAATTAAAGGCTTTTATTAAATTAAAAATATTGTTTCAGTTTAAATTATTAATTTTTTAACCCATTTGATTTTAAAGAATTTTGATTAAGAAAAAGGATAATCATTTAATATTTAGCAATATTTGACTTGTAATTTAAGAAGACTAAATTGAAGCTAAATATTTAAAAGTAAGCAATTTCAAACCTAATTGTTTGACATAAAAAGCTCTGCATTATTAAAATTTCGAAAAGCTTTTAACATTTTAGCGTTAAAATTTGTATTGTTCTACTTAATAAAATGTTTAATTTGTAGGCGAAATTGTTGAACTTTGATGTGTAAATAATAATTTAACACGTATTATTTGTACAAAAATTTGAGTAATTTTAAGAAGTTTTGAAAAGATTCAAAATTAATTAAAAACTTAAAATGATATCAACTAATTTAAATGAAGTTTTTAAAAAAAATTTCAGAACTTCTAAACATATTTTACACTTAATAAAAATTCTTCCTGGGTCGTTTTTAATATTATTGGAATTCTCTTAAAATCTTTTTGAATATTCCGTTCAAATAATTTTAAAAAATGAAGAATCATTTTCAATTTTCCTAGGAATTTTAAGAAAATGTTTTTATTCGTTTGAAGCCTTTTACAATTCTTAAAAAGCTTCTAAATTGTTTGTAAACTGCACATTTTGTTTTAAATTAGGTTGTGAGTATTTGCACCGAATTATTTAACCGAACTATTTAAAATGAAAATAATTTAAATTGTAATTTAAGAAGTTTTAAGTTGAAAAAAATTTAAATTTTAAAATATTTAATGGGCTAAAATAACTGAATAATATATTTTTGACCATTTTTCAAGTTAATTGATTGATTATTTAATGTAGACTATTTATAAAATGTTAATCTGGATTTATATTTTTGGAACTTAATCTAAATCTTTGAACTCTATAATTTATGAATGTTAAAAATTCTTAATTTTGCAGTTTATACGTATAAATTATTGAAAAATTCAATAGAAAATTTCTTAATTAAAAAACTTTTAACCTTCAATTTTAAAAGTTAAAAATTCAAGATTTCTACCTTAAATGCTTTAGTTTGTTCTTTTTTTATTACTTTTACTGTTTAGCTTTATATTTCGACTTTAAAAATTTTATTGACTAGGAAAAATATTTGCGAACCGGAAAAAGATCGAGAATTTTGTACTTTGATTAAAACGGTCACCCTGATACAAGAATTTCAAAGATTTCAACAAGGGTGCAGTTCATCAGATTTCAAAACATTTCAAAGATTTGAAGTGATTTCAAAAGTTTTCAACATATTTGAGAAGATTTCAAAATATTTCGCAAGCAAAGGTCTAAGAAAGATTTCAAGGATTTTACAAATGTTTAAAAACATTCCAAAAGAGTTTTAAAAAATCGCACAGAAATTTCAAGCTTACACAAATATTCTAATAGTTTAAAGGACTTTACAAAGCATTAAGCATATTTCCAATGATTTCACAAAGATGATTTATGTTCGCGAAAAAAATGATGAATTTGTTTATTTGTGGTTTTGCCTTCTTTAGAAATTGTTGGTCAATAAAACATGAAATGGGTTATTTTTTTATATAACAAAAGTTTATTTCATTATTTAATGTCAAATGAGGAGACCTGGAAAAACTTGATTTCTTGACCTTTAAAAGACCTTGAATTATGTTCCTCAGAATTCTATATTCATTTAAAGTCCCTAAAGTACCCTATTTTCAAAATTTGGTCCCTAACGGAATTTCAAAAAAAAAAAAATAATAATAATAATATAATAACCCATGTGTTAATTAGTATTCAATAATATTCACAAATGTTTTAATGATTTTAAAAGAATACAAAAGATTTCACAAATATTTCAAAGAATTCAAAAGGATTTTACAAGATTTCAAGAATTTAAATTATCCCAAAAAGCGTATATTACACCATATTTCAAAGATTTAAATCAATTTTAAAAGGTTTCAATAAACTTGAGATTTCAAAGGATTTCTGTGATTTCAAGCGAACACACAAGATTTCACGAACAAAGATTGAAGAAAGATTTTACAAATGTTTTAATTATTTAAAATGATTACAAAATATTTCACTAAGATTTCAAAGATTTTAAATAATTTAAAATTATTTAGAATATTTCAAAAGATCTCACAAAGATTTCCAATATTTCAATGATTTCAAACGAATACAAAAGATTTCACAACATTTTTTTAGAAATTTTCAAAAGATTACAAATATTTTAATGATTTCAAATGAATACCAAAGATTTTACAAAGATTTCATCAAAATTTTGTAGAGATGTCAAAGAATATAAGAATTTCAAAATTTTCAAAAAGGGTACAGTACACCAGATATCAAAACATTTCAAAGGTTTTAAATAATTTAAAATTTTTTAGAATATTTCAAAACATTTCACAAAGATTTCGACAAATACAAAAGATTTCAGAATGATTTCACAAACATTTCGTTAGAAAATTTCAAAAAATTTCACGAATATTTCAAATATTTTACCAACATTTTGAAGGATTTTAAAGATTTTAAATAAATACAAAATGTTTCACAGTTCAGAAAAATTGTATAAAGATTTTAAACTATTTTAAAGATTTCAAAAATTTCAAATGTGTATAAAAGGTTTCACAACGATTTTAAAACCTTCAAAAGATTCCATGGATTTTAAAGATTTAAACAAAGTTTGTAGAAAATAAGATTTCTAAGACTTCGGGACATTTCGACGACTTCAAACGAAAACAAAAGATTTCACAAACATTTGTTTAGAAGATTTCAAAAAATTTCACAAAGATTTCAAATATTTTACCAACATTGTGAAGTATTTTAAAGAATTCAAATAAATACAAAATGTTTCAAATAGTTCTGAAAAATTGTATAAAGATTTCAAACTATTTTAAAGATTTTAAGCGATTTCAAATTCATGTAGAAGATTTCAAAAGATTTCACAAAGATTTTAACACCTTCACAAGATTCCAAGAGACGTTTCAAAGATTTTCAAAGATTTCAACATTTTTTTTTTGAAGATTTTAAAAATACTCAAATATTCCAGTAATTTAAAATAAATACACAATATGTAAGAAAGATTTAACTAGTATTTCAAAAGATTTCAAGATTTAAAAAAAAGTAGTATTATGTAAAAGATTTCAGAACATTTACAATTTCAAAAGGTTTCAAAACATTTGCAAAGATTTAAATGATTTCAATCAAATGCAAAAGTTTTCAAAATTTCACATAGATTAGAAAAATTTCAAGGATTTCAAAAACTTTACAAAGATTTTAAAATATTCCCAAAAATATCACAAAAACGATTTATGTTCGCAAAAAAATTAGTAAGTTGTTTATTTATGATTCTGCTTTCTTCTGAAATTGTTGGCCATTACAAAAATTACTGTTTTATCTTTTAGATATATAACAAACGTATATTTTATTATTTGATGTAAAAAAGGAGACCTGAAAAAATTTGATTTCTTCACCTGGAAAACCTGAAAAGACCTTGCATTTTTTTCCTGGGAATCACTGGACACCCTGTTAAATGATTCCTAGGATTTTCCAGGGGTTTTAATAATTTTAAGGAATTTTTTAAATTACTTATAATTCATTTTAATTCTTTGGAATTGTTTTGTAATCACTAGTCACATTTTTGGTTAGAAATTAGTAGTTTTGCTACCTGGAATTCGTATTTATCCTGAATTCTTTCAAATTTCCTCAATTCAATGGATTTTGAACAAGATTTTGTTTAATTCATCTTAAAGTCTTTAAAACTCACCTTGAATTCTTAGGCGTTCTATATCATTCTTTTTAATTCTGTTTAATTTTTCTGAAGTAATTTCAAATTTACTTAATTCAATTTTTTTCATATTTTTTTCATATTTTCAATTCACTTGAATGCTTTTAAGTTCAGCTTGATTTTTTAATGAATTTTATCGAATTCTTCTAATTTTCCTTAAATTCTTTTAAATGCACTCAAATTTTACTGAAACTAATGGGATTTTATCGATTTTAAAATTATTTCAAATCAATTTGAATTCTTTTTTGATTATAAATTAGAAGCATTTCAAAGATTCGAAGAGATTTGAAATTATTTTTTTGGAACTTACCCTGAATTCTTATTCTTTTACCCTAAATTCTTTGGAATTCTTTTGAATATTAAGTTTTTATTTAATTGATCCTGAAGTCTTTTAACCTCATCTTAAATTCTTAGGAATTTCATCAAATTCTTTTGATTCCCTTGACATTTTTTAAGCTCATTTCAAAGTTACTGAATTCCGTAAATCTTTTTTTAAATTTTCCAATTGTTTTCAATTCATTTTATTTTGTTTTTAATTCATTTAGAATGGAAGTTTCTTATTCACATTTTTTTAATTTCTTTGAATTCTTTTGAATTTAACATGAATTATTTTAAAGTCTAATGAATTTGTTACTTGTTGAGCGCAAATTAAGTACCGCATTGGAGTGCCATAAAGTACCCTTTGGTCTCTATATTCTATCAGATAAGGAATTTAAGGCCTCTGTCTATTATAAATTAGATTTTATTTTTACAGACTGCAGAATTGGCAGCAGCTCAGGAAAAACAAATGGAAGTATGTGACGTGTGTGGTGCCTTCCTCATTGTTGGAGACGCTCAGCAACGAATAGACGACCATCTTATGGGAAAGCAACACGTAGGTTATGCCAGGTTGAAAAGTGCTCTTCAGGAAATTATGGTAAGAAAAAAACTATTATTATTTATTCAAAAAATTAGGGTTGCGACAGCAGGCCATGGAATTTTGAAAAGTCAGGGAAGTAAAAACTGGCCAAGGAATACCTAGAAGAGTCAGGGAACTTTCTATAAACTGCAGTTGAAGATGAATGGATTATTTTGTTCAATATTCACAAATTTTTGCTAAAAAGTCATTCTTTTCTATGAAAATTCAACTTTTTTAAATGAATTTTCACCTTTTTGGGTTAAAAGTTAAACTATTTTGGTAAAAAATTTAACTCTTCGGTTGAAATATATTTTATTTGTTAAAAATAATATTTTTTGTTTGAAAATTTAACTATTTTGTAGAAATTTTGGTCTTTGGCTTGAAAGTACAATATTTTGAATTCTTTTTTATTCTTTATCGAATGAAAAATCTTTCGTGATTGAAAATTCGTCTTTTTGATTTATAAGTTCATCTCTTTTGTCAAAAAGATTCTTCATTTTTTTCTAGAATGAAACTGTTTTTGGCTTAAAATAAAAATATTCTTTGGTTGAAATATCAACCACTACATTTTTAATTGAGATTTCATGTTTTTTGGTCGAAAAATCAACTACTTAGTAAATATCACCCTTCTTGGTTGGAAAGACTAATTTGTTGACAATTAATTTTATTTGAAAATATACTTTTTTTAATTAAAAGTTTTTTTTTTAAACTGAAAATGGAATTATTTCACGTTTGGTTAAAAATGCATCTTCTTTCGTTGAAAAATCAACTGTATTTATTTAAAAAATGATATTTTCTTATAAATAGATAAGTCCCTTTTTTATTAATCATGTTCGTGATAAAAATTATCGTTTTGGTTGAAAATTTGATTATTTTGTTAAAAATTTAACTATAGAAATTCGCATTTCTTTTTGGTTAAAAATTAAGTTTTTTAAAATAAAAATATGACTTCTATTTTTTTTTTTAAATTCGACTTTTTTGTTAGAAAATTAATCTTCTTTGTTAAAGATTCATTGTTTTTTTTTGTCGAAAAATCAACTATTTGGTTGAAAATGAATTTTTGTAACAGAAAATTTATATATTCTATTTTAGGTTGGAGATTTACCTTTTTTTGTTAATAATGTTTTGAATGAAAATTTAACTGTTCCGATTCTTGTTATAAATCTTTTTTTTTTTTTTTTTTTTTTTTTTTTTTTTTTTTTTTTTTTTTAGTTTAAAATATAATTGTTTGTTTGAAAATGAATTTTTGTAACTGAATATTTAACTTTCCTATTTTAGGTGGAAATGTGTTTTTTTAATTCATGTACATATTTAGTTTCAAAACGTTTTTCGGTAGAAAATTCATCATTTCGGTTGATAATTCAACTTTTTGTTTAAAAGTAATATTTTTTGTGTGTGAAGAGTCGTCATCAAAATTAATTAATTTCTTTTTATAGAAAATTAATCTTCTTGCTGAAAATTTATTCTTTTTTTGTCGAAAATTCAACTATTTGACTAAAAATAAATTTTTCGTTTGTTTGTCAAAGGTCATCATTTTAGTTTAATATTAATTTCTTTGGCTGAAAATTAAACTATTTTCTTAAAAGTTCGTTTTTTTTGTATTGAAACAATTTTAACTGAAAATTTGAATATTCTTTTTTTTTTTAATTAAAAATGTATCTTTAGTTGAAAATTTAACTATTCTATTTTGGTTTGAAATTGTATCTTCCTAATTTCTCGAAAATTCGTTTCTTTTTTGATTGAAAAATAGTTTTTGTGACTGTAAACGTAACTATTCCATTTTTGCTTGAAATTTTTGTTTTAAATTTATTTAGTTGGTTGAAAAGTCGTATTTTAAAAAAATTCAATTCAATGATTCTGTTTAAAATTAACTTTATCGTTAAAAAATTTAATTTTTCGATTGAAAACTCAACTGTTTTGTGCAAATTTTTTTACTGAATTGTTTTAACTGAAAATGTAAATTCTTTAGTTCTAAATTGATATTTTTAAGTTAAAAACTCAACTATTTGGTTTAAAATTCATGTATTTTGACGAAAATTCATATTTGTTGGTAAAAAATTAATCTTCTCGGTTAAAAATTAATCTCTCTGTTTGGAAATTTAATTATTTTGCTGCAAATTCTTGTTCTTTTGGTTAAAAGTTAATTTTGTTAATTCAACATTTATCTATTGTAATTTAAACTTCGTCTATTTTGTTAAAAAAGACGTCTTTCTTGGTATAAAATTAATCCTTTTGTTTGAAAAATCAACTATTTGGTTGAAAATGAATTTTTGTAACAGAAAATTTAACTATTCTAATTTAGGTTGAAGATTTACCTTTTTTCTTTGAAAATTCATGTATTTTATTGGAATTTTTTTTTTCTACAAAATTAATCTTCGGTTGAAAATTCAACTCTTTGGTGAAAAATTCATTTATATTTTGGTTGAAATATCGTCATTTTATTTAAAAGTTAATTTTTTTGGTTGAAAATTGAACTGTTTTCTTGAAAAATCTTTTGTTTCATTGAAAATAATGATTTGAATGAAAATTTAACTGTTCCGATTCCTATTAAAAATGTATTTTTTTTTTAGTTAAAAATATAACCATGTGTTCCACTATATTTTTTTACTGTAAATAGCACTTCCATTTTTTTCGAAAATTTATCTTTTTTTGGTTGGAAATTCGTCTTTTTTGGTCGAAAATTAATGTTCTTGATGAAAATTCACTTTTTGTCGTCGAAAATTCAACTATTTGGTTAAAAATGCATTTTGTTAAAAATTTTTATTTTTCGATTGAAAACTCAAATTTTTGTGCAAAGTTCGTATTTTTTGTTTGAAAATTGTTATGTCTTGTTTAAGAATTTGACTAATTTATTGAAAATACGTATTTTGGTTTAATTCAACAGTTTATAATTCAAAATAAAAATCTGTTTAGGTGAAAATATCAACTATTACAATTTTGTTAACAAATGTTTTTTTTTTTAGATTTATCTCTTTGGTTGAAATGTTAACCAGTTTGTTGAAAATTCTTTTTTTTTAATGAATTGTTTTACCTGAAAATTTAATTTTAATTTGTTGTTCTAAATTTATCTTTTTGAATTAAAAACTCAACTGTTTGGGTCAAAATTCATGTGTTTTCACGAAAATTCGTATGTATTGTTAGAAAATTAATCTTCTTGATTAAAAATTCGTCTCTCTGTTTTGTACATTTAATTATTTTGCTGAAAATTCTTTTTTTTTTGGTTAAAAATTAATTTATTTAACTCGGTATTTATCTATTGTAGTGGAAACTTCATCTATTTTGTTAAAAAAGACGTCGTTCTTGGTATAAAATTAATCTTTTTGTTTGAACATTCATCTTTTTTGTTAAAAATTCAGGTTGTTGTCATACCTGAAAAAAAAATTATAACTTTCAGGGAAAGTCAGAGAATTTCGAAATTGAAATTTTGCAGCAACCCTGAAAAATATAAGGTAATTTTTTTAGCAGGGAATAAGCAAAGATAATCTTTTCTAGGCGAAAAGGGAGAAAGCGAGGGACGAGAAGGAGCAAAAAAGGGACGAAGAGAGGAAAAAGGCGCGCGAAAATGAGGAACAACAAAGGAAAAGGAGGGACGGGGAAAGAGATCGAGACCGTGATCGTGACAGGGATAGGGAAAGGGGTGACAGAGGTGATAGAGGAGATAGAGACAGGGATCGAGACCGAGAAAGGGACAGGGACAAGCGTCGAAGACGTGATGATGAAAAACCCAGACATGACACAGTCAACAGGTATGATTCACTTTTTCAATTTACACCTCTATAATATACATTTGTTGAATCTCCAACCGAGATTTTATCTCTCAAATGTGCTAATATCAAGAATTAGATTTTTAGAATTAAAATTATATTAAGAATTAGAATTAATGTTTAATTTCCATATTTCTCCCTATTCTCGAAATACTTTCCACTTTCTCTTTAAATACATTACATTTGGCAATACAATATTTAAAGTATGCAGAAAATTCTGGAGATTATTAAATGTACGTAAAAACCATAATAACTATTTTTCGTTTTAGTTCGGCCAAATTATTCTTAATTCTAAACTCGAGTATGCTACCGCTTATAGCAAAAGTTTAATATTTTTGTTAATTAATAGAATTATTTATTTTTATTAATTTAACTGTATGAATCTGTATAATCAGGGTGGCGATTTTTTGACCGTGAAATTACCGGGAATTTAATTTAAAAACTGGGAGTTTACTTCTAATCAGAGTAAAACTCAAGTTTTCATTATTTTAATCATTTTTGTCAATTTTGATATTTTTGCGCTGACTTACGGGTAAATAGTAGTCTCTGACGCAATAAAAATTTGAAGAAAGAAAATATATGAGCCGACATCGGTTGGGTCCCTTGGAGTAATTATTTTGTAAAAAAAAGCGATACTTTTAAGTTTTCCGTGACTGCCTTGTAGCAGACGAAGCGACGGAAAAGTTTGGAGTTGGAAAAAGCCCCTAGCGCCGCCACCTTCCTTTTGCGAAAAAGTCGCAACTTGTTAGATAGTTACACTCAGATCGACAACTGTGAATACTCAGTCAGTAACACAGCTTCATTGAAAGATTATTCACTAAAATAATTAATTATTAAAAAAAAATTTAACTGGAATACTTGAAAATTGTAACCAAGAAGAAAAATTTTTTAAACAAGGAGATTAACTTTCAAAGAAAAACATCATGTTCTACAAAAAAAATAGATTTTTTTAAGAGCATGTGACACAGCTAAATACCTATATTACCGACCTCACTTTTTCCGTTCACTGAATGTTTTTTTGAACCTAAGAACTTTTTTTGTAAATGAAATATCGAGCTGAAACTTTGGGAAATGTATTAGAGCACAATCAAGTGCGTTTAGGTACTGCATTTTGGTAGGAACTTCACTGAAAATTATTTCATCTTTTTTCTGAACCTCAACATTTTTTGAACGTTCGAACTTTTTTTATACATAAAATATCGGTCTCCAACTTTGAGAAATGCAAGAGCCGAAAGAAAACTACGTTTAAGTACAAAGCTTAATAATAATAGATGTAAAAAAATATGTTTCAACAATCAATTCGAACGGCATCAGCCGGTAACGTTGTACACGAAAATACGAACTCTCTAGAGCCTCGTCTAGTGGCCGCCAGGTTTCGTTTTTTCGTGTACATCGTTACCGGCTGATGCCGTTGGAATTGATTGTTGAAATATATTTTTTTACATCTTTTATTATTAAGCTTTGTACTTAAACGTAGTTTTCTTTCGGCTCTTGCATTTCTCAAAGTTTGAGACCGATATTTTATGTATAAAAAAAGTTCGAACGTTCAAAAAATGTTGAGCTTCAGAAAAAAGATGAAATAATTTTCAGTGAAGTTCCTTCCAAAATGCAGTACTTAAACGTACTTTATTGTACTCTAATAAATCTTCCAAAGTTTCAGCTCGATATTTTATTTACAAAAAAAGTTCTTAGGTTCAAAAAAACATTCAGTGAACCCAAAAAGTGAGGTCGGTAATATAGGTATTTAGCTGTGTCACATGCCCTTAAATACGTAAATTTTAAACGAAACAGTTGAATTTTCAATTAAAAGAGGCATTTTTTCAGCCAAATTCGCGAATATTGAAACCAAAGTAATACTATTATACAAAAAAGATTTTTCAAAATACCAAATACTTCGATTTTTAACTAAAAATTATCATTTTTCAACAACAAAAGGATTAGTTAAATTTTCAGTTGGAGAAATTAATTTGCAACCAAACTGATGAATTTTGAACTAAAATGATGACTCCTCAACTAGAATAATTAAAATTTAAATAAAAAAAAATAGTTTTAAACTAAAACAATGAATCTTCAAATGAAATAATTGAACTTTCAACGAATTCGACGAATTTTTAAAGAAAAAAGATAATTTTTCAACCAAAAATTAAATAATTACATTTTTCAGTCAAAAAAAAAGAATGTTTAACGAAACAAATAAATGTTTTCACTAAAATTATTGAATATTCAACTGAAACAGTATTTCCATTTTAATTTAAATAAATTAATTGTTTCTACAAAAAAAGAAACAAATTTTCAATGAAATAGCTAATTTTTTAAGCAAAGCAATGAATTTTTAATATAAATGATAAATCTTCAATAAAAAAATTAATTTTGATGAAAAGAGCTTATTTTTCAACCAAGCAAATTTATTTATAACATAAAAGATGAATTTTTATTAAACTTAATTTAGTTTTCTCAGCTGAAAATTTAACCGTTCCACTTTGGGTTGAAATTTAACATTTCTATTTCAAAATATAACAAGTTGAATGTATATTTGTTTTTTTTTAATCTAAAACTAATTTATTTCGTTCAAAATTCACGCATTTTGTTTAAAAAAAGAACTACTTTTTTGGTAGAAAATCAACTTTTTAAAATCTAAAACCTACTTGTTTTCGTAGATAATGTTTTTTTTTCTTTTTGAAAGTTAATCTCATTGTTTAAAATTTTTTTCTTCCGGTTGGAAATTTAAGTATTCCAGTTAAATATTTATCATTTTAAATAAAAATTAATCTTTTATGTTATAAATGAATTTGCTTAATTGTAAAATAAACATTTAAATTTTCTTTACTTAAAAAATGAGCTTTTATATGGAAAATTTGCTTATTTTATTCTAGAAAATAATTTTTTTCTTTTAACTTAAAATGAAAATACTATTCCAGTTTAATATGCCATAATTTTAGTAAAAAGTTCATTTGTTTGGTTAAACATTCTTTTTTTTTTTGACTGAAAATGTAATTATTCAATTTTTGGTTGAAAAATTATCTTTTTTATTTCAAAATTTGTTGAAAGTTTAACTATTTCATTTGAAGATTCATTGTTTTAGTTTAAAACTAATTTTTTAATTTAAAATTTAATTATTCTAGTTGAGGCTTCATCACTTTAGTTAAAAATTCATCAGTTTGGTTGCAAATTAATTTCTCCAACTGAAAATTTAACTAATCCTTTTGTTGTTGAGAAATGATCATTTTTAGTTCAAAATCGAAGTATTTGGTTGAAAAATTAATGTATGTTTTGAAAAATCTTTTTTGTAGAATAGTATTACTTTGGTTTCAATATTCGCCAATTTGGCGGAAAAATTGCCTCTTAATTGGAAATTCAACTGTTTCGTTTAAAATTCACGTATTTAAAAAAAAAATCTATTTTTTTTTTTTTTGAACATGATGTTTTTCTTTGAAAGTTAATCTCCTTGTTTAAAAATTTTTTCTTCTTGATTACAATTTTCAAGTATTCCAGTTAAATACTTTCTAATAATTAATTATTTTAGTGAATAATCTTTCAATGAAGCTGTGTTACTGACTGAGTATTCACAGCTGTCGATCTGAGTTTAACTATCTAACAAGTTGCGACTTTTTCGCAAAAGGAAGGTGGCGGCGCTAGGGGCTTTTTCCAACTCCAAACTATTCCGTCACTTTGTCTGCTACAAGGCAGTCACGGGAACCTTAAAAGTACCGCTTTTCTTTACAAAATAATTACTCCAAGGGACCCAACCGATGTCGGCTCATATATTTTCTTTCTTCTTCCAAAATTTTGATATACTAACTTATTTAGTTTAAGAAAAAAAGGCGGACAAAACTAACAGTACAAGGTAAAATTTTGATTGCGTCAGATACCACCATTTAATTTGAAGTTTGATAATCGAATTGATGATATTTCAAATATACAGAAAAAATAATTTTCTTAATTTTATCAAAAAATGGAATTGTCATGTTTCATTCAAAGACTAGTCACTTTTATCCTAACTTTAAACTAGAAATTTTTAAAAATAAATTTGATTTATAAACAGGAAGTTTAATTTATTTATTCCAAATTTTAGTAAATATGAGTTACTATATTCCTGAGTTATAATATAAAATTTTGTAAATATAATTCTGGTTTATAACAGGGAATTAGGTAAATTAATATAATTTCCACTTGGCGTAAGGAATTTTCTAAAAGAATGATCATTCTGATTTTGGACAGGGAATAAATAAATACAATATTTTGTAAATCCCGTCAAGAATTATAATTTTGACATTGGAAAAGGAAAATTCGTAACGAATTATAATCTTGTCTTGGAACAGGTAATTTTTGACAGGAACGGAAAATTTTATTAAATAACTTTGATTTATAAAAAGAATATTTTCAAAAAGTGCCTGTTCCAATCCAGAATTTCTTTAAATTCAAAAATTATTCCGTATTCTGGGAAATGGGAGTTTCTATATTCTTTCTTGAATTATTCTTCAATAAAAATAAACAATTTTGTCAATAAATATAATTCTAACTTAAGGCAGGGCATTTTTGGAAATTAATGTATTTGTGACTTGGTATAAGGGATTTTCTAAATGCAGAATTCATCAGATATTGATGTTTTCTTGTTCCAGATCAGAATTTGTTTAAATGTCAAAATTCTTTGAAATTTTGTGAAATAGAAGTTACTATGTTCCTAAATAATACCTGGAACAAAGAATTTTGGACATGAAACAGGAATTTTGGAAAATAATTTTAATTCTGATTTACAAGAAGAAAATTTAAAAAATCGTTCAGGCTCAGAATTATAATTATTTTAGAAAATGCTCTGTTTCCGTTTCGAATTGTAATATTATATATATATATATATTTTTTTTTTTTTTTTTTTGAGAGAGAGAGACTATACAGTCCATTTACAGAGAACATGGCGTATTTCTAACCAATACAGAGAAAATAAAAACAAACAAATAAAACAATATTTAGCTAGATTTAACAGATCCATCATACTTAAGCTTACATTGAAAATATAGTAACGCTCTATAATCTAACTTGTCGACGACGTGTTCAGAAAAGAACTCTTACAATTAAAATATACGCTCCTTTAACATTTCTGTTATCATTTTAACACATTTTTTTGAGTTCGCGACATCTGAGGTCGATAAAGTTCCCTTCCAAAACGATTCATGGTCAACGCAGTGAGCAACCTCCTGAAAATAACTAAGTCTGGACTTATTAAAACGTGGGCATTCGACGAGGAAGTAGTGAAAATCATCTTTTTCTGCACCACAATATAGACACAGCTCCCCCTTAGGCAGGTTACAAGAGATCTGATCAATAATTATGTGCCTGGAGTGCTCATTAATAAAACGGGCTTGTGCAAAAATTCTTTTAAAGCTGAGATTCATTCTATTGAAAAGGTAGGGCTAAACTCCTATTTTTAAGGGCAGATGAGGCCATATCTGCAGAGTCCTCCATTGGGTGCGCCCTGAAAGATCTCGGATGATTAAAAATCCTTCGTATTCCTGAAGTATTAGATCTTTATACCCCGCGAGTGCCTCTAAGCTAGCAGATTCCCACAGCTCGACTACGGTGGCTTCTCTGAAAAAATGTTTCATCCGATTGAACCAGTTGGAACTATCTTTTCGTTGTTCGGACCCCGCTAATTCAATGAGGCGCAACAGGCACTGTCTTGGGTACCGAGTACTTTCCATTTTACACATTTTTTCTCACCAGGACAGCGAGTTCTGAAAGACCATGTAAGAAAGGTGAAGCCTACCCGTTTCAAGTCGAACTGCGTAACCAGGAGTGCATCGAGGGAGACGCAGCAGGCCCTTAAAGAATGAGAACTGCACCCTCTCAAGGAGATCTAAATGATCCTGACCCCAAACCTGCATCCCGTACATAAGAGTACTTATTATTAAGCTATTAAAAATTTTAACGTACGTTGACCAAGAATCAGCCTTGGTGCTGAAAATAATTCGCATTGTCGCACCTATCGCAGAGTTGGCTGAGCTTAAGAATTTCTTTGCGTCGATTAAAAAAGTACAATTGTATAAAAGTGGAACGCCTACATAAGGATACTGGTTCACTACCTCAATTTTCCCGTCACCGAATTTGAAAGACTTGAATTTGCTTACAGAAGAGCTACTTTTCTTGCGGAATATTACAATCTTAGTTTTTTCCAGATTCACGGTTAACATATTCTGGTCACAATATAAACGCAAAGCTTGCAGTTTCCTTGCGAGCTCAATCGGCGTCTCAGAAAGCAAAACAAGATCGTCTGCGTAAGCGAGTAAAAGAACTTCAATTAAGCTGTTAATAGCAAGACCCCTACACCCCAGCTCAATCAGAAACTTTTCCAGATCATGGATAAAAATTGAGAACAGCAGGGCGCTTAGTACCTCACCCTGCAAGACGTCCTGTGTTATCTTAACAAAACAAGTTTGACCAATGTTATTCCTAATCCTTGCATACGGGACTTCATAACAATTTTTTATCGCTTTAATCAGCTTAGAGCTATCCCCTATTTTATGTAATTTTTGCCATAATAAATGAGGAGCTACCGATGGAAAAGAACTTTTAAAATCTATAAAAGCTGCGTACACCGCAGATCTAGGGTGTCTCAGGTGAATCTGGATTATAGCTAGCAAAGTAAACAGGTTGTCAACACACCCTCTCCCAGCCCTAAAGCCAGATTGGAATTCCAGAATTATTTAATTTTCGTTCGCCTAAGCAATTAGCCTTATCGACAAAATTTGCGTAAACATTTTTGCAATGCAATTCACAAGGGAGATGGATCTATAATTGTCAGTATCGCCAGGATCCCCCTTCTTATGCAACATAAACATGGATAATTTACCCCAGGACTTCGGTAC
The DNA here is from genome assembly GCF_010883055.1 of Belonocnema kinseyi. Lineage (NCBI taxonomy): Eukaryota > Metazoa > Arthropoda > Insecta > Hymenoptera > Cynipidae > Belonocnema > Belonocnema kinseyi. The sequence continues at coordinate 42,508,245 of NC_046660.1, forward strand.
CTTTTCCTGCACCATGACTTTGTTAAACATGACCTCCAGATATAGCATCCAATTTTCTGGTGACCATTTGTAAAAGCTGTAATCGATATCATCGCACCCTGCTGCCTTTGCATCTTTACATTTTTTTAGACTGTCCCTAATTTCCATTGCAGTTATATGACTATTGAGCAAGGGGTGGGAGTTACTCAAAGCGAAATCAATGTCTACAAGTCTACTAGGGAAGATTTCCAGGAGATACGCGTGCCATATTTCAGGGTTGATGTTATTTGCCGATTGTGGCCTAGCCATTAATAATGGACCAAAAAACAATAGAATTATTTGCTGCAGCCAACTCGTCTATCAGTCGCTTTTCGTAAGTGGCTTTCTTAGTAGACAGTAACTTCTTGTAATTTCTTGCAGCCGTTCTATAAGACTTAAGGCTTTCGCAAGTAAAATGTACTCTCCTGCTATCCTGAAAAATCTCGGCCACGCTTTTAATTGCATCACGGCACACGGCGTCATACCAAGGTTTGTTATTGGAGATAATTCTATTGGCCCTACCGGCATAAACCTTTTTCATACCTAGTTCTGTTGCAGCATGTCTTATCCCGCCAACCAAACTCTTCGGACTCAGGGAGACCAGCAAGGTTTTGCGAAGCATTTTGACCTGCACAATTCAGAAAAGCAGCAATCGGGAAACGATCAGGCAGAAAGGGCAAACTGTTTAATGAACACCATAGTAGATCATTCACGCTTCTTCCCATAGCGCCGTGAAATGTAAACTATGCCAGAAAATCACCATTTACTCTCCCATTGCGCACAAACAGCTCGTTACTCTCCATAAAGTCAGTTATCAGTTTTCCCTTATTTTTAACAAAATTATCTTCAGATTATCTATTCCCCATAAAAGAAACATTGTTAACGAAAATTTTCTCGTCGAGAATATTGAAGTTCGAAAAATCACAATTAAAATCGCCACCGAAAAAAATTGGAATGTGTGACAAGGACATACGTATCGATCCGAGGATAACGTTAGAATTATTAAAAAAATAATCAATATCTGTGTCGGGAGCGAGATACATTACACAGAGAATAAAAGAAAACAAACAGGAATTTACCTTTAGTACTACATACTCTGGCGCTACTGACAGCAGTTGCGCCGAAAATCGATTCTTATTTAACGCAATCAATAAGCCACCCTTGGCTCTTCCTTTGATACCATTTTTCACCGCCGGAGAGTAAAAACGAGCACGGCCCTGGAGAATACTTTGAAAGAGACTCTTGAGGAATCCATCCAAGTCTCATAAATGCACAAAATGTCAAAAAAATTTTAAATTCTCGCAATGTCCTCCAGATTTGAAAACCCGTGAACATTCCAAAAAATGATTTTAGTGAGCGTGCAGACATTCGAAAGAGATGTAAACCAACGACGTGTGAAAGCAATAGGCTGGGGATCACTTTGTATGATCTCAGAGGGATCACCAGCGAGCTATGCCTTCGAAATTCGGCGATCCCGAGGAGTTTTAGCAGCCGTCGGAGTAGCAGCATCATTCCATAAAAATTGATCTATGCGTTTATTCGGTGTGGCAACTCGCAGGTCCTGTTTGGGCGGACGTCCCCTTCTGGAGGCCTCAGAAGGACAGACTATATTAAACTCAGAAGCATCACATTCCTCTTCATCGGGGTCATTGGACTCCTGAAGGGCGGAATTTGCATAATCCTTGTTTAGATTCCGAAGGAACGGTTCCACATCTTTAATCTGAAGCTCTTCTCCATTCACGATAAGGATGGCATTCTTAATCGCAACCTGCAATCCCGCATCTTTTAAAGATTTGGAATGTTTAAGTAGCTCTTTCCTTTTCTCTCTCTCTTCCTTGAAGCGATCATTAGCGATGATAAGTTCCAGTTTGCGAAATTGTGTAATCTTGGTAAATACGGCTTTGACCCAACGTGTAGCAATAAACATCAGCCAAGGCCACCTCTGGTATCTGTAGGTCGACGTCAAGGAAAAACGAAGTATCCGAAGCAAACAAATCATTATTATTGGAATAGCAATCCTTCAGGCTGAAAATAATGATATTTTTTGACCTATCGCTGCGTCCAACGAGTTCTACTTCCTTTTCAATAAGTGATAACTTACTGGAGAGGGACAAAATTTTTGCAGCAACGCCCCTAGAAGCTTTACAATATTCCTGGACGTCATTTCTCAACTGATCGTGAGAGCTCGTTAAAGATTTAATGTCCTTGGACAGCTCAGAAATAATCCTTTGCAAGCCTTCTTCCATAATACGACTATAAACCAAGTACTCCGTACAAAAAACAAAACTATTACACCACACTAAACAGAAATATAAAGCTGAAAGCACGAGCTTATTAAACTCAATTAAAATTCAATTAAATTAAAATTCAATTTTTATTTTTTATTTTAAAGTTTACCGATTTTAGCAGAAATTAAAACTTTCTTTTATGAAAATGCAACTGTTTGGTTAGAAATTAAGTTATTATACTATTTTCTTGAAAACTTAACTATTTCGTGGAAAATGTACGTTTTGTTTAAAATTTATATTTTGGCGTTTATTTGGTGAACTGAAATATTTTCTGGATGAAAGTTCCACATATAAAAAAAATTTGTTATTTATAACAAATTCATCTGTTTTAGTACAAAATTGATCTTTTCTGTATTATTTTTGGTTAAAAAAATCGTCTTTTTGGATTGAAAATTAAAATTTTTTCGTAGAAACTTTTTTTTTTTGTTACGAAAATTCAATTTTTGATGTTACTGAGTTAACTGGAATCATTTTTGGATGAAAACTTAATTTTTTTTGTGATACAAAATTCTTCTGCTTTAAGATAAATTCCATATTTTCTGATAAAAATGCAACTATTTGCTAGAAAATTCAACAATTTTGTTAAAAAGTTATTGTTTTTGGTTAAAAATTCGTTATTTTGGGTTGGAAAATTCAATTTTTTTGGTAGAAAATTATTTCTTTTAAAAAAATTCATAGTTTGATCGTGAAAACTTGACAAAAAATTTTTTTCAACAGAAAATTCAACTATTTTTTTGAAAATTTATCTTTTTGATTTAAAACTTCATCTGTTATAGAAGAAATTTCATTTTTGTGTGGAAATGCAAATTTTTGGTTAAAAATCGTTCTTCTTTGCTTGATAATTCAACTATTTTGTTTATTATTTTTTAATTGAACATTCAACTACTTGGGTAAAAGTTAAACTACATAGTGGAATTTTTCTTTATTGAAGGCTTACGTCTGGTTGAAAATTTAACCGTTTAGTGGAAAATACTTCTTTTTTTTGTGTAGGATTCATTTTTTAACAGAAACTATAACGTTTCCATTTTTTTCAGAATGATATTTTTTAGTTAGAAATGCGCGTTTTTTGTTGTAGAAAATGATTGTTTAGTTCGAAATTTCCTTTGTTTTGCTTAAAAACGCATCTGTTTCGTGGGAAATGAGTTTTTTGTTGAACAGTCATATTTTTTGTTTGAAAATTTAATTTTTGCAAAGAAATTATATTAAAAATTAAAATATTTTGTTGAAAATTCCAGTATATTGTTTAAAAAAACATCTTTTATAGTAGAAGAGAAATTTTGGTTGTTTAAAATAAATTAATACATTTGCAAATTTTAAATTTGTATATGAAACACTGTTTTATTCCTCTTATAAAATATTCTATGTTAAAAATACCAAAAGATTAAAATTCTGGTATTTGAATATTAATGATTTGAAATGAAAAATTAGTCGAAGAATCAGATAATTTGTAAAATGCTACTGCTTTGCATATTTTAAGTTCCTGAATGTATCTGAGCTAGAAAATAATTTATATTCAACCGTTGATATAACCTGAACAATAAAAATAATGTTAAAAATCGTCAATTCTTTTAAATTCTCCTAAATTCTGTCATATTCTCGGTTATATAAGCTGAACTTAATCTCTCAGGAATTTAAGAACTCTAATTATTTTTTATACATGTTTATGTATCTTTTTCTTCTGTTGTAGAAATTCTCACCGTAGCAGAAGTAAATCAAAGGAAAGACATGACAGACATAGTAGAGATGATGACCACCGTCGTCATAATGTAAGAGATAGTAAAGGTAATTATAAATTTAATTATTAATTAACTACTTCAGGGTGGCGACTTGACCGGGAAATCTGAAAAGATCTGGAAATGACCAAAAACTTTAATGACCGGAAATTTCGTTCTGATCGCATAAAAATTCAAGCTTTCATTATTTTAATAATTTTGGTCAATTTAGAAAAGTGATTTCTACTTTATCTGCAGTCACAGATTTTTCAGATTATCGCAGTTTACTCTGATTAAATCATTATTTATTATTTTGCATCATAAGAAAAACCTTGCTCTGTGAGATTTTTTTCGTTGACTTAAAGTTTGATTATTTAGTCGATGATATTTAAAACATGTAAAAAGAATCATTTTTAATCCTGACTTGGAACAATTTTTTGTTGAAAATGGTTGATTTTATTTTAGGAGAGTGAGTTTCCGTCCAGAAATATCATTTCATTTGGAAGAGGGAATTTTTGACATGGTATGTGAATTTTTTTAAAGAATTATATATAATTCGAATTTTGAAGAAAGGAATTTATTCCTGTTCCAAGTCGGAATTTCTCGCAATTTGAAAGTTCCCTTTTCCAAGTTTGAGATAAAGAAAGTACTTCAATTCGTTTTTAGAGCAGATGTAGTATAGAAAATTTTGTTAAATTCCTTGGAAATTCATCTTTCTTTCAGTAAAAAATCCAACAAAATGATTGTAAGTTTAACTCTTTTGTTAAAAATTATTTTTTTGGTTGAAGATTTGTCATTTTCATTGAAAATTCCTTTCTGATTAAAAATATAACTACTTTGTTGAAAATCAATTTTTTAACACAAGAATGTAACTATTCAAGTAGAAAATTGAACTATTTTGCTGAAACTCCATTTTTGCTTGTTTGTTAAGAATTATATTTTTATCAGTAAAGTTAATTACTCTATTTTTACTTAAGAATGTACCTTTTTGGATAAAAATGCATCTATTTTGTTAAAAATTGATCTTTTTTATTCAGATATAAAACTATTTATTTCAAAATGTATTACTTTGTGAAAAATTCAACCGGTTTTGTAGAAAATTAATTTGTATGGTTGAAAACTGATCTTTTCTAGTTAAAAATTTAACAATTTGGATGAAAATTGGCCTTTTCAATAAAAAAAGTCAACTATTTAGTTGAAAATCCACATATTATGTAAAACAAACCGGTTTTTTGTTAGAAAATTCTCTTTTTCTTTGCAAGTTAATATCTTTAATAATGAAAAAATCTTATAAAAGAAAATGATAATTAATAATTAGATTTAAATATATAATATATAATAAAATATATTAATATTGATTGCTAGAGAGATTGATCAGCAACCTGGGTCGGATCAGTGTTGCCGAACGAACGTGTTATTTAATTAAATAGCCCGAAAATTCTGGATCAATCTGAAAAATCTCCATCCCTTCCACACACTACTCCTTTCCCCTACCGAGTGAGTCACGCCTGCCTCGAAAGGGAAATGGCTTAATGGTGTAATAAAAAATATAATATATAATAATATAATTAATGTAGGTAATAGATTTATTATTTTATATTTTTATTTTTAAATTATCTTATACTTTCATTGAAGATTTTAATGAAAGATTTATCTTCTTGCTTAAAAATTCTTCTTTTGGGTTAAACATTCAAGTATTCCAGCTAAATATTTAACATTTTAGTTGAAAATTCATCTTTTAGGTTGGAAATAAAATCACTTGCTTGAAAGTTAAACTCTTTTATTATAAATTATTTTTTTTGATTGAAGATTCATCATTTTATTTGAAAATTCATCTCTGTTTGAATATGTAACTACTTTGTTAAAAATCTATTTTTTTAACTAAAAGTTTAACTATTTCAGTAGAAATGTAGAAAGGAATCTTTTTTTTCGAATATTGAACTTTTTTATTGAAAGTCTGTCGTTTTGAGAGGATTTGGTAATATTATAGATATGTCACGAAGACTTTATATCGGTATAATTTATCTCTTTGGTTGAACATTCATTGTTTGGCTAAAATTGAATTATTCAATTTTTAGTTGAAAAATGAAAACTCACTTTTTTTTTATCAAAAATTCAATTATTCTAGTAAAATATTTTATAATTTTAGTTGAAAATTCATTTTATTAACTATTTCTTTTTAAGTTAGTTTTTTTTTTGTTGAAAGTAATTTTTTTACTGAAAATTCAACTTATTCCAATTGAATATTCCATAGTTTTTGTTGAAAATATATCTTTTTTGGTATAACATTAATTTTTTAATGTTATAAAATTTAATTATTTAAATTTTTGATGACAATTTATCTTTTGTAGTAAAAATTAATTTTTTGTTGTTGAAAATTCAATTACTCTAGTTAAAGATTTGTCATTTTAGTTAAAAGTTCATATTTTTGGTTCGAAAATTCAAATATTTTAGTTGAAGATTCGTCATTTCAGTTTAAAAGGCATCAGTTAGGTTGCAAATTGAACTGTTTGGTTGAAAACCCGTTTTTTTTTTATTTGAAAATAAATGTTGTCAACTGTAAGTTGAACTTCTCAATTTTTTGTTGAATATTTATATTTTAAAGTGGAAAATTTCAGTATTTGTTTAAAAATTAATTTATATTGCAATTTTTTGCTCTGTTGTGTTAAAGGATGTTTAAAATGGACGTCATAAATTAAAATAAATGTTTACTTTTTGCGGCAAATATGAATTTAACTTTTGGTCTACCGGGAAAATTGCAAAACTTGACCAGGAAATGACCAGGAATTTGAAATCATCCACCGAATCGCCACCCTGTCCAAGTTTTCCCATAGATTCCAATTAAATTTGATTTTCTTGTGTTTTTTTTTTTCGTTTTTTTTTTCAGGAAATCGAGATCATCGAAATTCCAATCACCACAATCGTCGTCGACACAGATCCGGAAGCCGAAGTCACAAGTAACTCTACTCTTGATTGGTTAGTGAGTGAGAAGTGAGCCAGGTATGCACTAAACAATTAATTCTTAACGTCTCAATTACTGTACAGATTCTTTGCTCAGGTAAGGTTCACTAGATGCATTGTGCTTTTGAGACCACTGATTTTTGGAAAAACTACACACACAAAAAATAATATATATATATGTCATATATATTGCTTCAGATTCTCTCTTTGTACACGAGAAATTCTCGAGTGAATTGAGTGTACAGAGTCGAAAACAAGAAGCACGTGTTGAGTCAAAAAATCGCGTTTAAAACAATGAATGCAATCATCTAGAAAAATGCTGAGCTTCACACAACACGGAGCTTGGACAAAGTACCAAAGTCATTCTGCCGAGAATTTATTCATTTCAACATACATCGGAAATACTGTCCTCTGTTTTTTTTTGTTTTGTTTTTTGTTTTTTTTTTTTGTTTTTTTTTTCATTTGAAAAAGGTATGAGGTTTTTGTTTTCGTTTTCTTTGTGACCAACTTTCAAGGCGGCATTTTGACTTTGGGTATTTTCATTCAGACCGTTGGCCATATTATACTTAGGTTTTGTATAAGCAGAGCAAGGTAGGAGAAGGTATACCTATCCTTGCTTTGATCGGAATAATCTCTTCATAGATTAAATGCGGTAAATCGTAACGATTGTCACCTCAACGACTGCATAGTTTTTTTTGTCGGAAAGAAATTAGAGGTTTAGTGGAGGAAACAGTGCCTACTTCCGTAGACCTGCCACGACAGTGCCCCGTGCGACTCTGACTATACAATCCTAACTTCTGCTACGCATTTCTGAGGTATTTATGTCGGAATGATAATGCCAATCATGCCCTTGTATTAGGAGAGATAGATTTTCCGAAAATGGGACTTGATCTTTTTTTATGATTTCGCCGAAAAGTGCTCTTTACCGTTCTACTCGATATTATTCTACTCTTTATCAGTAGGGATATAAAGCATAAAAAATATCATCTCATACTCATTTCTCAGGCCCCGGAACAACTCGACTCTCCATTTTCCAGAATCTTCAAAGTTGTGACGAACAAAGAAATAATAATTTGCTTGAAAAATAAAAAATAAAGTCTTCTGTTTCCGAGGCCTGATTTCTTTCAATTTTTCATTTTAATTCAAATTTTTTTGTTTCATTTTCTGCAGGCTTTACATCTCTACTCGTGACTTTTCTTCACGACCACTAATTATTGATAAGACATTTAGGTACTTGCATTCTTCACACTTGAGAAGATCTTTTCGTATTTTCTATACAAAAAGAAGTTTTGAACTCAAATAAAAAAGGTACTTGAAAATGCCGGGTATTAAAAATATTCAAACTCGTTTATTAGAGAACCATATACATACTTTCATCGATAATTGATCGAACTTGAAAATTTTCTGATTTCTTATTTGTGTACATTAGGGGCCATCCATAAATTACGTAATAGCTTTTAGCCGTTTTGAGAGGATTTGGTAATATTTTAGATATGTTACGAAGACTTTATATCGGTATAATTACATGAGTATTTTTATTTTTGTTTCACCATTCTGCAACATAGTTTCCATAAAAAAAAAGTTTCTTTACAATTTTTCAAACTGATACTACACCCATATTTATTTGCAAATTTTAAGTTTATCGGTTTAAGCTAAGACATTTGAAATGTTTTCAAAGGATTTAGAGGATTTTCAAAATTTCTAAATATTTAAAATTAATTTTAAGGGATTTTAACGGATTTTACGTGATTTTATAAGGTTTTGAAGAATTGGAGTAATTTTGAAGGCTTGCATAGACCTTCGAAAGTATCAAGGAATATCATTAGATTTTATGTAACTTTAACGGGTTTTATAATATTTTAATTAAATTGTGATGAATGTATTGAGCAGAATTCAGGGATTTCAAATGATTTCCAATTATTTTTGAAAAGCAAAAATGTTTTAAAGAATTAAACAATTGTAGGTTATTTTTAAAGATTCCAAATACTTTCCGAGAGCTTGAAAGATTTTTAAATTATTGCAAAGGAATTAAAAACTTACAATGATTATATCCTCAGATTTTATGTATTTTACAGGATTTCATGGGGTTTCATAATATTTTAATGAAATTTCATAGAGTTTATTTACAATATTGAGGAATTTCAAAGTAATTTAAAGATTTGAAGAGATTGACAATAATTTGTGACATTCCAAAGTTTTAAAGTAATTCGAATTGATTTTAAAGAATTTGAAAAGATTCAAAAAAATTTCAATAGATTTCAAAGGGTTTTTTTTAAACTTAAGATATTTAAAAATATTTCACGGAATTTTAAAGAGCTTTAGAATTTTTTAAATAATATCAAATTTAATGCAAGTTCACGTGATTACAAGGGATTGTATCATATTTGAATAAAAATTCAAAGAATTTATTAACATGAATTAAGAGATTTCAAAGGATTTCCAAATATTTTTTAAAGAATTTGTAAAGATTAGAAAAATTTCAAAGATTCTCAAAAAATTTTAATTATTAGAAGGGTGTTAAAACAAACAGTGTGCTGTCGTAAAGAATTTCTGAATTCTTGGTTGAAAGGTTATCTTTTTAGTTGAGATTTCGTGTTTTGTTTTTAGAAATTAATATTCTTTCATTAAAATTAATCTTTTTGGTGGAAATTTCAGTTATTTTAGTTAAAGATTCATCATTTTATTAGAAAATTTACCTTTTTTTGGTTGAAATATCAACTACTAAATTTTTTTAAAGTTAATTCTAATTCTAATAATTTTAATTTAATTCATCTTTTTGGGAATGAAAATTTAATTCAATGACTGAAAGTTAGTATCTTTTGTTAAAACTGAATTTTTTTGCTAAAAATGCTTTTTTTTTTTGTTGTTAAAAATTCACTATTTTAATTTAAAATCCATCTCTTTGATCGAAAAGTAAGTTATTTTATTATAAATTTGTGTTTTATTTGGCTGAAAGTTGATTTTTTACTGAAAATTCAACTATTCCAGTTGAAACTTTTTTATTTTTTTCGAATTTTATTTTTCTTGTTGGAACTTAATTTTTTTTAAAGAATATACCATTATTTTTGCAAAAATTCATCTCTGGTTGAACATTAATTTTTTAGCTAAAAATTTAACTACTTAACTTTTGGTTGAAAATGATCTTTTTAGTTGAAAATTTATCTCGGTCAGAAATTAATCTTGCTTGAAAATTCATGTTTTTTTTTGTTAAAAATGTGAGTATTATAGATAGATATTCATGATTTAGTTAAAAATTGATCTTTTGACTTACGAATAAAATTACTTACTTGAAAGTTAAACTCATTTGTAATAAATTACTCTTTGGTTGAAAATTCAATTGTTGTAGCTAAAGATTCCTCATTTTAGTTGAAAATTCATCTGTTTTGTTTAAAATTCAACTACGGCAGTTGAAAGTTCGTATTTTTAGTTGAAAATTCATTAGTCTGATTGGAAATTAATTTTTCAACTGAAAATTTAAATATTCTGTTTTTGGTTGAAAATTTATTATTTTTAGTTCAAAATTCAACTATTGGGTTGAAAATATTAATTGAAAATATTAGTTGAAAATTCAACAATTGGGTTGGAAATATTATTTGAAAATTCATCTATTGGTTGGCAATTCTTGTTTTTTATTTAAAAATTAATTTTATTCGTTGAAACATAATCTGTTCGGTTGGAAATTTCAGTATTCCAGTTAATTATTAGTTCAAAATTATTTTTTTTTACTAGAAATTAATCTTCTTGGTTGAAAATTAACCTTTTCGGACGAAAGTACAATTATTCTAGTTAAAGACTCATTATTTTATTTGAAAATTCATCTGTATGATTGAAATATTTTTTTTTTCAATTGGGAATCGTACTTTTTACTTTCATCATTATTTAAACAGGAGAAAACCGTTTAAAGTTAAATTATTTTGTCAAAAATTTAAGTTTCTCTTATAAAATGTATCTATTCTAGTTGAAGATTCATAATTTTAGTTGAAAATTCATTACTTTGGTTAATTTTTTTTCGATTTAATTTTTTAAACTGAAAATGGAACTAATCCATTTTTCGTTGAAAACTAATCGTATTAAGTTAAAAATTCAACTATTTGGTTGAAAATGGATCTTTCTAAGTTTGAAAATTCAATTATTTGGTTAAATTTTAAATTATGCATTTGAAGCGGTTTAAATTGTATTCAGTATTGGGAATGGTTTAAACTGCGATACACCACCTGGTGAAAAAAATCCGAACTAGAAAGAATAGGTACGATTTTAAAGATGCATTTTAATTTGAGTATAAAAATGTTTATTATGATATAATTCAGTTTAAAATGCGCATTTCCATTTAATAATGATTTTTAAAATTGAATTGTTCTTTTAAGATTTAAAAAGTGAATAATAATTAATTTTACAAGAGGATTCGAAATCAGTTCGCAATTTTAGAATTTCCAGTTTCTAACGTTAAAAATTATGTAAACTATTTCAATTGGAAAGTCTTATTAGTTAAACAAATGTAGCCGCCGGATTAAAACTTTATAAACTGTTTTCTATTTTAAAATAACCTTAAAATAAAACCTTCATAATTAAAAGCTTTTATTAAATTTCACATATTATTTTTGTCGAAAACATTCAATTTTCAAACTATTCAATTTGGAATTTTTAAATTAAAAAAACATAAGAATTACTTAATATTTAAAAATATCTGACTGGTTATTTAAAATCTGTAATTATAGTTAAATATTAAAAACTAAATTTTGAACGTTACATTTTAAGTGTTCTATTTGAAAAAGAAATTAATTCGTAAGACAAATTTGTTGAACTTCGATATATAAATAACAATTGAACACAGATTATGCTATAAATAAATTCAAAGAAGTTAAAGAAATATTTAGAAGTTTTGAAAAAATACAAATTCAGTGTAAAACTTGAAATAATTTAAACAAAGTGTCTACGTGTATCGACGAAATCCGGCTATTAGTAACAAAATTTCGGTGTAAATAGCCCACGGCATAATTTAAATCAAAATATAGATTTTGGCAGATTTCGTACAAAAGATTAAAAAGATTTTTAAGGGCTTCAGTAGATTAAAAAACATTTCCTATGAAAATTAATAATGATTTTTATTCTGAAAAGATAATTCTGAGTGATTATTCAAAAAGATTTAGAAATATTTACAAAATTATTAAAAATGAATGTATAAGATCTTAAGGAAATTGGTTTAATTTGACAGAATTAAAAAAAAAAAGATTTAGAAAAATTGGATTCATTTTAAAGGATGTTTAGAAGTTCTAAAATAATTTCGAAAATAATAACAAATTCGAAAAAAATGCAAACAACATGCAGATGTGTCAAGATTTCCAAATAAAATTTGGAAGCATTTTAAGGATTTTTTCAACCATTCAAAATATAAATAATTTAACTTTTAATTTAATAAGTGTTCGATTTTTAATGTTTCTGGCTGAAAATTGCTTTAAATTACATAATTTTTTTTTTTTTTTATTGATTGATTGATTCTTCAATGACTTTAGAGAATAGAACATGATAACGTGGATTTATATGTTTACAACTGAATCTTTGAACTCTACAATTTATTAAATTTTTAATTTGGCTAATTAACTGCATTTAATTAAAAAATGTTCCGTTTAAAAGTGCTTAGTATTCAATCATTGTTTCATGCTTCACAAAAATATCGTAAAAACACTTTGATGCAAAAGTTAATGTACAACTTTAAAATTGTACCTGGTCTTTCTAGTTTCAGTTTTTGGCACCAGGTGGCGAGTCTTTTAATATATTTTATCAAAGCTTTATAAGTTAAACAAATTAATTGAATCCCAAGGCACTGAAAAAACAATTATTTATAATAAAATTGCGAAACTGTATACATATTCTGAGTCGATTATTTAAAAAAAAAAGCGAAATACGTATAATAATTGCTCCGCAGTAGTAAAAATTATGCCTGGAAAAAACCCAGAATTTTTAGGGATTTTTTTTTATAATTTGAGCAGACACTGCACTTTATTACGCCTTGTTACATGTGGATGAGGAGGGGTAGAAAATAGGCAAAAAAAGTGTGTTACGTAATTTATGGAGATCCCCTTATCTATATGAATAATTTATATAAACCTTGAATAATATAATTTATCAATAATTTTTGTTGAACAATTTTTCTCTTTAAAAAGTGCATTATTTTCTGGGTATGAAATATAACACGAAATCGTGTTTTACTACACATTACACTATCATTGTATATAAATAATTGAGAATTACATTTCCCTATTCTGAAAGCCTCATTGTCTATTTTCAGAGAGAACAGGAGAGGAGCGGCGTGTCTAGTGCGATAGGAAGTCGTGCACGCAGCTTAATATATTTTTAAGGTAAACATTTTGCATAATCTTACAAGTTTGAGAGCATCATGAATTTTCTATAGAATCAGAACACTTCATCAGCATATTGTGCATTACAAAGATTGTATTTTATAATTAGAAACAGTGACTTACCAGGTCAGTTTATATTTCGAGATCGGTGGCAAATATTTGACCGAGCCGAATTAATCTTCTCCATATTTCGAGCAGTTGTTAATTTTAAAATAAATTCACTGGACAGCGAAATGCCAATTGATATCATTGTAACATTTCGACTATTGTTATATTAATTAAATAAAACAGGAATCGCGCAATACGCATGATATCTGAGACTTTAAAAAAAAAAAGAATTCTTTTTCATCGAACGAAAACCTATCCTTGATTAAATATTTTATATAATAATAAGTGTATAATTTATTTAATAAATATGTAACAAAGTAATACATAGGAAAACGATCTTATAAACATTGGATACTCGTTTTTTAATACTGTATAAGGTAAATATGTACAATTATTATACAATTATTGTACAATCAGGTTTATTTGAAACCGATGTTGGCAGTGATCTGAAAAAAAGAAGAGAGTTATTTTGATAAATTTTCAGAATAAACGGGAGATTTTCTGTGTGGCCACTGGATCGGAAAAATTGTGGAAATTTAAAGCTGTTCATTGAAAATTTCAATTTCTATTTTGAATTCCTCCAATTATTTCGAAAAAATGACAATAAAAACACTTTCTGACAATTGTCGGCTAATACCACTATTCCTTTACTATTTCCTTTACAAAAAAAAAATCCAAGAAATTATATAAATTTCAAATTAAATCGTTTGAAAAAGATATGCGATGCTAGTCCAAATTTTTTTTGAATAATTTTTAAGTTTGGAGAATTAATTTTCAATTAAAAAAAGAAACTAATTTTCTTATAATAAACAGTTTCATTTTGTACCAAATTCTGGAATTATCAATTCAAAAAAGCGAGTTTTCTGCAGAACAGGTTGAATTTTCAGTTCAAGAATGTGAATTTTCAACAAAAAATTTAATTTTAAACAAAATAGTTGAAAAATTAATTTTTAACAAAAAAAAACAAGTAATTTTCAACTAAAATTATGACTGTTCAATTAAAAAAATTAGCTTCAAAGAAACTAATTCATTTTTTAACCAAGAAGTTGAACTTTCAACCAAAAAAGAATTGAATTCAAAATAATAAAACAATTGTGCTTAACCGAAAAATATGAATTTCCAATAAAATAGTTAAATCCTAAGCCAAAAAAAGATCAATTTTCAAACACAAAAATTAAATTTTTAATAAAACAAAAATTGATTTTCAACAAAATACATAAATTTTCAACTAAAAAGATGAATTTTCAACTAAAACAGGTTAATTTTAATTGAAGACACAAATGGAATTTTGTCATTTTAAGTTAAAAAAATTATTTCACGATGGAAAAAAATGTCCAACAAAGTAATTAAATTTTCGGTTCTAAAAATTAATTTTTAATAAACAAAAATTTACCCCCCCCCCTCCCCAAAAAAAAAGAATTTTCAACTTAAAAATATAAATTTTCAACAACAAATTTAATAATAGATATTTGAACAAAAAAATTTTTCAAGTGAAAAAACAGATATAAAGAACAAAAACGAATTTTTAATGAAATACATAATATTTTAGACAATCCATAAATTTTCTATCAAATTGTTGAAATTTCAAGCTGAAAATTTGAGTTTTCTTAAAAACAGGTTGAGTTTCCAACTTAATAATGTGGATTTTTTTTCAACAAAATTGTTAAATTTTAAATTAAAACATTAATTATTAACAAAAAAAAAACGAATTTTCGACTAAAATCATGAATTTTGTATGAAAATAGTTCATTTTTGAACCAAGTAGTTGAATTTTTAGCCTAAGAAGAATTTAATTTGAAATGAAAAAAAAACAATTGGGTTTAAACAAAAAATATAAATTTACAATAAAATAGTTGAATCTTTAGATAAAGAAATTAATGTTGAATAAAAAATTGAATTTTTCAACGAAAAAGATGAATTTTCAACCAAGAGAACTAATTTTCTACCAAAAATAAGAATTTTCAACAAAATACATCAAATTTCAACTAAATAGTTGAATTGTCAACTAAACCCTATCAGTTTCAATTAAAAAGTCACTAATGGCGATTTTTGTTTTGTTAAATTATGAACTATTACATTCTTCGTTGGAAATTCATCTTTTTAAGCGGAAATTTCAGTCATTTGGTTAAAAGTTGAACTTTCTTTAAAAAAAAGATACTTTTTCTGGTAGACGATTTACAGTTTTTGTCAGATTTAAAAAAATTTTATTTTGTTACTAAAAATTAATTATTTTGTTGAAAATTCAACTTTTTTTTAAGAATTTAAATTTTTCTATTGAAAATTCGTCTATTTGGTACATAATTAAACTTCCTTGTTGATTTTTTTCAAATTGAAAATTAAGTTTCTTAAATGCAAATTTAACTACTCCATTTTAAAATTAATATATAAATACTCCATTAGTCTTTTTTAGTTAAAAAATTCAACTATTTGTTGAAAAAAATTTTACAAACGAAAAAATATGAACTAAAAGTTAATTTAAATAAATTTGGAACATAACATCCATCTTCTTAGTTGCAAATTCAACTATTTGGTTACAAATGTACGTATTTTATTGAAAATTCGTCTTTTCTGGTAAAAAAATTAAACTTCTTGCTTGCAAATTCAACAACTTGTTTAAAAATTATTTATTTTGTTTTGAATAATTATATTATTTAAGGAAAAATTAAGAAATAGTGACATTAGTGGACAATTGTTAGAAAATAGTGTTTTTAGTTTTATTTTTTTTTCGAAATAGTAGCAAAATAGTCTCATCGCATAAAAAAAATGTCCAAAAGTGTTACTCCGATGCATCAAGTTGTTACACAAATCATTTCTTATTTAAAATTTTTCATGCGTATTTTGAAAAGGCCTGAGAGCAATATACTTTATTGAAAATGATCAATTTAGAGCGAAATTGTTTGAATTCGTGCGATTTTTTTTTTTTATAAAGAGAGTAGCCACCCTGATTTTTATTTGAAAATACTTACTCGTTCGTACACAGTCCAGGCCATGGCGGTCATTAGAGTTCTCCTTAGCATTCGCGGGACGATTCCTTTGAAGTAGCCTAAGACTCCGTATTTTCGATATACAAAAACAAAGGCACCATGGACGTTATGGAATTTGCTCGGATACAATTGCATTTTTGTTTTGACAACGTCTGCAGGATGTGTGATGACTGATGCACAAATGCCAGCTACGATTCCACAACAAAAATGAGTGGAAGTCACATGACTGTAGTGTGGAAGTTCTGGAAAACAATTAATATGATTTTCATATTTGCGAAGTGTAAATATTTTTCTCTTATTTATTATATTTCACTACTTTTTCGACTGATATTCTAAATCTTTGATGAAAAGGTTTGTTGTAAATCTTACCTGTGGATACTGTGTTTTTGAGTTGGGTATAGAACATGAGGTAGAGGCCACTGTAGGGCGCATCGCGAAGTAAAGTTGGTACGAGGCCACTTGAAAGACCTTTCACGCCTTCGTATTTGTAAATTATTCTCAGCGCCTCACCGATGCTGTTATATTTGTACACGCCGCTCTGAAAGTAAAAAAATATATATATTTGAGATTGAGAAGGTGTATCATTGTAGGATGTGTATTTTGAATAGTTTAAGAAATAAATGTAAAAAGAATACTTCCATGGTTTTTAATAAACCCGTATCTCGTTTTTTTTGTGTGTGTTAAAATTAAGTTTACATTTTCATTTTTTGAACAGAGGATTATTCAGGGTGTCCAGATACCTTGAAAACTTGGCAATCTCCTTAAATTTCTGACGAGAACCTTGAATTTGAATTTTTTGTTTGCTTTTAAAACAGTTTTCGAGGGGTTGGCCACTCGGTTTTTGAGTAACATTATATTTCAAAATTTTACAAAATAATTATAAAGGTTGCAAAATATTTCAAAGCTTTTATAATATTTAAAAGGATTTTGAACACTTCAGAAAGAGTTCACGTATTTCAAAGACTTTAAAAGGATTCAAGGACTTTAAAAAGGGCGTGTAGGCAAGATTTCAAAGATCTTTAAATTTTCAAACGATTTCAGAAAATTTCTGAAGGTTTCAATAAATTTGAGATTTAAAAAGATTTTAATGGTTTCAAACGAACACACAAGATTACACAAACAAAGATTAATGAAGGATTTCAAAAATAATTCAAATAGCTTAATGATTTAAAATGAATACAAAATATTTCAAATATTTAATGAAAATTGCATAGGAATATCAAAAGAATACAAGAATTTAAGTTTTGTTTTAAATGTCAAAAAAGGTACGGTACACCAGATTTCAAAATATTTTAAATAATTTCAAACAATTTCAAAATAATTCACAAAGATTTGCAATGATTTCAAATTTGGTAAGTGGATTTTAAAAGATTTCAAATAATTTTAAATTTTTAAATTTTTAAGATTTAATAATTTTAATTTTAATAAATACAAAATATTTCAGGAAGATTTCAAAAAGGGTACAGTGCACCAAATTTCAAAACACTTCAAAGATTTTAAATAATTTCCAAAATTTTTTTAATATTTCAAAAAGATTTCACAAACATTTTTGTTCAGACAGTTTAAAAATATTTCACAAAAGTTAAAAATAATCCAGTAATTTCTAATAAATGCACAAGATGTAGGAAAGATTTCACAAGTGTTTCAAAGAATGTATAAGGATTTCAAACGATTTTAAGAAATTTATATATTTTAAAAAGTGTATAGTGCAGCAGATTTCGAAGGGTTTAAACAATTTCAAAATGTTCCAATAAATTTGAGATTTCCAAAGATTTTAATGATTTCAAACGAACACAAAAGATTTCATAAATACGGATTAAAGAAAGATTTCATAAATATTTCAAAATACCTATTTCAAAACATTTGACAAAGGTTTCATGGATTTCAAAGATTTTACCAAAATTGTAAAAGAATTCGGATATTTTAATGACTTCAAATGAATAAAAAAGATGTGACAAATATTTCAAGGATTGCGATCAGAATTTCAGAAAGATTTTAAATTCGAAGATTTGGAAACATTTTAAACGGTTTCAAATTTGTTTAGAAGATTTGAAAAGATTTCACAAATATCTCAAAACATTTCACAAAGATTTCAAAGATTTTATCCGATTTTAAAATATTTCAAATAATTACAAAGATTTCAAAAATTTCATAAATTTCATAACAATTTTATACAGATTTTTAATTCAAAGATTTCAAAATATTTCGCAGATATTACAAAGATTTTTAAACTTTCAGAAGATTTTCAAAAGGTAAGATTTAAAAAAAAGTAAGTCAGATTTCTAAGATTTCTAAGATTTCAAAACATTAAAAAAATTTGCAATGATATCAAATTTTTTTAGAAAATTTCACAAAGATTTCAAACATTTCATCAAAAATTCATAGAGATGTCAGAAGAATACAATTATTTAAAAAAATTTTAAAAAGGTACAGCATACAAGACTTTAAATAGTTTCCAAATTTTTACAATATTTCAAAAGAGTTCACAAAGGTTTCCAATATTTTAATGATTTCAAATGAATACAAAAGATTTCACCAACATTTTTTTGTTTAGAAAATTTCAAAATATTTTACAAAAGTTTCATGTATTCCAGTGATTTCTAACAAGTAGGAAATATTTCACAAGTATTTGAAAGAATGTTCAAGGATTACAAAAGATTTAAAGAATTTTTAAGATTTCAAAATATATTGCACCAGATTTCGAAGATTTTAAACAATTTCAAAAGGTTTAAATGAATTTGAGATTTCAAACGAACACAAACGATTTCAAAAACACGGATTAAAGAGAGATTTCAAAATATATATTTCAATACATTTCACAAAGATTTCAAAGATTTTACCTAAATTGTAAAAGATTTCAGATATCTCAATTATTTCAGATGAATACAAAAGATTTTACAAATATTTCAAAGATTGTGATACAAATTTTATATAGATTTTAAATTCAACAATTTCAAACAGGGCTCAGATTTCAAGGATTTCAAACGAACACAAAAGATTTCACAAACTCGGATTGAAGAAAGATTTCATAAAGATTTCAAGATACATATTTCAATACATTTCAAAGATTTTACCAAAATTGTGAAAGATTTCAGATATTTCAATGATTTGAAAAGAATACAAAAGATTTTACAATTATTTCAAACAGTTTGATAAAAATTTCCGAAAGATTTAAAATTCAAAGATTTCAAACAGGGCACAATACACCAGCTTTCAAAGATTTCGGAACCTTTTGCAAGATTTTAAATGATTTCATTTCATTTCCTAAAATTTGTATAAAGATTTGAAATTCAAAGAATTCAAAAAGGGTCAGTACACCAGATTTCAAAGAATTCAAAAGATTTAGCAAAGGTTTTACAAAGTTTTCAAACATTTCACAAAGATTTTGAAACTTTCAGAAGATTTTAAGGATTTTCAAAAGGGCACGGTGAATTCGATTTTTAAGATTTCAGAATATTAAAAAAATATTAAAAGAATATAAAAAAAATATTAAAAAAATATTAAAAATATTTAAAAAAAAATATTAAAAAAAAGAATATTAAAAAAAAAATTAATAAAAATATTAAAAAAAAAAAAAATTTGCAATGATTTCAAATTTAGTTATAAAATTGTTTAGAAGATTTCATAAAGTTTTCATCATAATTTAATAGAAATGTCAAAAGAATACAAGCATTAAAACATTTTTTTAACAGGAACAGTACACCAGATTTCCAAATATTTTACATAATTTCAAAATTCTTATAATATTTGAAAAGAATTCGCAAAGATTTGTAATATTTTAATGATTTCAAACGAATACAAAAGATTTCATCAACATTTTTTTAGGAAATTTTCAAATATTTTACAACAGTTTCAAGTATTCCAGTGTTTTCAAATAAATAAAAAAGATGTAGGAAAAATTTTAAAAGTATTTCAAAGAATGTATAAGGATATCAAAAGATTTTAAGAATTTTATAGATCTCAATAAGTGTATATTGCACCAGATTTCGAAGATTTTAAACAATTTCAAAAGGTTTCAATGAATTTGAGATTTCAAAAGATTTTAATGATTTCAAACGAACACAAAATAATTCACAAACACGGATTAAAGAAAGATTTCATACAAATTTCAAAACATATTTCAATACATTTCACAAAGATTTCAAAGATTTTACCAAAATTCTAAAATATTTCATATATTTTAATGATTTCAAATAAATACAAAAGATATTACAAATATTTCAAAGATTGTGATAAAAATTTCGTAAACATTTTAAATTTGTTTAGAAGATTTCAAGAGATTTCACAAATATTCCAAAACCTTTCAGAAAGCTTTGAAGAATTTCAAAGATTTTACCAAAATTTAAAAAAAATGTAAAATGAACACAAAAGATTACACAATTATTTGAAAGATTTCATAAAATTTGTTTTTAACATTTTTTAAAAGGGTACAGTACACCAGATTTTAAAGATTTCAAAACATTAAAAAGATTTCACAAAGAACAGGGTGTCTAGTGACCTTGAAAACCTAGAAATCCCCTTGATTTCTTCACGGAAACCTTGAATTTTAATTATTCTTTTTCTTTTCTTTTAAAACAGTAATTTTATCGAAATGAGAAGAGTGATTTAAATCTTTTAGCCTATTATGAAAGAAACATCTCGTTTAGAAAAATTCTTACTGCTCAACATTTTTTTATTCGTCAAGATATAATTTATCTTTTTTCATTTACAGAATAAATAAAAATATTTTCAAGGCACTTTTTGTTAAGGAGTTCAACTTATGAATGATACAAATTATTAGATTAAAATTTCGATGTTAATTTAGTTTCAGAATTAGAATAAGTCATGGCCATACAGCGGATTTTTCGAGTGGTTGACTACTCGGTTTTTGAGTGTACAACAAATTTCAAAAGGTTACAAAATATTTCTAAAGATTTCAAAATATTTTTAAATATCTTTAATATTTCACGGACGTTAACGATTTAAAAAAGGCGCGCACGCCAGATTTCAAAGATTTCAAAAATTTGAAACTATTTCAAAAGGTTTTAATACATATCAAAATATTTCACAAAGATTTCAAGGATTTTCAACATTCAAAAAAATGCGTGTACACTAGATTAAAAAGTTTTCACAAAAATTCCCCAAAGATTTCGAGCATTTCACAAATACAAAAGAGTTTAAAGATTTTAAAAAGGGAAAATTTAACCACATTTCTAAGATTTCAAAACATTTCAAAGATTTTAAACAATTTCAAAATTTTTTTAGATGATATCAAAATATTTCACTAAGATTTGTAATAATTTAAATAATTCCAACGAATTCTCAAAGATTTCAAAACATTTTTAACATTTTAAATAACTTCAAAAATGTTTAGGAGATGTCAAAACATTTCACACCTGTTTCAAAGATTTCATAAAACATTCATAAAGATTTCAAAACAATAAGACAATTTCAAAGATTTCAACAAGGGTGCAGTGCACCAGATTTGAAGGATTTCAAATTATTTTAAAGCTTTTAAACGATTTAAAAATTGTTGACAAGATTTCAAACGATTACAAAAGATTCCGAAAGGTTTCTCAAATATTTTTAAGAATTCTTAAGGATTTACAACATTTCATGGATTTCAAAGATTCCAACTAGGGTACATTACACCAGATTTCAAAGCATTAAAAAGATTTTTAATGATTTCAAAAGATTTTAATAACTTCAAACGGCCAGAAAAGATTTCACGCACAAAGATTAAAAAAATATTTCAAAGATTTAAAAACATTTCAAATATTTTAAACGATATCCACATTTTTTATAAGATTTCAAATATTCCAGTAATTTTAAACGATTACAAAAAATTTCATAAAGATTTCATAAATATTTCACAATTTCTTTAAAGAATTCATAAGGATTACAAAAATTTCAAAACATTTCAAAGATTTAAAGCAATTTCCAAAGGTTTCAACTCATTTGAGAAGATTTCAAAAGACTTCAATGATTTTAAACAGACCAAAAGATTTCGCAAACAAAGATTAAAGAAATAGTTCACAAAGATTTCAAGAATTTTAAAGATTTTACAAAAGCTTCGAAAAAATGCCAAGCATTTCTTAAAGATTTCAATGATTTCAAAGACATTACAAAAATTTAAAAATATTCCTAAAGATTTCACAAAGATGACTCATGTTCGCAAAAAATTATAATTTGTTTACTATTCGGATTTCTTTTAAACATTTTGGCCAATAAAAAATGAAATTGCTCATTTTGTACATGTATCCCAAACGTTTATTTGATTATTTGATGTAAAAAAGGAGATATGGAAAATTTTGATTTCTTGACCTGGAAAATCTGGAAAAGACCTTGAATTTTGTTCCTAAGAATCGCTAGACACCCTGACGAATTCAAACATTTAATAAAGATTTTATACTTTTAAAAGATTTCGGAACATTTCAAAGATTTGCAATGATTTCAAATTTTGTCTAGAAGATTTCAAAAGTGTTCACAAATATTTTTTTGTAAATTTATTTTCTTTTTTGTTTTTTTAATAATTTCAAAATTTGTAGAATATTTCAATGGTTTTATATAATTTAAGATTGTTTAGAATATTTAAAAATATTTCACAAATATTAAAGTTTTCGAGTAAACATTCTGTAAATGTAATAAAAAATAATACCTCGAATCGGGTTTTGACAACCGTTATTGGAATTAATAAAGCTCCGGACATTGAACGAGCTGTGATTCCCAAACTGACTGCCTGGAAAGGTGTGAGTGGATCTTCGAGTTCGAGGACGTGTCTTATCCAGTGCAGGGATGAAAAGTAAAGACCAACGCCTGGAATTACTCTGGTTATGGACTGAAATAAAATTATTATTTATGAAAATTAAAAATACATCAAAGTCTTTTTTATCGTAAGAAAAAGCATGATATACTTACAGGGGTCATTCCCTTCCATAATCCGAATATGTTTTCATTTTGAACTATCTGAACCATGGTTTTGACCATTCCAGATTTTCCACGCCTGAAAAAACCATAGAAATTGGATATTTTTTAGTGTTTTGGGTAAAAATTTTTAACAAAAATTTCGAATAACTATTTATTTTTTAGTCTTATTCATTTATTTTTAAGGTTACATAAATATACTTTTAAAGATTGAAGATTAAATATTTTCCAAAAGAGACGAATTTTCTGCAAATCATTTTAATTTTTTAAAACAGAAATATGAATTTTTAACGAAAAAGTTAATTATCAACATAATACGAGAATTTTCTTCTAAGAGGATCCATTTTATACCAAAAATGACGAATTTTTAACTAGAATGATGAATCTTCAACTAGAAAAATAAATTTTCAAACACATTTGTTGAATATTTAACCAAAAAAAGTAAATTCTCAACGAAAAATTTAACAGTTAATATTTAAATACAAAAATATTTGAGTTTCAAATAAAAAACAGTTGAATTTATTCAAAAATAAACGAATTTTTAATCAAATTATTAAATCCTTAACCAAAAGAGATGAACTTTCAAGCCACAAAGACTAAATTCCAAACAAATTATTTAATTTTTAATCAAAAAAAGTATTTTCCTCCAAGAAAGAAAAAAAAATATGAGGAAAATTATATTCTTGAAGGGAAAATACTTTTTTAAATACAAAATACAAAATAAAAAAATCTTTTTGAAGATTTTTGGAATGTAAAAAGTATGTAGAAAATTTCTAAGAATTTTATTTTTATTTTCGATGATTTTATAAAATTTCAGGATAAATTTGAGTTTGTTTAAAAAATATTTAGATCTTTTTAACAATTGGAAAAAATTGAAAAATGTTTCGTAAATTTTTAGACATTTTTTAAAAGTTTTAAAATATTCTTAATCTCTTTAATTTTTTTTAAATTCTTAAAAATCTTTTAAGCTGACACAAATTATTCTTAAAATTGTATTACAATCTTGCCGATTTGTTTTTGACAAATCTTCTGTAAAGCTTTAAGATATTTTAAAATATTTTCCTAACATTATTTTTTCATAATAACAAATCTTGAACAATCTACAGTTTGTTTTACATATTTTGAGGTCTTATCAAGATTTAAATTATTTTTAAATCTTTTCAAATTTTATTATAATTCATATTTTTCCTACAAATTTTTTAAAAGCCTGCTGAAATAAAAATATAGTATAATATTTTGAAATCTTCAAAGCTTAAAATTAATCTTTTATAAAAAAACCTAAATCATTTAAAATGGTACCGACAATCTACGTACTCTTCATAAATAGATATATTCTAAAATTTTCTCCATAATTTGATTTTTCTCTTCACAACAAGTTAACAATATAATCGTTTCATTAATATTTAAAATAATTTACAATTTAAAGTAAATAAATTATAGGATTAAAATTCCTTATTTGGAAATTGGATTTACAAAATTCGAGAAAATTTATAACAACAAACTGAAAACTTCATATAGATAGCGCGAGATTTTCGATTATTTTTATCTACGTATTTTTTTTTAGATAGGGAAGGATTAGATTCCAAAAACTTTGAAAAGAAGCAGATTTGGTAAGCCCACAAAAAACTATACCAATTCTGTTTTATTTAATCTTTCAGAATTGTTTTTGATAACTTACCCCGCATTGTTACTGACTCTGTCTTGAAGTCTTGTTTTTATAAGATCCAACGGTTGAAATAAAATAGTTGAAAATGTTCCAGAGAAAGATCCAGCGAGGAAAGATTTCAATATGGGATGCTGAAAACAAATTGAAAGACGATGTTGGAATTTTAAGATATTGACAAGTGTTTTGAACTAAACTTTAAAATTACTACGCATCCGAGCCTGGTCAGCGCGAGTTCCTTGTACCTGATGAGGGCTTAAATGCCGAATATAATATTTTTTAAATTTAAGGCTTGATGACTTTGTTTATGAAAGTTAATTAAAAATAATATTTTAGCACATAAAAAGCTGAATAAAAAAGATTTCCATAAATATATTTTCAGTTATAAGTGTAGGAATATCACTCGCACTTACCAGTACCTGAAATTTAAGTTACATTTATAATTTAAAAGAGCTCAGTGTTAAAGGTTAAACAAATCCGAACAATGCCTGAAAAAATTATTTGAATTTTATTTAGCACCTGTCCCTATTATTCATACCTGTATTTTGGAAATTTAATTTTGATTTGTGAATTTTTTCATGCTGTTTGTATTTTTTAAACAAAGCACTTTTAAATTACAAATTTAACTTAAATTTCAGATACTGGTAAGCTTTTACTTTTAATAAAATTGAATTTTTAATTAATTTTCATAAACAAATTGCATAATTTTTATCTTAGTATCCCAGACGGACAAGTTATACGTAACTTCCGGAATTTTCCTAAGTTAAGTAAATTGATTAAACCGATAAATTAAACTTGAACATTTACTCTTTAATTTTCAACTTTTTTATTAAAATAAAATATTATTGGGATCATTATAATTTGTAGATTCCGAATATTATATTTATAAATTGCCAAGTTCTAAATTTAAAAAATGTCATATTACACATTTATTCCTCGTTAGGTACAAAGGACTCCAGCTGAACAGGCTCGACGGCAGAAATTTGGTGAAGTCAGGGGAAGTCGCATAGTGGGGGAACCCTACACAGGTAGCTGGGGCGTAATTGACCATCGCTCGAAAATAGTCTACAAGGTATAGAATTATCGATAAATCAGAGATAATTTTGATTGGTGGTCGTTAAAAGTTTAATCTTTTAATTAAAGTAAACAAAAATTAATCTATTGCGTCTATCAAATGACCTTTAATAGCACGTGTGATCTCGTGTTCATTGAGAGATATTGAGGAAATTTATTATGTTTTATATATTATCACTCACGAGACTTCACACGTGAGCTTAAATAATCTATGAGGTCATAGAAACAGTGATCTTTACAAGAATCCGTAATCGATTAAAATGTAATTATGTTTGTGATAATTAAAAAAGGGCACTAAAGTCTAACTTTTCAAAAAGAGGAAACTAGCTAAGCACAATCCAAATTTTGTTCAAACTGTTTTAACTTTAATAAACATTTATTTCCATAACTCTTTATTTTTTATTAAAGAAGGCAAATAGTTAGATTATTTTAGATTATCTTCAGGAAAAAATAAAACTTTGGGAATTAATTAATTATGTAAAAAATTTGTGTTAAAAAGCCTTGTGTTGCAATGAATCAAAGAATTACATTTAACTTTCGGTTTGAGAAAAACATGTTGCTGTGGGAAACTACGTTAGCATTCACTTGACCAAGTAAATAAATTATGACGCACGATGAAATTATCACCCTCGTTTGGTAATTAATAATACGGTTTGTCTAAACATTTCAAAACTGATCAGAAGACCCCCCAAGAATATTTTGTTGTTGTAAAACTAAATTGTACGAGGATATAAAGTTACATTAATTTGATAAGGATTACAATTCTATGATTGGTGGAGAAATTTTTTATCTTAAATAATGATTTTGTAATCTATTTTTTGTATGAAAAGGAAATTAATAATAATATAATCAATACGTTTATTGTTCCCAGAAAAGCTTTTGTCTTTTTCAATTCCTGTTTTTTAAAATTTTTATTATTTAACGGATTTAAAGTTTATAAATGCGTAAGTGCAAAAGGAAAAAATGTTTTTTTTCTGTTCTAAAATACTTGGAATAAAGAACAAGCCTTCCTTTATGGCCACTAATATTATAGTTTCAGTAAAAACAATTAGATTTTTAAAATCGATTACAATCTCAATTTTGAATTTTCAAGACTGAGGGGAGTCTTTAACCTTTAAAAATTATATTATTTAAATCTGGAACTGTGTAAAATTAAACAATCTTGAATTGAAAGCATATAATTATATCGAAATCTTGAAAATAATTTGGTTTTATTTTTAAATCTTTCAAAATTATATCGTTTAGAAACAAATATATTTTATTGTTGAAACATAAATTGAACCCAATGAGTAGTTAAATAATTTATTTTAACCTGAAATGTCTTCAATTGCTTGAATAAACGTTTGAAATGAAATTTATGGACAATTTACAAATTTAATACGTTTTTAATTGAAAATTTTTTAATTTAAATTACTAAAAAATGGTTCAATATCAAACTTAAAGCCTTTCGAACTTAAAATGCACAGCTTTCAAAACTTAAATTTTTTTTAATTTAAAGTTTTATATTTAGAGTACTGAAAATTTAGCAGATTTCCTGAAAATCTCTGAATTCACTAAAATTCTTAATTTCTCGGAATTGCTTGAATAAAAAGTTGTTTTAATTCCATAAATCTTAAGAATTCCTCATATTTTCTGAAATCTTTGAATTCTCCACATTGCCTGAAACCCTTGAATATCCATGAATTCCCTCGAATATTCTGAATTTATAGAATTTCTTGAATTCCTTAAATTCTTCGAAATATTTTGAAATCCTTGGAATTCAGGGAGTTCTAAGAATTTAGGAAATTCTACGACTTCATAGAATTGAGATGAATTTAAATATATCTGGGAATTCGGAAGAATTCAGTTGATTTCAAGGAAGTTAAAATAATTCAAAAGAATTTGAAAGAGTTTAAAAGCATTCGCAGGAATTTAAAAGAATGAAAAATCATTAAAAACTGAATATTTTTGAGGTAGCTTTTTTAACTTTCCAAGACCATTTCCACATTAATATGTAAAAAAATAAAAACATTTTCCTTGAAAAATAAAGTCATGCTTCTCAAATTATTATTTTTTAAGCGATTAAACTGTACAATTATAAAATAAGAAACATAGTAACCCTTTTTATATTATTAATTGGCCATGCATTGCTGCCTGCGCGCTGTAGATATAATACTATCAATTTTTATATTAAAGCCATAAAAAAATTAAACAACTGTAAAAGTAAAAGTATGCAAAGTAAAAAATGCTTCATGTTAAATCATTTAGAATAAGATTTTGAAATTAAAAGGTTAACAATTTTAATTGTAACCCTTCAAAAATGGTGTATATTTAATAGCAAAGAAGATTTTGAGAATTAATAACTATATCTTAGACAAATAATGTACATTTAGAGAAGAAGTTTACTTTAAAATGATTAAGAGCTAAATTTGTAAATCTGCCTCCTACTGATAATGGAGCTAAAATGACAGTAAATGTAACTAAGAATGGAGGGTGGTGTCTGATAAGTCTATCAATGATAAATAGTTATTTATGTATAGCATGTCTAATTTAAACAATGAAACTAGCCTTTGAAATCTTGCTTTCCCACAAAACTGTAACGTCATTAGCATCAGACTTTCAATTTAATTATATCTTATTTACAAATGTCAATTTATTTTTTTAATAATGACGTATTCAAACTAGGACAATCAGGCCTGAGAAAATTGAATCATAAAGTAAAATTAAAAATAAATTTTATTCAAACATAACTATACTATTGAACATGTTCTTTAATATTCTTTCTGTTACAACAGAAATTCAAAACTGAAAAAACCGTTCATTAAATAACAATATTAATGTATTATCAATAGTATACGCTGTGCTACAAAGCGCAGGAAAAATTGTAATTGATAATTAATAATATACAAATATTAAACAAGATTACTTTGATTCCATTTTTAATTTTTACAATTTGATTAATTCAAAAAATATTAATTTTAGCAATATGGTTTTATTTTTCAGGAAATTTCTGTTCACAAATTAATGTGGAAAAGGTCTTGGAGAATTGGAAAGATAACTCAAGAATATTTAGTTCTGAGTGATTTTTTTATTCTTTTGAATAGCTTGGAATGATTTTAAACTCTTTCAAATCCTTTTGAATTCATTCAATTTCCTTAAAATCTTTAAATTCCTACGAATTCCCAGATATATCTAAATTGTCAGCATTCGCGGAATACCCCGAATTATGAGGACTTCAGAATATTGTAAAGAATTAAGAGGAATCAAGAAGAATTGAAGGAATTAAAAATATTTAAGGATTTCAGAGAATTTCAGAGCATTAGGGATTTCAGAGAATTCAGAATATTGAAGGAATTAAAAAAAAAAAGAAGAAAGTCAGGGAAGTAAATGAATTAAGAATATTTAAGAAATTCAAAGAATTCGAGGGACGTCAGGAATTGAGAATATACCAAAATTTCAGGGAATTCCGAATATTCAAGGATTTCTGGGAACTCATGATAGTCAAGAAATGCCCAAATTTGAGGAAATTCAGAAAATTTCAGGGATTTCAGGGAACTTAAAGGATTCACAGAATTCACAATATTTCAGGATTTGAGAGCATTTAGGGGATTTCAGAACATTAAAGGAATTCAATAAATCCATTAAATTAAAGAAATTGAAAGAGTCCAAAGAATTCCGAGAATATTCAAATATATTAAAATTCAATAGAGAATATTCAAATTTCCGAATATGCAAGGAATAGATTGGAGAATATTACAAAAATATTCACGGAATTAAGAATATTCATATAATTTAGGGTACTTAGAGAATTTCAGTTATTTAAGAGCTTTTAAGAAATGTAAGGAATTCACGAAATTGAAGGAATTGAATAAGTTCGGGGAATTTAGAGAATGAATAGAATTCAAGGAATTTCAGAAATTCGTAATATTCCAGGAATTCTGGGGATATAGGGAATTCGCAGAAATTCAGAATATTCAACGATTTCAGAGAAGTGGAGGATTTCAGAGAATTCCGAATTTTAAAGAAATTCAGAATATTCAAGAAATTTAAAATATTTAAGGAATTTGAGAATATTTCAGGATTTCAGGGATTTCTTGAAGATTGAGAAAGAGACAAGATTTTAAGAAATTTAGACAATCTGGAAAATGGTAATGTTCTAAACACAAAACTCTTAATTTTGAAGTAAGAAATGCAAAATTTTAATTTGTACTTATTATGTAAATAAACTAAGAAGTTTAAAGACCTCACTTCTGGTTGAAATTAAAAAGTTATAATCTTAATAGATTTTTTAATTTTGATTGTTTTTACTGAAACTGATTTCAGAAGTAAAAAATATTAAAGGTTTTTTCTTCATTCCTAGTATTTTAAACCGAAAAAAATATTAGGGAATTTTATTACTCGGTAATTTTATTATTCGGAAATGTCATTATTCGGGATTTTCCAGCAGTGGCGCCGGAAGGATTTTTTTTGCGGGGGCAAACTCTTTCTATCGCATGTGGTAGACATAGGTACATTCAGATTTAGGGAGGAAGGGGCAAAAGGCATTAGTTGCCCCCTATTATTACTAATTGAACTTTACTTTTTTCATTTTAAACTTGAGAAGACTGAAAAATTCCGAAAAATAAAATTCTCCAAAGAAATTTCCAAATTGAAACAGTTGAAAAAAAAATTTATCAATATTGTTTATTTATTAAAAATACAATGATAAAATATTTTTATCAGAAAACAAATGATTTGTAATGTTTAGAGTTTTCTAAAATTACTGTTTGAATTTAAAATAATAATAAATAAGGATTTTTTTCAATGTTTAAATTCGGAAATTTAAAAATTTGGTAATATTATAAACTGCCCGGAATGTTACAATTCGGTAATTTTATTATTCTGGAATTTTCTAATTCGAGAATTTTATTATTCGGAAATTTCATTATTCGGGAACTTTCCAAATTGGGGAATTTTACAGTACCAGGAATTTTATTTTTCGGACTTTTTTAGTTGTCCCTTAAACTTATTTGCTTCTAAACTTTAAATAATTAAACGAACCAATCGTCCTAGTTCAGCGTGTACATCAACCTTAAAAGCATGGAAATTTCCTTGATTTTTTTACGAGAACCTTGTATTTAATTTTTTTTCTTTTAAAGCAGTTATTTAATTTGAAAAGTAATTTAAGTCTTTTAGTCTGTTATATAAGAAACTGCGACTGAAAAGTTTTTTATTTATGGAGATAAAATGTATCTTTTACTCATTACAGAATAAATAAAGTGATTTCTAAGTATTTTTTCTAGACTTTGCCAATTATTTTACAGAATGCAATGAACATACTTCAATATTGTGAATAATTCTACAAGTTTTCAATTTCGTCTCCGCTAATATAGAATGTTTAAAAATATTATAAGGATTTTAAAAAGTTAAAAAGGGTACATTACACCAGATTTCAAAGAACATTTTATAAAGATTAAAAGGATTTCAAAAATTTAACAAATATTTCAAAAAATTCCAAAGATTTAAAAGAATCATAATAAACCAGATTTCTAAAATTTTAAAAATTGTACACAGATTAAAAATATTGTTAAGATTTGAAATGAATACAAAAGATTTAACGAATATTTCAAAAATTTATTAAATATTTTAGAAGAATACAATTTCAAAGATTTCAAAATGGGTAAGGTACACAAAATTTTGAAGATTTTACAACATTACAAAGATTTTAAACAATATCAAATAGTTTAATGATTTCGAACGAATACGAAAGATTTCAGAAATATTTCAAAGACGTTAAACGATTTTAAAAGATTCCAACAAATTTAAGAAAATTTCAAAATATTTCAATGATTCAAACGAACACGCAAATTTTTACAAAGATTGAAAAAAGCTTTCACAAATATTTCAAAATATTTCAAAAAATGTCACAAAGAATTAAACGGTTTTAAAGATTTCAAAAACTTCAAGGATTTCAAGGATGACTTATGTTTGCAAGAAATTAAGAATTTATTTATGAGTCTGTTTTTTTTTTTAATTGTTGGTCAATAAAAATTAAGTGGCCCATTTTTTACATCTATAAAAAACGATTATTTTATTATTTCATGTAAAAAACTTGACTTCTTGACCTGGAAATCCTGGATGTGGCGAAAACTTTTAGATTATTATTAATTAATTATATAGTTTCATGTGGTTTTTCCAAAATAAATCAAATAAATCGAGACGAATAGAACAATTTCTCAAAAGTAATTAAAAAAAAAATATTAATACAAGTATATAAGGCTAAGGAATAAAAAAATACTTACAGAGCCCAAAGCTTCCATTTTAATTAAATAAAAAATAAACACAGGTTTGTAGAGAAGCGTAGAACTTTTTGCTGTTTTCAAAAATAATATTAAACAAGATTTTCTATTTCGAAGAAGCGACTTGAATATATCTTAGATACTTCGCTCCTGGTCAATAGAATACTGATTTACAGACATAAGGGTGGTGTGTTGTGGTGTTCTGATTACTTACATTTCCACTTATCTGCATTTCTTCGCCTCTTGGGTCAACGAATTGACCCTGCATGTCCAACTATACTTGATCAGCAATTCACTGATAAAGAAAACACAAACGTGATTTAAACGTGACTCGAAAAATCGCACGCTTGTACATTTCCTTTCTCAGATAGGCTCAAAATAACGAATATTTTTTTTAATTTTATGGAAAATATACAAAAACCAGGGGCACATTTCTTTTAATTTCTTTTTATATTAACGTTCATGAAGGAATGTGAACCGATTTAAATAATTAATTCTTCTAAATTAAGTCCCTTATATATTGAAGTATATAAATTTCTAAAGATTCAGAAAAATATACTTATTTTGAGAGTCCAGAGATAACCTCCAAATTCACTTTAAGGAAATCCATTATTTATCGTTTATTTTTACACTTTTTTAGTCTTTTTAAAGGCAACAATTTTCTTTTACTCACTCGATTATGTAACTGCGTTTCTATTTATTATATGCGAAGAATATCTTAATTGCTCGCATATTAAACTTTTCAGAGAGGTTATATATCTAAATTGACAATGGTCTATTTAGTTTTCTTTAGATTTTAACGATTGTAACCAATAAAAAGCATATTTATATAGAGGTTCACAGCCATTATGCTACATTTTATAAAAAATCACTTGCTTATAACAATGGACGAGAATAGACAATCATCCAACGATATCAGTGATAAGATTATCTGTCAAAATCAAATTTTCCATTTCGTACTTGTTATTTTTGTTATCACTGCGACATATGTTTAAAACCTACAAAGCAGAAAATACTAAAAATAATAAATTTTCTTTGTTAAAAGATTTTAATAAATGAATTTAATTGTTTTTATACGCAAATAGCTATTTTTTTTTAGTATGTTTATACTTTTTGTAAGTTTCTTTGAACCATTTGAATTTGAGCGGCAGCGCCATGTTGGAATGTTACCAATCTTTTTTCACGTTGTTGGTACCTGTTTGGTACTAGTTGGTACAACTGTGTGTTGATATTTCAGTGCTTCACTCTTCAGGTTGTTTTTCGTGGTTATGTTTACGTGAATCAAAGCCGTAAAAACGTTGGACAAAAATCCTTTTCCCAATAGCTTTTATAATAATTTTGTATTGCATTTAATAGTAACAATGTTTTCTGCCAACATGTATTTATCTGCATATGATAGACATAAAAAAATCATCAACGATTATCTTCTACTCCGAAATGGTTCCTTGAGCGACTTCAAACGCGACACGTAAGTTAGTGCTTGTAGCATAATGATTAATTTTTAACATAGTAAATAAAAAAGATTAATGTCAACTAAATCCTATTTTTAAGTTACCAAGGGGAATGTAAGCTTTTATGTCAGCTTTTAGAAGAATTTGGTTTCTGCAGCAGTTTCGATTAATTTTGGAATATGTCCAAAATGTTTTTCTCGAATTTTCATATTGCATATTTCCTCCAAATTTGTTTAAATCGACAAAAAAATAAATGCGTTAAAAATCATATTTAGAGGTTTTGCAAACTACCCATAAAGTTTAACACGTAATATCCCGTAAGAAAAAAATACGATTTTGTGGATTTGAGTTTTGCGAGTTTTTGGGGCTAATTATGATTTTTTGCGATTTTTTTTAACGGGACAGGTGAAAAAGCCGGAAAAATAAAATTCCCGTCGCTGTCAAATTTCCGAATTGGAAATTTCCCAAATAATAAAATTCCAGAATAATAGAATTGCCGCATTATAAAATATCCGAACTATTAAATTCCCGAAATTTAAACATTAAAAAAATAGTTTTGAAATAAATATTATTCATTTATTTAAAATACAATAATCAAATATTTTTATGAAAGAAAATTGATTTTTTATTTCTTTCAGCCTAAAAAAATTATTCTTGAATTTCAAATAACAATAAATGTTTAAACATTGTATAAAAAAGTAAATTTTAAAACACGCTGATCTCAAAAAAAAAGAAGTTTCTCCCGGAATTTTCTCCGAACTTAGAAATAATATTTTAAAAACAAACTTTACAGCACTGATTTTTTTGTAATTAAAAAAATATGATGCAAATTTGCGAACCAAATTTTTCATTTAGATATATTTTCAACTATTGTTAATTTAAATGCATATAATAATTTTTTAAATTTATGTGAAGTAAAAATTAATTCATGCTAAGAGAAATAATTGTTTAAACAATAAATTACTATTGTTCATAATATTCCCTTTGAATAATGTTAGATAGTTGCTGTTTTTTCTAAAGTGTTCTACTTTTTGGCTACTTTTTGGCTACTTTTTACTTAAATCGAGGTAATAATTAATGAAATTTGACAAACATAACTGTTTAAACAAATTATTTTTGTTTACAACTATTTTCTCTTAGATGAGCTCTAGAAAATTACGGCTTTTTTGCAATGTGGATATTTTTTCCACTTTTTGCTTTGTGAAATACTAATTAATGCATGATAATATTATATAAAATAATAATAAATTATTTAAACAATGATTTTAGTGAACTTGAATTAATTATTACCTCGCACTACTTGAAAAGTGGACGAAAATTAAAAAAAAAAACTATAAATGTCGAGCATTATTCTAAGAGAATATTATTCTAAATAATAAGAAATAGTTCAAACAATTATTTCTGTTAAATTCAATTAACCATTGTCTCGCTCGAACTGAAAAGTTAAACATTAGTTCGAAAATTCGGAAAAATCTTAACTTTATAACCCTATTCTAAACGAAAATTGCTAAAAAAAAATAATTGTTGGATTATTTTGGGACCCTATAAAACAGACTTATGGAGGTGATATTTAAAAACTAATTTTTAATTTTTATTTCATATTCAATTGCTTAAAAAATACAAGTTTTATTTTAAATTTAAAAACCAAAATAACCTTGGAAAATAAAAGCCTCATACTAGAATGAAAATAAAAAAAATATTTTGTAAATCATTAGCACTGCCACTATTAAATTTCGTAAACTGTTCCACTTCGCATTGATAGTTTTTTTTATTATTTTATTATTATTTTTTATTATTTGATGATTAATAATTTATGGGCTCAATTTTATTTTAATTTGAATTAAAACAAGCAGCTCTTGACATTTCAACATGTGTTTCGAGGTCTCGGGATAAAACGGACTTAGATGTGATCAGAGAAAATCACAAATTTTTATGGAACGAAGAGGATGAACCTGAAACTTGGGAATCACGTCTGGCCAAAAAGTATTATGACAAATTGTTCAAGGAGTACTGCATTTCTGACCTGACATACTTTAAATATAATAAGGTAAAGAATATAAAATAACTGTGATTTTTCAAATTTTATTTACAACAATTAGCAGTAAATACACGTGTTTTTTCACGTTTCTGGATCTTTATTTTCTCGAGTTCTTTTCCAAAATTATTTATAATTAACATTAAAATATTTGAAAATCTAAAATGAATTTAAATTATTAAATAAAAAAATATATATAATATTCTTTTATTTATTAATTTAAATTCATTTCGGATCTTCAAATATTTTAATAAACATATTATCTATATTCATTATTAAATTTATTATTATTTATTTATACTTTATTTATACTTTGAATTCACGGTCATTTTCACAGTTTGTTTTTACTAAAAAAAATTTTGTCTACAAGGAATTGTAATATTAAACCTTCTTTAGACTCAAAACCTTGAAAATTTATATTATTTTAAGTCAATTTAAATTGTTTAAAAATTTCAAATTGTTCATTATACAGAATGAAAATCTAGAGCTGTGAAGATTCTTACCGTCAAAATTAAAGAAATTATTCAATCACTAAGGTATCCATTTCATATAGTTTAATTTTGATTAATTTTGATTTTGAACACAATTTTTAACTTTTAATTTCAAATCGCGTAATTTTTAACAGTCGATTTATATATATTATTCATTCTTGAATTTTTTAAATGATTTATAATACAAAATCAGATTTTTATATATAATTCTAATGTTTGAAATTGCATAATTTAAGGCCTTCCATTTCGAGATTGCATTTAAAAGTTGAGTTTAAATTCTTTAATATTTTGGAACAGTTTCAAAGAAAAAAAAATTAAATTTTCAACGCCTAGTTCTAAAGTCATATAAAGTAAAAATTATATTAATAAATTACTTTTATAAATAATTTAAAAAAAAATTATAATTAGAATTGATTTACGATATCGAAGAATTTAAAAACGAGGAAAAAATTATGACTAAAATTGAAACCTAGAACTTTAGAATATTCAAATATAATATAATTCAATTTAAATCTTCCTAAAATTTAACCCAAAAAATTTAGAATTTTGAAATCTAAAATGAATAAATTTAAAACTGACTGCCAAGGCTTCTTTTTAAAAGTTGATTTTAAATTCTTCAATATTTTGGAACAGTTTCAAAGAAAAAATAATTAAATTTTCAATGCATTGTTCTAAAGTCATATAAAGTAAAAATTATATTGATAAACTACTTTTCTAAATAATTTAAAAAGAAATTATAATTAGAATTGATTTACGATATCGAAGAATTTAAAAACGAGGAAAAAATTATGACTAAATTTGAAACCTAGAACTTTAGAATATTTAAATATAATATTATTCAATTTAAATCTTCCTAAAATTTAACCCAAAAAATTTAGAATTTTGAAATCTAAAATGAATAAATTTAAAACTGACTGCCAAGGCTTTTAATACAAAATTTTGTCATTTTGAAATATTCAATAGTGAAGTTGAACTGCCCTTTTTGTAATATTTGAATTTAAAACTACAACAGTGTAAAATTTAAAATGGGAAAGCTCCAAACATTAGAAAGATTAAAATCAAATACTTTCGAATTTAAAATTTGGAAGCTAACAAATTTTAATTGTGTTTCAATTTATGCACTAGATGCAATTTTCAAAAAAAAGTTTCAAGGCCTCAAGAATGAAACTGTTTTAAAATCGTGCATTCAAAAAAATAATTTTAAATTGAAATTATAGAAATTTTATAGGTCATAAGTATATTATTAATATCAAGAAGTATCATATAATTAATCATCAAATTGAATTCAAAGTGATTAGATAGATTTTTGAACTAATAAATGTTATTTCTTAGAGAAAAAATCACTGTCCAAAAAAATTCAAAAGAAATCTTCAATTTGGTTAAAATTATTTTTCTTGCTACTCTATAAAATGTTGTTTCGCAACTATTTGCACTTTATATCATGAAATTCTTGCAGATTGCTCTTAGATGGAGAACAGAAAAAGAAGTAATCACAGGCAAGGGTCAGTTTGAATGTGGGAGCAAAAAGTGTACCATAAAGGACGGTCTTCGTTCTTGGGAAGTGAATTTTGCTTACGAGGAGGATGGAGAAAAAAAGAACGCCTTGGTTAAATTAAGTAAAAAAACTATTTTGATACAATTAAATATTGAAAGGTCATGGAGGCCTGGCCTCTCCACTTATTTTTCAGAAGCAGAACGTATATTTTTTTGCATATTTTTTTAGTTCAACCATTTTTTTCAGCATTTGAAAACAGTGCAACTGGTTGATAAACAACAAATTTTTGGGAAAAAATTCTGTCTGACTTTTATTTCAACCGTTTTTAAGTACTTACTTAAATTTTTATCTTTTTCAATTTTGATATCATTAAGTTTATAATGTGCAATTCGAAAATCTTTCACTTTAAAAATTTTCAATTTTAGATTTTAATTTCTAAGCATACATTTTAATTAGAAGAATTTTAAAATGCAGTTTGAATTATTTAAACAATTGATAATTAAAAGCGTTTGAAGTCGACGATTTTCGATAGAAAATATTTTTAGTTAAGAATCTGTGAATATAAATTAATTTTTTAATTTTTTAATTGATCTGTACTTTCAGGATTAAAAAATTAATGATAATAGATTTTACAAGACAATTTAGAATCAGTTCGCAATTTTAGAATTTCCAGATTTTAACGTTAAAAATTAAACTCGTTCGATTGGCAAGTCGTATTAGTTAAACAAATGTAAACGCCAGATTGAATCTTTATAAACTATTTTCAATTTTAAAATATCTTCAAAATAATATATTCATAATAAAAGGCTTTTATTAAATTTCAAATATTGCTTCAGTCTAAAGTGTTTCTTTTTTAAACCATTCAATTAAAAAAAATAAAATAAAAAAGAACAATTATTTAATATTTAGAAGTATATGACTATTAATTTTTAATCAGAAATTAGAAATCAAATAAAAACTTCATTTGTAAGTAAAATTGTTCCAAAAAATCCGTTTATTCGTACCGAAATTTCGATCGAAAAAGCCCACGAACTAATTTAAAACCAGATATAGACTTTTTCAGACTTCGAACAAAAAATGTAGATTTTTAAAAATTAGTTTCAACCGAATATTTAAAAACATTTAGAAAGATTGATAAAATTGTCAAAAATTAATGTGGAAGGAATATAAGAAATTTTTGTTGTCAGGCCTTTAAACAAATTTTAGGAGAAAATCGAATCATTTTAAAAGATCTTTAGAAGTTCTGAAAAACTTTCAAAAATAATTTTAAATTTGAAAAAATGTAAAACAATATGTAGATTTTTCAAGATTTTGAATCATTTTAAGGATTTATAAACTATTTAAAATAAAAATAATTTAACTATTAATTTAAGAATTGTTCAGCTTAAAAAAATGTAACTGTTCAAATTTTAATACGGCTAGCTTAAAATTGCTTAAAATAAAATATTTATGAAACATTTTTTATTTAGAGCATTGAAAATGACATCGTGGATTTATATTTT
Organism: Belonocnema kinseyi; assembly: GCF_010883055.1. Lineage (NCBI taxonomy): Eukaryota > Metazoa > Arthropoda > Insecta > Hymenoptera > Cynipidae > Belonocnema > Belonocnema kinseyi. The sequence continues at coordinate 42,547,543 of NC_046660.1, forward strand.
TTGAATTGAATCTGCATCTTCGGACTCTACAATTTACAAAAGTTAAAAAATTTTGTTTTGGCAGTTTAACTACATTTCATTTAAAAAATTGCAGTTGCAACTTTTAGTAGCTTCCATTTTATACGTGTAAATTATTGAGAATTTGAATATACATTTTTAATTAAACAACTTTTAAACTTCCATTCTGAAACTTAAAAATTCAAGTTATTTTAAAAGGTTTTTAAAATTTCCAAGGATTTAAAATAATTTTGTATGATTCCCCAAGATTTTAAATAATTTCATCAATTTGAACTTGAAGGATTTTTAAAGAATTTTGTGTTATTTCCAAAAAAACAAGCTCGATTTCAGGAATATCTAAAAATTGTTTTAAAAAATAATTTAAATGAATTGCAACTTGCAGGGAATTAAAAGGATATATTCCATATTCAAGAATTACAAAGATTTCTAGAGATTTAAACGGTTTTTTAGAGAACTTTGATGCATACGATAATTTTTATTTGTATTGAAGGAATTTCAAATGGTTTTTACTTATTTCATTAGCTTTATACGACTTTTAAAGATTTCAAAGAGTTTTTAAGGGGTTTCAACGAATTTCTAAAAGAAATTTAGGGGAAAAATCAATTTTATTTTGAAGTATATGAAGAATCCTGAAAATTTTTAAAGGATTTCAAAGATTGCAAGTTATTTAAAAGATTCCAAAGAACTTCAAGGGATTACAGAAATTTTAATAAATAAATAAATCTCAACGAATTTCTATGAGAACGTTAAGGAATAAAATACATTTTATTTTAAAAAATTTCTTCGGTTTTGAATAATTGCAGAGGAAATGAAGGAATTAAAAGACTTTCAAAAGATTTTAAGGATTTTAAAATTTAAATAAAAATTAATATAATGAGGGATTAATAATAATATATGATATAATATATTAAAAAAATTGTTTGGTTTTTAAACATTCCAAATAATTTTAAGAGAATTAAAAGTTTTCAAAGGATATTACAGAATTTTGTAGAGTTTCGAAAGATATCAAGGAATTAAAAAAACAATTTTAAAGACTTAAGGGACCTCTAGAGAACTTTCGAGAATTCATTTATTTTATATTTAAGAGAGTTACATGATTTTTACTTTGTATGTCAAGAATCTAAAATATTTTTAAAGAATTCAAAATGATTTAAAAGATTTCAAGGTATTTCTACGGATTTTACTATATTTTAAATACTGTAATGGATTTAAATATATCCAATATTGATTATTCTATAACCGTTTTCTATATAATTATTTTATATCCAGAATTTCTTATAATCGTAAAAAAATTATTGAAATAGTGGAAATAATGATTTCGAAATTTATCCCTTTTGAGTAAAAATTCTATTATTTCTTTAAAAATTTAATTATCTTCTTGAAAATGCAACTAAATTGTTCAAGTCATCTTTTTTGTCAAAAATTCAATTACCTTGTTAAAAATTAATTTTCTTATTTGAAGGTTCATCTCTGGTTGAAAATTTAACGATTTTGATGAAAATTCGTTTCATTTTTGGTTGGAAATAAATTTTTTCAATCTTTTTCTGTTAAAAATTTATTTATTTGGTTAAAAATGTATCTTTTTTAGTTGAAAGTTCAACTTTTTGGGTAAAAATTCATCTATCTTGTTGAAAATATCTTGATAAAAATGTATTCTTCTTGTTTGAAAATGTATTCTTCTTGGTTAAAAATGCAAATGTTTGTTTGAAATATCAACAATTGTATGCTTCGTTAAGATTTCATCTTTTTTGTTGAATAATCGTAGAAAATTCATCTCTTTTACATAAAATTTCAATAATTTTACAGAAAATAGAACTAGTTTGTTGAAGATTCAACTTCTTGGTAGAAAAATCATATTTTTTGATAAAAATTCATGTTTTTTTTAGATAATTCATCCTTTTGGCTTTAAAATTAAATAATTCTGTTGAAAATGCATGTATTTTGTTAAAAATTAGTTTTTTTTGTACAGCATAAAATACATTTTTTTATTAATAAGTTTTTTCTCTCTGGAAATTTAACTATTCTATGTTTGGTTAAAACTTTATCCTGTGTATGGAATAACTTGGGAAGTCGTACGTTTTCATAGAAAATTAATCTTCTTTGTCAAAAATTCGTCTTTTTGGTTGAAACTTTATATTTTCTAAAATAAAAATTTAACTTTTTGGTAGAAAATTAATGTATTTTGTTAAAAATTCGTCTATTTAGGTAGAAAATTAATCTTTTTTCTTGAAAATTCAAGTTTTTGTTTGCGAATTTCTCTGACTTGTAAAAAATTCATCTTTCTTGATTGAAAATTACCTTTATTGTCAAAAAGTCATCTTTTCCGATTTAAAAATCCACTGTTTTATAAAACACTCGAATTTTTGACTTAAAAACTTTACTCCTTTTTGGAAAGTCGTCTTTTATGGTGTAAAAGTCATCTTTCTTGTTTGAAAATCAACTTTTTTGATAAAAATTCAACTGTATTCTAAAAAATTGGTCTCTTTGTCTAGCTAGAAGATTCAAATATTTGATTGAATTTCAATCTTTTTTTAAAAATTCGGCCATTTGATTAAAAATGAATTTTTATATACTGAAAATTCAACTATCTGGTTAAAAATTTAATTATTTTCTTAAAAATGTATCCATTTGGATTGAAAACTTCTCTTTTCCGGTATAAAAGTCATCCTTCTTGGTTGAAAATGTATATTTCTTGGTTGAAAAGTAACTTTTTTGTTAAAAATTCAACTGCCTTTGAAAAAATTTGTCTTTTTGGCTTAAAAATTTTAATATTTATCTTAAATTATTTTTTTAGAACTCGTTCCTTTTAAGGGCATGTGACACAGCTAAATACCTATATTACCGACCTCACTTTTTCGGTTCACTGAATGTTTTTTTGAACCTAAGAACTTTTTTTGTAAATAAAATATCGAGCTGAAACTTTGGAAGATTTATTAGAGTAAAATAAAGTAGGTTTAGGTGCTGCATTTTTGTAGGAACTTCACTGAAAATTATTTCATCTTTTTTCTGAACCTCAACATTTTTTGAACGTTCGAACTTTTTTTATATATAAAATATCGGTCTCAAACTTTGAGAAATGCAAGAGCCGAAAGAAAACTACGTTAAGTACAAAACTTAATAATAAAAGATGTAAAAAAATATATTTCAACAATCAATTCCAACGGCATCAGCCGGTAACGTTGTACACGAAAAAACGAAACCTGGCGGCCACTAGACGAGGCTCTAGAGAGTTCGTATTTTCGTGTACAACGTTACCGGCTGATGCCGTTAGAATTGATTGTTGAAATATATTTTTTTACATCTATTATTATTAAGCTTTGTACTTGAACGTAGTTTTCTTTCGGCTCTTGCATTTCTCAAAGTTTGAGACCAATATTTTATGTATAAAAAAAGTTCGAACGTTCAAAAAATGTTGAGGTTCAGAAAAAAGATGAAATAATTTTCAGTGAAGTTCCTACCAAAATGCAGTACCTAAACCTACTTTATTGTACTCTAATACATTTCCCAAAGTTTCAGCTCAATATTTTATTAACAAAAAAAGTTCTTAGGCTCAAAAAAACATTCAGTGAACGGAAAAAGTGAGGTCGGTAATATAGGTATTTAGCTGTGTCACATGCCCTTAAAGATTTTTCTTTTGTAAAATTAATTTTTTTACTGAAAATATAATTATTCCATTTTTAGTTGAAAACGGATATTTTTTACTTCAAAATGGAACTATTTTTTTGAATATTGATCTTTTTTAGTTGAAAATTCATGTATTTTATTGAAAAATCCTTTTTCTAACTTAATTTGTTTGATTAAAATATCGAGTATGTGATTAAAAATTCATCTATATTGTTGAAAATGCTATGAAAAATAATATGGTTGAAAATTCAACTGTTTTGTTGAAAATGCAATATATTTCGGCTTGAAATCTTGGAAATTTAAAGTGTTTCATATTGAATTCAATATGTTATCTACATAATTTTCTTAAAAAGAATTGATAAAAGTAAAATCCCCACCAGGCCTCGACTACTAGTGTCTTTTGAAACTATCAGGAATGGAATGAATTGTTTTTTAAACAGTAAATTATTGTTTTCAAAGTTAATAATAATAAAAAATATATTTTTTGAAAAGGATTATGCCCTGAGTGTTCCATAAAGTTGAACTATCGTTCTCAAAAACGAGAGGTCAAAAGAAGAAAAGCCCTGAAGCGTTTGGGTAAAAGTTCGACATCGAAAGAAATTTCTGGTTCATCAAGTGATCAAGAAATCGAGATAAAAGATGAACCAGAGAGCGAAGCAGAGCCAGCCTCAACAGAAGAACAAGTAGCAGCAGATGTTGAATCCGAAATTTGGAGAGAGAAGCCATCAGAGGACGAAGAAAAGACAAGAGAGCAAGAATTCGAAGAATATTTGGCGGATTTGTTTTTATGATTATTTTTCTATCTTGGGGAAATATTCCAGTTTTTGAATGAACTCAGGGTGTCTATTCACCTGGGAAATCTGGAATTGTCAGGGAACTATTATATATCTGGAAAATTTTAAAAATGTGAAGTAATTTTTTCGAAAACCTGATTAAATTAAAAAAAAAATGATACAAAATTATAGAAATATGTTTTTTCATTTGTGAAATTAGCTTTATATTAATGGATTTAACTATTTTGTTGGAAGTCATTTTTTAAAACTAATATAGTTCAATATTCCATTATTTTAGTTAAAAATTCATCTCTGCTTAAAAATTAGTTTTTAACTGAAAATTTAAATATTTAATTATTGATTGAAAATTTATCTTTTTTCAGTTGAATTCTAAACTAAGCAGATAAAATTTTATATATGAATATCAATTTTCAAGGAAATAGACGCATTTCTATAAAAGAATAAAAAGCTTAACTTCTTTGTTGAAAAATTAGTTGTTATTAAAAATGTTTTTATTTTGTAAATTTGTTTTTAACTGAAAATTAAACTAATCCAGTTGACTATTTCATCATTTTAGTTCAAAATTCATCTCTGGTTGAAAATTAGTTTTTAACGGAAAATTTAACTACTTAATTATTGGTTGAAATTTTATCATTTTTAGTTGAATTTTTAACAAATAAATGACGAATTAAAAAAATTTTAATCAAATAGTTCAATTTAGATAAATTTTCAACTAAATAGTCGTATTTTCTACAAAAGAAAGTAAAACTTAACTTCTCGGTTGAATTTTGTTTTCAACTAATTTCAACTGAAAATTTAATTTCTTGGTTAAAACTTAGATTTTTAACTGAAATTTTAAATATTTAAGAATTGGTTGAAAATTGATCTTTTTTGCTTAAAAGTCAACAATTGATTAAAAGATAAACACGTTTGTTAAAAATTTAATTTCTTGGTTGAAGATTAATTTTTCTCCCTGAAAATTTAAGTTAATTTAATTAAATTACATTTTTTAAATTAAGTTTTTTCTAATCTAGTTGAATATTGCATGATTCTATTAAAAAATGTATCTCAGTTTGAAAATCTATATTTTCAACCATAAATTTAACTATTTGATTTTTGAATAAAAATTGATCTTTTTTAGTAGAAAATTAATCTTCTTGGCTGTAAATTAATCTTTTTTCTGAAAAGTTTGGTTGAATTTTGTTTCTTCCCTTTACTAAATAATCTTTCTTAAATGAAAATAAATATTAATATTAATTTTCTACTAAAAGAGGCAAATTTTAACAAAATACATTTTTTAATTCATTAGTTCAATTTTCAACAAAAAATATGGATTTTTAACCAAATAGTCGAATTTTCTACAAAAAAAAGATCAAACATAACTTCTTTGTTGAAAATTGTTTTTTTCAGCGTTTTTAAAAATTAATTTTAACTGACAATTTAAATATTTAATTATTGGTTGAAAATTAAACTTTTTTTTGCTGAAAATTCAACAGTTGATTGAAAGATCAACACGTTTGTTAAACATTAAATTTCTTGGTTGAAGATTGTTGAAAATTAATTTTTCCAACTGAAAATTTAATAGTTTTGTTGAAAATTTATTTATTTTTTGGTTGAAAATTAATTTTTTAAATAAAGCTTTTTCTAATCTAGTTGAATATTCCATCGTTTTATTAAAAAATATATCTCTGTTTGAAAATATGGTTTTTTAACCATAAATTTAACTATTTAATTTTTAATTAAAAATTGATCGTTTTTAGTTTAAAAATAGTATTTTTTAGTAAAAAAATTAATCTTCCTAGCTGAAAATTAATCTTTTTGCATGATAATTGATGTTTATTTTGTTGAATATTCCTCCTTTCAGGTAAAAAATTAATCTTTTCTTGCTTTAAAATTCCACTACTTGGTTCAAGGTACAACCCTTTTTTTAAATAATTATTATTTTTTATGATTCAGAATTTTCATTGAAAATTCTAGAGGTTGAAAACCTAACTTCCTTCTTCCAAATACCAAAAATATTAAATTTCTACCAAAAGAGGCAAATTTTAACAAAATACAAAAAATTTTCATTCATTAGTTCAATTTTGGAACAAAAAAAGATCAATTTTCAAACAAATAATCGAATTTTCTGCAAAAGAAAGTAAAACTTAACTTCTTTGTTGAAAATTGTTTATGATTTAGTTCAATGTAAAAAAAAAAATTAATTTTAACTGAAAATTATACTGATTCATTTAAATATTCCATCATTTTATTGAAGAATGTATCGCTACTTGAAAATCTATCTTTTCAACCGTCAATTTAATTATTCGATTTTTTATTGAAAATTGATTTTTTTATTTTAAAAATAGTCTTTTTTAGTAGAAAATTAATCTTCTTGGTTGTAAATGAATCTTTTTGCTCAACAGTTTGGTTGGATTTTGTTTTTCCCCTTTACTGAATAGATAGAAAATTTGTCTTTTTTTTTGGTTGAATTCAATTGTTTTTTTTATTTCACTTAAAATATTTGGTCTTTGAAATATCAAATATAATATTTTACGATTGAAAATTCCACTACTTAAAAAATTTTTTTTTGAAGATTTATAATTATACTTGGAAATCTGTTTGGTTGAAAACCTAAAATTTCTTGTTAAAAATACCAAGAATATTATTTTTCCACACAAAGAAGCGAATTTTTTTATAATTTTTTAAAATTTATTAGTTTCATTCTCAACAAAAAAAAAAATTTCAACCAATTAGTTGAATTTTCTACAAAAAAAAAAAGAGATAAAACAACTCTTTTCATGAAATATTTGTTGTTGCTGAAAATAAATTTTAACTGAAAATGGAATTAATCCAGTTGAATATTCCGTCATTTTAGTTGAAAATTCATCTTTTTGGTTGAAAATTATTATTTTTTTTTTCTAACTGAAGATTAAACTATTAAATTATTGATTGAATGATATTTTTTTCGACGAAAATTCAACAGTCTTTTAAAGTAAAACACTTTTGCCAAAAATTCATTTTCTGGATCGAAGATTCATAATTCAAGATTTAAGTAAAAAATTCTTGTTTTTAGGTTGAAACTTCAACTATTCCAGTTAAAAATTAATTCCTTTCTACTGAAAATTTATCTATTGTGTTGAAAATTTTTAAAATGTTTTGTACTGAAAAAATCTTAAAATCCCTGAAATTTCCAGGGAATTTATTTCCAGAATTTGAATAGACACCCTGTGAAATGTACATATTAAGGTTTATTTCTTCTTCTAATTATAGAAATAATGCACAAATATAGTAGAATACAATATATTAATTTATTCAAAATAAAATCAATTTCTATACACACGTCCTGTAATTTCTATACAACGATTATATTATCATCATCTTACATTGTGCACGCAATTCATGCTGTACAATTACAAATATCTCTGCTAAAGATATTTATAATTTTGTGTTTCAAGAATTTATCACTATCAAATCTGTGATATTCAAATCTCTCGAAATTCATTAAAAGCTCAGTACAAAGATTTTTAACAGCAAAGTTTCTATCCGACATTGTGCGGAATTATCGCTCCTCAACTCTCGTGAAAGCAAATTTACGAAATTGAGTAGACGATTCTTCTAATGCAACTACAATTATAATTCTAAAATCGAATCTCAGGTTTTATGAGTATCTCAAACGATATTTTTGTCTTTTTATATTGTATTTGTTTTCTCTCTTAATCATCCCGAAACTTTCGTGACGAATTTGATGGATTTGAAAGAAGAGTTACATTTCACAAAATTCTCATTTCTAATTTCCCTGTTTCTAAAATTCTTTTCCTCTTAAATTCCTAATCCAATATAAACGTTTACAGTATTCATATCAATTTACAAATTCGTAAAACATTCACATTTTTTACTACACGAGATTTAAAATTGACCATTCGTCATATTCAACTACTCCTATCAAATAAAAAGGCTTTGAAGAAACCTTGGCAGAAAAAGAGTGGTACGAAATTAAAAAACTATATCGTCGATTTACGAAGTGTCTATCAATTTAATAATTCTATCAATACGTATAAAATAACAATTATTATCTATCTAAACATACGTGTCCTGTCTCTCGAAAGAAATTTTATAAAACAGTAACAAGTGATCCAAACGCCTGACTTTTAATACTTTTACACCTGTCCACGAATTTTCGATGTAAAAAAAATTTGAGCCAAGTATTTCAGAATACGCGTTACCCTCGACAACAAACATGAAATATGTCGCTAATGCACTTGGAATTTGCAGATTGTATTACTCGTAGACCTTGGAAATCCTAGATTCTTTTTCTATTAATTGCGATTATCGCAATCGGAATCATTTTTAATCATTATTATTTTTTTTTTTAATTTCATAGATACCGAGTTTTGGCAAGTACCATAAAACGTGACTTTAAGGTTGCTCAGTTTTCTTTGCACTCGATTTCTCCTGATTTCCTTGTTTTTGTGAGTCACTATCTTCATCGCTGCAATCTTCATCGTGTGTGTGAGTCACATTTCTCGGCGTTTCAGGTCTTGCGTGAGGAATCTGAATATTGTTCTGCTCTATCTCCAGTGCGTTCTGAAAATAATTAAAAAGCATTTTCAGGATTTTCAGGGCGAGCGTTTTAATCACAGAAATTTATTTCAGTTATTTTGAGGATGGCCGTTTTAATCGAAGAAAAAAATTCCCGGCCATTTTCCGATTTTTTTCCCGGTTCGCAAACATTTATAACAAATAAAAGCATTCAAAGGGGAACTCTTGAATTTTAAACTTTTAAAATTGAAGTTTAAAACGTTTTCAATTCAAAAATTGTGTATTTAAATGATCAATAATTTTCGGCGTATAAAATAAAAGGTACTAATACTTTTCAATTGAACAATTTTAAATAAAATACAGATATACCGCAAAATTTATAAATTTTATAAATTATGTGTTCAAAGATTCAGATTAAGTTGCAAAAATATAAATCCACGTTAACATTTTTAATACTCTAAATTAAAGAATCAAACAATGAACTTTAAAAATTGATATACACCACAGATGTATAAAAGACGTGAGGGCTGGAAATTCGGAACTTTCGTAATTGTAACTTGAAATTTTCTGATTTAAGAGATAATTCTAACAGATCGGAATTCCCAACACTCACCTCGACGAGCTTTGTTTTCTCCCAAAAAAAAAACAAAAACAATAGTGCCTAGCCGTTTAGCTGGTTCCATTAACAGACTTTAAACAAGGAAAGCTTTCCAATGTAATCCTCGTGGACTGATCACCCATCAGTGTTTT
>NC_046660.1:42557328-42557996 GCF_010883055.1 Belonocnema kinseyi
GCTCGACGGTTCCTTGCACCGCCGAGCTGCGCCAGTTTTCCTGGTTAGCATTTCGTCGCTCTGCCCTGAGCACTGGGCAGTCTCGATGGAAATGGTAGTCCGGGCAGTAGTGGCACGGTGGAGCACCACGTCGTTGGTCGTCTCCAGGTGTTCTTGACTGCGAAGTAGTCTTTCGCATTTCCTCCTTCTTGGCTTCCTTCCGGGGCTGATCCTCGGCTTCATCCATTTCTGCCTCTACAGCGCGGTCCATTAGATCCCCGAAGGTTTGTGGGAATGCGGCCCGGATTACTCTGCGTATTGATGGCCGTAGAGACTCCAAAAGGATCCGGACGATGTCCTCTTCAGCCGCTGTGGGTAGTAGCCGTAAGGCTAACATATATTTTTGTTGTAGGTAGACGGCTACGGGCTCCTTCTCTGTTTGCTTCCTGGAGTATAGCTGTGCGTTTAAGCGCATTAACGTGGTGTGGCTTGAATATTTTTGCCGAAGAATCTCCTTGAATTTGTTCCAAGTGAGTGAGAGAGATTTGTACACCTCCCACCATTTTTGTGCTGACTCTTTTAAGGCTTTTCCAGCAAGGCGTGTCTGTTGCGAATGTTCAGTAGCTGTCTGCGCGAAGTAACGTTCGCATTCGCGTAAAAAGGTGTCGGGATCCTCATGTTCGTGTCCC
>NC_046660.1:42558142-42558554 GCF_010883055.1 Belonocnema kinseyi
CGACCGATTTTCTTGTGCTCGTGTGTCTGTGCTTCTTGCGGAATGAGAAACTGAAGTGCGCCGCATTGCAGTCGGGGAGAGGCTTCGAGCTCGTTGGCGTAAAGGAGTGGTGACACCTAACGGCCGTGTTTGATGATCCTCGGGTCTCATGACTGCTGGCCGAAATCCGTACAACGGTTCACCGCTGCTGCTTGACGATAGTGGGTGTGTATCGGGAATGAACTGTACCGATGGAGGTGGTAGTGATACCGCGCTGTCAGCTGGAAAATGTTCTTGGACTGCGTCGCGATCTGCTGCTGCGCCAGGAACTTTCGCTGCTGTGGCTTGTGAAGGTTTGTCAGGCGCCACCGGATTTTGTTGCCCACTTCCGGAAGTGGCTGATGATTGCCTCGTGGTAATGGTGCGCTCGATG
>NC_046660.1:42558654-42560321 GCF_010883055.1 Belonocnema kinseyi
CGACCGATTTTCTTGTGCTCGTGTGTCTGTGCTTCTTGCGGAATGAGAAACTGAAGTGCGCCGCATTGCAGTCGGGGAGAGGCTTCGAGCTCGTTGGCGTAAGGGAGTGGTGACACCTAACGGCCGTGTTTGATGATCCTCGGGTCTCATGACTGCTGGCCGAAATCCGTACAACGGTTCACCACTGCTGCTTGACGATAGTGGGTGTGTATCGGGAATGAACTGTACGGATGGAGGTGGTAGTGATACCGCGCTGTCAGCTGGAAAATGTTCTTGGACTGCGTCGCGATCTGCTGCTGCGCCAGGAACGTTCGCTGCTGTGGCTTGTGAAGGTTTGTCAGGCGCCACCGGATTTTGTTGCCCACTTCCGGAAGTGGCTGATGATTGCCTCGTGGTAATGGTGCGCTCGATGATGTTCTTTCGTCTTGTCGGTGGAGTCCGAAGCACCATTCTTCGTGCGACCTATATGTGCTGCCAGACGCAGAGCATGAAGTTATTCAGGGATGTCGTCGAGCCCCTAGGTTGGGCCGCCAATTTGATTCCGGCCCCAAAAGATGTTCAAATCTCTCAGGTTTGTGGGAGAATCATTTATCTAGGTGCTCGTTTTTGGAGATAATCCGGCCCGTATTCGACGTCGTAAGCCTAGCACCTGCTGTAGTTTCTCGCCTTCAGGCGGTAAGAGAGCCCGACGACCGGGGGGCTGTGTCGGGTCCTTTATGAATTCGGTGAACAGCGGGCGGTGTGATGGCTGGACAGCGATGGTTGTCCAGTAGCGTCGGCGAGTGAGGAAGCTCCTGCTTGTCTCTCGTGTTTAGGCTGATCAACTCCGGTTGACCAGCGGGATTGGAGACTGCCAACTCCTGTTGACAGTCAGATAGCTGCCTCCTTGTCGGCTCCCGCCGACGAGGTGGTTCTGGTCGTCCCCAGAACTTTCGATCCCGTTGTCTCTTCCAGAAATTCCGTCCCATTCAACAGGGTCCCCAGGCACTGCTGGTTAAAACGACCTGCAGGCCCCCGCTGAATGATACCGAACTCCTGTTCGGACGTGGTAACCGCCCACCAGGCACTGCTTGTCGGGCGACCCGCTAGACCGTTACCAGTCCGCTGAAGAGGCTGGACACGTTTGACAATAAAATCTTGAAGGGTTTTTCCTCGTTAGAATAAGTTTGCTCTTAAAAGAGCAGATGGTTCGAAATATGAGTGGTATGTATAAGAAAGACCATGTGTAGTATATTCTTTTATTCTCTACTTTTGCCCTAGGCCGGGTGTAGAGAGAGATAGCGGAGATGCTGCTTCGAGCTGGTCGAGAGGCGGACTCAGTCGGACTGACTCTCCGGTGAGCGTAGTGTTTCCTTTTATGCGGGTACGCGCACGTTCTCCCACTCTGTCGACCGAACGGTCTCTCCCACTCCGCGCGGCAGTCGAGGAGCGGGGCGCCGTCGTTCTGCCTCCCACTCTTCGGTGACGGTTCAATCGGAGAACCGCTTGTCAAGGGTTGGCGCGCTGTCTCTAGGATTGCGTGGGTGGGATGAATTTTTCGCACGCGCGCGTGTTATCTCTTGAAATGCACGGTTGGCTGGTTATTTCGTACGCGCGCGATCAGTCTCTCTCTCTCTCTCTCTTGCACCGGCATTACAGTGCTTGTTTTAACCTAAGATTCACCCTCC
>NC_046660.1:42560421-42560693 GCF_010883055.1 Belonocnema kinseyi
ATCTGAAGGACCTGCTATTCGGACTCCGGAGACGGCGAAACGCCGCCACCAATAAAACTCCTAGTTACCTCCTCCTAGGAAGAACTCTCCCCTTACCCGGAGAATGGAGATTTCAGTCACGGGATCACGTCAACGAACTTCGGGATCCAGCCACAGATCGTCAAGATAGAGAGGAAAGGGCTCGTCAACATCAGCAGCTCTACCAGAAGAAGTACTCAACAGAACCGTGTTCGCACCAGTACGCTGCCGGAGATTGGGTGGTAACAACTAAT
>NC_046660.1:42560704-42561063 GCF_010883055.1 Belonocnema kinseyi
TTATAACGCGGCTCTCGACCACCGTCGTTTAGGACCGTACCGGATCACACAACACATATCCGGAGATGTTTACAAGATTCAGAGGGACGGTTACCAACAGAAGGTTCACGGGAAAGACCTATGGCCGGCGCCAAAACAGTCCAGGACTCTCGGCGAACAGCTACATCGGAACCCGTTTCCAGAAGGTAAAAGACCCGTTTCCAGAAGTGTCGGCGAACAGCTGCACCAAAACCCGTTTCCAAAAGAAGAAACACCCGTCGCCCGAAGTGTCGGCGTACAGCCGCATAGGTTCCCGTTCCCAGCTGACACGCAACTTGCCAGAAATGTCGGCGTTCAGCCGCATAAGTTCCCGTTTCCAG
>NC_046660.1:42561078-42561460 GCF_010883055.1 Belonocnema kinseyi
TTCCAGCCGACACACCACTTGCCGGAAATTACGTCGAGCAGCCACACCAGTTCCCAGTTCCAGAAGGCACACCATTTGCCAAATATGCTGGCGAACGGCCGCATGCACTCAGCGTAGAGGAAGGAGGTACAGGGGATCAAGGGCAGATTCTCGACCAGACAGGAGGGGGCACTAGTCGTTACAAGCTCCGAAGACGCCGCCCGACGGATTATCGAGATGTACGACCCTACAATCGCCGTGTACGTAGATGGGATTAAGATGTTTTGAACGGAAAAAACAAAGCTCTATCCGGGAGGGGGGCGAATTGATATACACCACAGATGTATAAAAGACGTGAGGGCTGGAAATTCGGAACTTTCGTAATTGTAACTTGACATTTTTT
>NC_046660.1:42561560-42562880 GCF_010883055.1 Belonocnema kinseyi
TGTTAGAATTATCTCTTAAATCAGAAAATTTCAAGTTACAATTACGAAAGTTCCGAATTTCCAGCCCTCACGTCTTTTATACATCTGTGGTGTATATCAATTCGCCCCCCTCCCGGATAGAGCTTTGTTTTTCCGTTCAAAACATCTTAATTACATCTACGTACACGGCGATTGTAGGGTCGTACATCTCGATAATCCGTCGGGCGGCGTCTTCGGATCTTGTAACGACTAGTGCCCCCTCCTGTCTGGTCGAGAATCTGCTCTTGATCCCCTGTACCTCCTTCCTCTACGCTGAGTGCATGCGGCCGTTCGCCAGCATATTTGGCAAATGGTGTGCCTTCTGGAACTGGGAACTGGAGTGGCTGCTCGACGTAATTTCCGGCAAGTGGTGTGTCGGCTGGAAACGGGAACCTATGCGGCTGTACGCCGACATTTCTGGCAAGTTGCGTGTCAGCTGGAAACGGGAACTGATGTGGCTGTTCGTCGACACTTCGGGCGACGGGTGTTTCTTCTTTTGGAGACGGGTTTTGGTGCAGCTGTTCGCCGACACTTCTGGAAACGGGTCTTTCACCTTCTGGAAACGGGTTCCGATGTAGCTGTTCGCCGAGAGTCCTGGACTGTTTTGGCGCCGGCCATAGGTCTTTCCCGTGAACTTTCTGTTGGTAACCGTCCCTCTGAATCTTGTAAACATCTCCGGATATGTGTTGTGTGATCCGGTACGGTCCTAAACGACGGTGGTCGAGAGCCGCGTTATAACCCGCGGCTTTGTCTGAGAGATGGCGATTAGTTGTTACCACCCTATCTCCGGCAGCGTACTGGTGCGAACATGGTTCTGTCGAGTACTTCTTCTGGTAGAGCCGCTAATGTTGACGAGCCCTTTCCTCTCTATCTTGACGATCTGTGGCTGGATCCCGAAGTTCGTTGACGTGATCCCGTGACTGAAATCTCCATTCTCCAGGTAAGGGGAGAGTTCTTCCTAGGAGGAGGTAACTAGGAGTTTTATTGGTGGCGGCGTTTCGCCGTCTCCGGAGTCCGAATAGCAGGTCCGTCAGATGTCGGTCCCAAGTGCGCTGCATACTGGGTCCCAACCGGATCCGCAAACCCTTCTTTATTTCCTGGTTGCGTCTTTCGGTGGGATTTGCTCGGGGATGATATACGGGAGTAGTCCAGAGTTCCACATCCCACCGTTGACTGGCTTCCGTCCAAGCGAGGCTGGTGAACTGGGTACCGTTATCGCTCAATAACCGATGTGGATATCCCCAGCGTGAGAAGACTTCTTCCTCTAAGATTTTTATTATCGTTGGCGCTGTGGACGAGCGC
>NC_046660.1:42562980-42625311 GCF_010883055.1 Belonocnema kinseyi
AGAGATAACACGCGCGCGTGCGAAAAATTCATCCAACCCACGCAATCCTAGAGACAGCGCGCCAACCCTTGACAAGCGGTTCTCCGATTGAACCGTCACCGAAGAGTGGGAGGCTGAACGACGGCGCCCGCTCCTCGCCTGCAGGTCGTTTTAGCCAGCAGTGCCTGGGGACCCTGTTGAATGGGACGGAATTTCTGGAAGAGACAACGGGATCGAAAGTTCTGGGGACGACCAGAACCACCTCGTCGGCGGGAGCCGACAAGGAGGCAGCTATCTGACTGTCAACAGGAGTTGGCAGTCTCCAATCCCGCTGGTCAACCGGAGTTGATCAGCCAAATCACGAGAGACAAGCAGGAGCTTCCTCACTCGCCGACGCTACTGGACAACCATCGCTGTCCAGCCATCACACCGCCCGCTGTTCACCGAATTCATAAAGGACCCGACACAGCCCCCCGGTCGTCGGGCTCCCTTACCGCCTGGAGGCGAGAAACTACAGCAGGTGCTAGGCTTACGACGTCGAATACGGGCCGGATTATCTCCAAAAACAAGTACCTCGATAAATGATTCTCCCACAAACCTGAGAGATTTGAACATCTTTTGGGGCCGGAATCAAAATTTTCAAAATTATATTATTTTAAGTAATTTTAAGCTAAGACAGTTCTTGAATTAGAAGTTGCACTACTTTCATTTTAATTTCTTAAGAAATTAAAATTCTGAGAAATCTAGAAGTGGTTTTAAATTTTTTCAAATTTAAAATCAGTTTTAAAACTTTTTCAGAACTTTTAAATATACTTTGAAATTTTTTAAATTCTTCCTACAACCTTGAGAAAATCCTGCAAATTGAAGAAAAAAATCCTTAAAATTGGAATTTATAAATAACAATTGGGAATGGTGATCTACCATTTCGCCACCTGGTAGCCAAAACTGGAATTAGAAAGAGTAGGTACAATTTGAAAGTTGTACATTAATTTTTGCATAAAAGTGTTTTTACGATAGTTTTGTGAAGTATAAAACAATGATTGAATGCTAAAAACAAATCTTCATAAAAAAATAGTTTTAGGTAGAATTTCCATATTATACAGTGAAAAAACACATTTTTGTCAAATAGGTAAGTTTCAATGAATTTAGGTTTAAATAAACTTTTATTAATGTAGCAACAAATTGGATCCAGATTATGCAAAGAATATGAATAATAGACAATTTAGGGTGGCCGCTTTAAGCTAAGAAACAAATTCCTGATCATTTCCCGGTTTGCAAACATTTTTCACGGTCAATGAAATTTAAAAAATCGAATTCTAAGACTAACAATTTTTCCATTTGAATTAATAAAAATTGACCTGCAAATGAAAGTACTCAAAGTGAAACTCTTGAATTTTAAACTTTTAAAATAATTTACACATAAAAAATGGAAGCTACTAACAATTTTAAGCTGAAAAATGTTTAATTAAATGCAGTTAAACTGCAAAATAAATTTTTTAAGTTTTATAAATCGTAGAGTTCAAAGATTCAAATTCAGTTCTAAATATATAATTCCAAGTTCTAAATTTCTGTATAAATTCTGCCAAATTAAACAAATGTCCTTAAAATCTTCCACATTCACTTTCGATAATTTTGTAAATCTTTCTAAATCTTTTTGAATGATCACTCAAAATTATTTCTTCAAAATAAAAATTATTATTAATTTTCATAGTAAATGTTTTTCAATCTTCTCAAGCGATTCCAAATTGTAAAAATCTTGTATTTTTTTGCTCGAAATCTGCCAAATATATATTTTGGCGATACACGTACACGCTTTGTTTAAATTATTTGAAATCATTTTTCTTTTTTACTAAATTTAAAATTTTTTTCAAAACTTCCAAATATTTCTTCAACTTCCTTGAATCTTTTAAATAATAATATGTATTCAATTATTTATACATCTTATACATATTTATATTATTTATACATCTAAGTTCAATTCAATTTTACTTACAAATTAATTTTTTTTAAATAGAACAATTAAAATGTAACGTTCAAAATTTAGTTTGTAATATTTAACTATAATTACAGATTTTAAATAAACAGTCAGATATTTCTAAATATTAAGTAATTCTTATTTTTCTGAATTAAAAAATTTCAAATTGAATGGTTTAAAAGTGGAATATTTTAGACTGAAATAATATTTGAAATTTAGCAAAAGCCTTTGTTTATGAATATATTATTTTGAAGTTATTTTAAAATTGGAAATAGTTTGTAAATTTTCAATCGGGCGTATACATTTATTTAACTAATAAGACTTTCCAATTGAAATAGTTTAAATAATTTTAAACGTTAGAAACTGAAAATTCTAAAATTGCGAACTAATTTCGAATCGCCTTGTAAAATTAATTATTATTCACTTTTTAAATCTTAAGGAACAGTTTAATTGTAAAAATAATTATTTATAATCACAGTTAATCAAATGAAAATGTATTTTAAAAAAGGATGGAAATCACAGTTGGACAGATATTTATGTAAAAAATATGTTTCTTCGTCTTATAAAATGTAAATTCCATCTTCACCCCTTTCTTTCCGATAAAGACATACTTTTAGTATCCAACAAATACTCTAAACTCAACAACAAAAATCGTTAAAACCCTTTTATATAAAAATTAATGTACAGCTTTAAAATCGTACCTATTCTTTCTAGTTCGGATTTTTGTCACCAGGTGGCGCATCGCAATTTAGCGATTCCCAATAGAACACTTATTATTTGTAGAAAAAAATAGAGTAATTTTAAGAGATATTTGAAGTTTTAAAGGGATTCAAATTAAATTTAGAACTTAAAATGATTTCAAATAATTTAAGCGAAGTGTGTGTACCGACAAAATTGGGATTTTCGTAACGAAATTTTGGTGCAAATACCCACAGCCAAATTTAAAACATGCAGAATTTAATTTAATTTAATTTAATTTAAAAATTAGTGTAACAGAAAATTTAAAAATCTTTTAAGAGATTTCCAAAATGATCACAAAAGTACCTGGAAGATTTTAAGGATTTTTTTAAATTTTCAGGATTTTCCAAAAATGGTAGGAAAAAATCGATTAATTTAAAAATAGATTCAGAAGTTCTAAAAAAACTTTAAACACACTTCGTTTAAATTAATAAAATAATATCAATTTTTTAGTTAATTTTGTATCTCTGCAAAACTTCTAAATATCTCTTAAAATTACTCCAATTTCTTCTGCAAATAGTAAGTGTTGAATTTTTATTTATACGTACAATTTTAACAATTTTACTTGAAAATTAAATATTTTTTTAATCGAACAATTAAAATTGTAACGTTAAAAGTTTTAAACTTTTTCGAGGTTTCAATTTACTCGTCTTAAATAAATAGTGAAATATTGATAAATATTAAATACTTATTCTTGTTCTAAAATAAAAAATTTCAAATTAAAGTGGTTAACAATTGAATAATTTAGATTTAAACAAAATTTTTAATTTAATAAAAGCATTTAATTGTGACTATATCATTTTAGACTTATTTCTAAGTTGTAAATAGTTTATAAAGTTTCAACCGCACGTTTACATTTTTAATGGCTAAAAAAATTTGCAAAAATAATGTATTAATAAATATATGCGTTAAATTTAATATAAAAAATAATATAAAGGCAGACATAAAACTTTGAATTAAACATATTTTATTAATTGAAATTCTTATTAAGACTTGTGAATTGAAACAGTTACAATCTGGAAATTCTCAAATAATATATTTATTTATATTTACAGTTGATAAAATAAAACTGTTTTTTATCAAAAAAATTTCAAATTTAAACGATTTTAATTTTTCAATGTTTAAATCTTCAAGAATTCACTTCAATTATTTAAAAAACGGTTAAATCGAACTTGGGCAGACTTTTCTTCTGAAAATTCGTAAAATTCCCGGTAAAGAAAAAAAATTCACTGTCATTTCCCGGTCCAGCGGCCACCCTGATTTTCCAAAGTTTTCTGTAAATCCCTCAAAATCGAGCCTAAAATCTTTGGAAATCAATACAAAATTGCTTAAAATTCTTTTTTAATTGTTGACATCTCTTCCAATCCATTTAAATCTGTTAAAGTAGCTTAAAATACTCTTAATATTTTAAAATCCCATAAATTCTTTGCAAGAATTAAAGTTCCTATACAGTCCCTCAAATCTTGTTAGATTCTTTGAAGTTTATTGAATTCTTTGGAAATCCTACGAAATTCTTTTATATTTATTGAAATTTCTTGAATCTCTTGAAATTCTTTTGAATCTTTTAAATAATTTATAATATTTGAAATCCTGTACAATTTTGCAAGATTCTTCATGTGCATTGAAATCAAATTGATTGTATTATCCAAAATTATCACCAAAATTCGCTGAAATAATCCCTTAAAATTAATTGAAATCTTTAGAAATCGTACAAATCATTCAAAATCCCTCCGATATAAATTAAAAAGATCTTGTTCATTGAAGTTCTCTAAAAACCGTTTAAACCCCAAGAAATATTTGTATCTATTACTTGTAGATTGAATAAATCCTTTTAAATTTTGTTAAATTTTTCAAATACCTTAAAATTTCAATTCATTTAAATTATTTTCCAAAATTCTTAAGATGTCGCTTAAAAATCGAGGGTCCATTTTTTTAGGATTCAAACTGATGGCATTTTTTTAAATCTTGGGAAATCCTTAAAAATTATTTGAAATCTTTAGAAATTTTACAAAATTTAAATAAATAAAACCAGGGTGACCGTTTTAATCAGAGACAAAATTCCCCGTTTTTTTGTCGTTCAAAGTAATCAAAACTGAGCTGCAAATCATTTTAAGCAATTGTAAATTAGAAATAATAAAAATTCAACGATTGCATTTTTAATATAAACTGAACGATTCTTAAATCAGAAGTCAAATTATTTTAATTTTAAATAGTTTAAAACCCCTAAAAAAGCTTCAAAATTTTCAAAAATCTACATGTTTTACATTTTTTCAAATTTTTAATTATTTTTGGAATTTTTTTCGAACTTGTAAGCATCTTTTAAGATGATTCGAATTCTTCCTAAAACCTATTTCTAAATTAGTTTTAAAATCCTGCCAAAAAAATATGTCCTTTAAATCTTCCAGATCCATTTTCTACGATTTTAGAAATCTTTCAAAATCTTTTTAATTATTCTCTTAAAATTAATTTTTCTAAATCAAAAATTATTTTCAATTTTCCTAGGAATCTTAAGAAATGTTTTTTTATTCTTTTGAAGCCTTTCACAATTTTTAAAAATCTTATAAATTTTTTGTTCGAAATCTGCACAAATCTATATTTTGTTTGAATTGGGCCGTTGGCTTTTTGTACCGAAATTTCGGTACGAATAGCCAAATATTGTGGGTATACGTAGACACTTTGTTTAAATTATTTGAAATTTTTGATTAATTTTGAATTTTTTCAAGCCTTCTAAATATCTTTTCAACTTAGTCCAATTTTTCTAAGAATGATAATGGACATTCAATATTTATTATACGTAAAAATTCAACAATTATACTTGCAAATTAAAATTTTTAAATATAACAATTGAAATTGTAATACTAAATGTTTAGTTTTTTTATTCAGTTTTGAATATTTGAATAATAGTCACTGATTTGAGATGAAAAGTGAAAAATTTCTAAATAATAAGCATTTGTCCTTTTCATAATTAAAAATGTTTCAAGTTTAAACTTGTAGACTTAAACAATATTTTAAGTTTAATAAAAGTCTTTAGTATCAATGTAGTATAAATAAAGTATAAATTATCAAAATTTCAATTTATTTATTGCAGGCCTATTACATTTTTCGTTAAGAATTCATCTTTTTTTATGTTTAAAAAATGTTATTATTTAGCTGAAAATTGAATTATTTTGTTTTAAAAATTCGACAATTTACTCAAAAAATCATGCTTCTTCGTAGAAACTTCCACTGTTTTGTTGGAAATTCATCCTTTTTTGTATGATTTCAAGAATTTAACTGAAATTTTGTTTCTCTCTTCAATAACATATTTTTTTCTTTTGAAAATCTCTTTCTGTAGAAATTTAATCTTGTTTGGTTAAAAATGCAACTGTCGGATTAAAGATTAATCGGTTTCAGTTGAAAATTCACATTTTTTGGGTAAAAATTCAACTTTTTATTTGGCGAAAATTCGTATTTCCAACACCAAAAGTAAACAATTTGGTTAAAAATCTAACTTTTTGGTAGGAAATTAATGTAATTTATTGAAAATTCATCTTTTTTTTGAAGTTTTTTTTTTTGAAAATTCTTTGTTAAAGCTAACTAATTTTTAATTTAAATTAAAATCTTTTTTATTGAGATACCAACTCCTCGGTAAAAGTTAAACTAATTTCTTAAAAGTTTATTCTTTTGATTGAAGATTTATGATTTTAGTTGAAATTTAGTGTTTCATGCGGCACAATCATTTTTTAATACTCAAAATGTAACTAGTTTATTGAAAAATCAATTGGTTGCTTTAATGTTCACTTTTTTCTTAAAAATTTATATTTTCGCGTTAAAATTCAAATTTTTCTTAGAAAATTTGTATTTTCGGCTCTAAAATAAAACAATTTGTTAAAAAATTGATATATTTTGTTTAAATTTAACTATTTTAGTGAAAAGCTATTTGGTTAAAATTTTTGTTTTCTTGAGAATTTTTCTTTTTTGGTAGAAAATTAACCTTCTTGGTCGAAAATTCATCTTTATGTTGAAAATTCAACTGTTTGATTCGAAAAGCAATTGTTTGGTTGACAATTAATCTATTTTGGTTGAGGGTTCAATTCTTTTGTTGGAAATTCGCCCTTTTTTGTTTCAATTCCACTGTTTTTTTTATTAAAAATGAATGAAATGTTATTTCTGGATTAACCCAAAATAAATAAAAAATTTCAGGAAAAACTTTACGTTGGAACTTAGTAAATAAATAGTGGCATTAGCGAACAAATTGTAACAATTGTACAATTTGTACACTTACATTATTTAAATATACCAACTTTTTAATTGAAGATCTTAAAAATATTGCTATTTAAAGTCCAGACACAAAACAAATATTGGCATCCATGAAAATATTAAAATTACGAAAGTAAGAGTTTTTTTGAACATATCTTACTAACTAGAATTAAGCATTTCCTACATTATATAAAAACTCGTTTCATAAATGTTTAGCACTCGAATATTAAAAAATTTGATAATATGGAATTTTAAATAGTTTCAGTTTATATTGTTCAAAAATACAAACTCCGGACATGAACGCGCGCGCGCGCTTTATTAAAAAATGTTGTTAAAAAGAAATTTAATTAATAAATCTAATTAATGTCCAAGGAATTTTAAATGATTTCTACTCATTTTAATGGATTTTTTACGATTTCAAGGGATTTTAACGAAATTTTAGAGAACCTTAGGAAATCAATTGAATTTTATTTGAAGCGATTTCTACGGATTTAAATAGTTTCAAGTGATATGAGGTAACTTAACACATCATACAGAATTTAAAATATTTTAAAAGATTCCGAATACATATTTAAATAAGAATCCAGGGGCCATTAGTTCTAGTATAAAATATTTTAAGTGCTCAAAAGTAAACTACCTTTAGCTGGAGTTTGAGAAAAATCATTTAAGATTATTTAAAAACCATACAGTTTACTATAAAAGGATTTTTTCGTCTTTTCTAATTATGCAAATAAATATTTAATTTTTCCCTTTTTTCGTGAAAAAATTACCCTCTTTTCCCTTTTCTCTTACCTATTTGCAATATTTTATTTCTGTTTCCCAAAATTGGACTAAATTAATAGAGAATGAGTAACTTACAGTCAGGATTCGGTGTTGTTCCTCTTCTTCGTCGGGAAGTCTAAATGTTCTTGTGCGACTGATCATTGGAGTTTCCATCACGAACCTCTGTTCATGAGCAACTGTGCTTTCATGAGGCATCTAAAATTTAGAATAAATTTTATAAATAGATCGGCAGGACGAAAAGTAGAATAGATCGTACAAATAAAACAGGATGGCCGAAAAAATTTCTTTTCAAAGTTCTCTCACGTTTAGCTGACTAATTCTTCATTTTCCCTGAAAAATATTATTTAAAACCCAAAATTCTCATCTTGCACAATTTATAATATATCATCTTTTACAAATGGAACAAAAAATATTGCATTTAAAATTATTATTCATTTATTTATGATTGTTATTTTGAATTTAAAAAAATTCCGAAAAAATCGATTCGCAAGACTTCAAAACACTTAAAGTTAAATTCAAAATTTATTGGAAAAAATTCATTGATTGAAGGAATTCAAGGGACATTGAAAGAGAATGGAAAAATTCATAAAAGTTCATGTAAATTTAAAACATTTCAAAAATATGAAAAATTTAATTGAATTCATTAATTTTAAAATGATTTAAAGAAAAATTCGTTAGAATTTTATGAAATTACTAAGAATTTAAGACAAGTTCAAAAGACTGAGAGACGAATTAAACAAAAACTACAGAAAGTCCATTCAATTGAGTAGAATTTCGTGAATTTAGAAGAATTAAAGTGAGTAAAAAAATGGAAAGTATTCAAAAGAACCATGTTATTTAAATTTAAAAGCATTCAGAAGAAATAGATTTACAAGACTTCAGAAAAACTAAAGTTAAATTTAAATTAATTGAAAAAAAAATCCATGAAATTCCATTAATCAGAGTAAAATTGCATAGAATTTAAAGGAATTAATGAAAAATTAAAAGAATGCGATAAAATTCATAAAAGTTCAAGTGAATTGAAAACCATACAAAAATATGAAATTTTTTATTGAATTCAATAAGTTTGAAATTAATTAAGAAAGATTCAAAAGCATTTATTGAACTGCCTGGAAATACACGAAGAGTTCAGAAGATTTCAAGATGAATTAAACAAAAACTATTCCTCAGAAATATCATAAAAAATATCTTCGAACCTTTTAAAATACCCTAAAATATTTCGAACCCTTTTAAATCACTTTAAATTAACAAAACCATTAGAAAATTCCATAAAATTTTTTTAATCCTTTTAAATATTTTGAAATCTCTTTAAACCTTTTAAAGCTTTTAAAAATACCTTAAAATCTTTTGAAATACCCTAAATTTCTGCTAAAATATTTCAAATCCTTTAAAATCCCATTAAATAAATAAAATCAGTTGACAATTTCTTGTATTTTAAACTCTTTTGCAATTTTTAAAGGACTTGAAAATTCCTTGCAAGTTTTAAAAATACCCTGAAATATTTACAATTCTTTGAATCTATTTAAATTATTAAAATCAATTTAAAACTCTTGAGAATCTTTTAAAATATCCTACTCTTTATAATTCTTTAAAATTTCTTGAAATACCTTGAAATCTTATATTGAGAACTTTTAACATTCCTTAAAACTAACGAAATCCTCGGAAATCTTGGAATCTTTAAGAATCTTCTAAAACCTTATAAGTCCTATCAAATCGTTCAATATTTTCCAAAATGAACCATAAAAATTTTTTTAATCCAGTAAAATGATTAAAACCTTAGAATTTCTTTTAAAATATTTAAATTACTTAAAAATGCCTATAAATATTTTAAAATACCCTAAAAAATATTTCAAATCCTTTGAA
This sequence comes from Belonocnema kinseyi, assembly GCF_010883055.1. Classification (NCBI taxonomy): domain Eukaryota; kingdom Metazoa; phylum Arthropoda; class Insecta; order Hymenoptera; family Cynipidae; genus Belonocnema; species Belonocnema kinseyi. The sequence continues at coordinate 42,572,558 of NC_046660.1, forward strand.
ATCTTTCGAAAGCTCTTGAAATCTTTTTAAATTCCTTGGAACTTTTTAAAGCTCTTGAAAATTGCTTGAAATTTTTGTAAATAACCTGAAGTCATAAAAATTTGTTTAAATCCCTTCAACTTTTTGAAAGTAAAAAATTCCTGGGAATCTCCTAAAATATCCTGAACTCATTAATATTCTTTAAAATCTTTGGAAATACTTTGGAATATTTGAAAATCTTCAAAATCTTCAAAAATTTACTAAAATGCCTTAAAAACTTTTAAATCTTTAGAAATTCCTTGAAAAAAAAGAATAAATTTAAAAAATATAAATTATTTATTTATTGAATTATTTATTGAAATCAATTGAAAATGTCTTGGAATCTTTTTAAATACCCTAAGATATATTGAAAATCCTTTTAAATCTTTTGAAAGCTCTTGAAACTTCTAAAAAAGGCCTTGCAATATTTCAAGGTACCCTACAATATTTAAAATACCTTTGAAATCTTTTTGACTCCCTTAAAACTTTCAAAAATTACTTAGAATTAAAAAAATACCTTATAATTTTGAATATCTTTTGAAATCTTTTCAAATTATTGAAATATGCCCAAAATTTCTTTTAATATTTTAAAATGCCCTACAATTTTTTTGAAGTTATTAAGAAAATTCAGAAATAGTTATAGACCCGAATGCAATTGGGAATGGTGGTCTACCATTTCGCCACTTGGTGCCAAAAACTGGAACTAGAAATAATAGGTAGAATTTAAAGATGTATTTTAATTTTTGCATTAAAGTGTTCTTACAATTGTTTTGTGAAGTTGAAAACAATGATTAAATACTAAAAACAAATCTTCATAAAAAACGAATGTTTTTTATTTGAATTTCCATCTTTTACATCTTATAATCTTTTGAAAACACAATATATAGTACAATAATGGGGTTTTTTTCATAACTTCGCGAATTTCAATGATTTAAGATTGATAGAAAATTTTGAAAATAGAACAAGTTAAAAATGAAACGTTAAATGGCGTTAAAAATGGAATATTTTCCGAATACAATTTTGAAAAATCGATCATTTAAAATTCAAAGGAATTAAAACTGTATTATTTATAATTAAAACCGTTTCAAATTGAAAAATTTCGACTAAATTTTTTTTTTTAATGGAACATTTTATTAGAAAGGAGTTGAAATTGTAACATTTCTAATTTAAAGCGTTTAAAATTGCACAATCTTATTTTAAATGGAAGAATCTCGAATCTGAATCCGCAACAACTTTCTTCTAAAGATTATCCTTTTAGTTATACATTTTATTATTTGGTTTAAAATTTAATAATTTTATTAAAAATACATCCATTTTGGTTGCTAATTGTTTAAAGTTCTTATTTTGGTCATTTGGTGTTAGCAAGTGAATTGGAATCTTCTGTGGGAATTTTTCTTGAATAAACCTGTAACTTTTCGGTTGAAAATTCAACTTTTAAAAAAAAAATTGTGTCGTTTTTATTTATAAATTCACATGCTTTGGCAAAAATGTTATCTGTATTGGATAAAAATTTAACTGTTTGGTTGAAAATTCAACAATTTCGTTAAAAAGTGATAATTTTTGGTTAAAAATTCTACTGTATAAATATAATATTTGGGCGTTGAAAAAAGAACTGAAATATTTTCTGGATGAAAATTCAACTATTTAAAAAATGGGTTTTTGTTTTTATTCAATTAAAAATCCATCTGTTTTAAGAAAAATGTCATCTTTTTTGGATAAAAATGCAACTGTTTGATAGGGAATTCTAACATTTTGTTAAGAATTGATGCTTTTTGGTGGAAAAAATTCTTCTTTTTTAATTGGAAATGCGATTTTTTTCCTACAAATGTATGTGTTTAAAAAATCAATTTTTGATCTCGTAGAATCAACTGGAATTTTTTTTTGATGAAGACTCAACTTTTTGTATTTATAACTAAAAATTCTTCTGCTTGAAGAAAAATTTCATCCTTTTTGATAAAAATGCAACTATTTGGTAGATAATTCAACAATTTAGTTAAAAAGTTTGTTTTTTTTTGTTATAAATTCGTCTTCTTTGATGAAAAATTTTTTTTTATAGAAACTTATTTCTTCTTTAAAAATCCATATTTTGATCGTAAATTAAAATGCAACTTTTTGGCTAAAAATCATTCTTCTTCGTTTGAGTATTCAACTAATTTGTTTGAAAGATTTTGTTGAATCAAATTGTTAAAAAATCACTGTTTTGCTCAAGATTAAAATTTTTAGTTAAAACTTTTAAATATTCATTTTTTTTATTGACATTTTTTAAAATTTGATTTTCTTTGGTTGAAAATTTAACGGCACAGTGAAATATATTGTTTTTTTTTTAGTTAAAATGTAATTTACATTTTTTAAGGTTGATCTTTTTTAATTAATAATTCGATTTTTTTTGACAAAAAGGAAGTAGTTTTTGACTTTTAAATTTGATTTTTCTTGGACAAAAATGCATCAGTTTCGCGGAAAATTAATTTTTTATTGAAGGCATATTGTTCGATCGAAAATTAAATTTTTGTAGAAAAAATTTGTCTCCTGACTTGAGGGTTCTGTAATTTAGATAAAGTTTTTTTTTCTTTTTTGAGTGAAAAAATCTTTATTTATTGCAAATTCATCTGTTTGATTTACAAATTGTTTTTGTTGTTGTGTAAATTTGATTCTTTTTTCATTGAAACTTATTAACTATGACACTTTTTCGCTGGGAATTTGTCTTTTTAGGTTGAATATTCAACTAGTATTTATTAAATTTAATTATTTTGTTAAAAAGCCATCTTTTATAATAAAAAAGACACGTAAAAAAAAATTTTATTTGTATATGAATTACTGTTTTATTCCGTTATGAAATATTCTATGTTAAAAGTATTACAATAATAAAGTGCTGGCATTAGAAATAAATAACATAAATAATGATTTGAAATGAAAGATGAGTCAAGGAAAAATCAGAGAATTTTGAAAATGTTCTCGATTTCGTATTTTTCCACAAGATCGTATCTATTCTTTCTAGTTCGGATTTTTGTCACCATGTGGCGTATCGCAGTTTAACCATTCCCAATAGTGGTTAATACATTGGGTAATTTATTGAAAAAGTGACTCAAGTGATCTCTTCATTTCAAAAAGTCACTTTTTTCCCTAGTTTCAGGTTTCCCCTGATCTGCGGCCACCCTCTACAAGAAACTGAAAAAACTTACAAGCATTGCAGGCGCTCTGAACATGTACGAGAAGGGATAATAAATTAAGTTTAGGAAAGTGGCAGCGTAGAGATCCGCATATCTCACAACTTGGCTACTGAAGAAAGTCTGTCGGCTTCCACTTCTGAAAAGTGAACCCATCATTCCGTAGGAAAGATCCATTTTGTGTGTCACGTCTCTTATGGACATTCTCAATTTAGAGATGTCTGGTTTCTCCTTGGTGCTGCTGTCTAAATTTCTGAAAGGCAACATTATTTATTAACATAAATGTTAATTATTGAACAGGGTGTCCTGCGATCATTAAGAACAAAACTCAAGGTCTTTTCTAGGTTTTCCAGGTCAAGAAATCAAGTTTAATTTTTGATTGGCCAAAGATTACTATAAAACCAGTATAATAAATAAATTCTTAATTTATTATGAACATAAGTTGTCTTCGTAAAATCTTTGAGAAAAATTTTTAAATATTTGTGAAGTCTTTGAAATCTTTTGAAATTTATGAATACGTTGAAATATTTTTGAAATCGTTTAAAATTTTTGAAATGTTTTAAAAACTTTTGAAATCTTTATGAATTCTTTGGAATATTCTTGAAATATTTTGTATTCGCTTTAAGTTACTGAAATATTTTTAAAAAACGTGTGCAGTCTTTTGAAGCCTTCTAAAAAAGTTTGAAATAATTTTAAATCTTTGAAATTCTTGTATTCTTTTAAAAACTTAAAAATATTTTTGAAATATTTTTAAATCTTCTAACAAATGAATTTTTTAAAATATTTCATTACATCTTTTGTATTTGGTTGAAATCATTTATATATTTAAAATCTTTAAAGTTGTTTGAAATTTTTTTAATCTGGTGTACTTTACTTTTTTGGAAATCTTTAAAATACTTGTGAAATTTTTTGTATAAATTTAAAATCATTAACATTTTGAAATTTTCTACCAAATTTTGAAATCGTGTAAAATCCTTGAAATATTTGAAATCAGTATGCATTTTTAAAAATATTTCTGAAATCTTGTTTTTCCGCTAGAAATCATTAAAATATTTAAAATTATTGAAACGTTTTAAAAGATTTTGTATTAATTTAACATCATTAAAATTTCTAAATTTTCTACCAAATTTTGAAATTGTGTAAAATCCTTAAAATGTTTGAAATCATTATTAATTTTTTTAAATATTACTAAAATCTTTTTTTTCTGCTTGAAATCATTTAAATATTTTAAATTATTGAAACTTTTTAATCTTTTGTATTAATTTAAAATCATTAAAATTTCAAAATTTTCTACCAAATTTTTCAATTGTGTAAAATCCTTGAAATATTTGAAATCATTATTAAGTTTTTTAAATATTTCTGAAATCTTTTTTTTCTGCTTAAAATCGTGTAAATATTTAAAATCTTCAAAACTGTGTGAAATTTTTTTAATTTGTTGTACTGTAATTCTTTTGGAAATATTTGAAATAATTGTGAAATTTTTTGTATAAATTTAAAATCATCCAAATTTTGAAATCATGTAAAATCCTTGAAATATTTTAAATCATTATCATTTTTTTTTAATATTTCTGAATTTTTTTCTGCTTGAAATCATTCAAACATTTAAAATTATTGAAACGTTTTAAAATCTTTTGTATAAATTTTAAATCATCAAAATTTTGAAATTTTCTAACAAATTTTGAAATCGTGTAAAATCCTTGAAATATTTGAAATCATTATGAATTTTGCGAAATATTTCTGAAATTGTTTTTTTTCTGCTTGAAATCATTTAAATATTTAAAATCTTTAAAATTGTTTGAAATTTTCTACCAAATTTTGAAATCGTGTAAAATCCTTGAAATATTTGAAATCCTTATGAATTTTAAAAAATATTTCTGAAATCTTTTTTTCTGCTTGAAATAATTAAAATATTTAAAATTATTGAATCGTTTTAAAATCTTTTGTATTAATTTAATATCATTAAAAAATGTTTAATGTTTGTGAGATCTTCTGAAAAAATTTGAAATTCTTAAAATCTTTTGAAATCCTTATGAATCCTTTGAAATATTTCTGAAAACTTTTTCATTCACTTAAAATCAATGAAATATTAAGGATCTTTGTGAAATATTTATAAATCTCCGAAAAAATGTTGAAATCGTTTTCAATAATTGAAATCTGGTGCACTGCACTTTTAAAAAAATTTTTAATTCTTATATTCTTTTTAAATATTTCGAACCCTTTGAAATTCTTGAATCCTTTTGAAATCCTTATGCATTTTTTGAAATATTTCTGAAATCTTTTTAAATCTTCGAAAAATTTTTGAACTATTTTCAAATATTTGAAATATTTATGAAATGTTGTGTAGATATTAATTTAAAATCATAAAAATGTCTGAAATCTTTTGAAATCTTCTAGAAAAAAATCAAAAACGTTAAAATGCTTTCAAATCTTTAAAATTCTTGAGATCCTTTGTAATCTTTGTGAATTCTATAAAGTATTTCTGAAATCTTTTCCATTCGTTTTAAATCATTTAAATATTTAGAATCTTTGAAATGTTCTGAAATCTTTGGAATTTAGTATACTGTTCTCTTTTTGAAATCTTTGAAATTCTTATATTCTTTCGCCTGTTCATTACAATCTATAAAATAATTGAGAAAGCCTAAAAAAAATTCCTTAAATCGCTTTATTTATTCTGCCATGAATAAAAGAAAAATTATATTTCGTTGAATGAAAAAACTTTTCAGTATCAAGATATCTTCTAAACGAGATCTTTCTTTTCTAGTAGACTGAAAATTTAAATAACTTTTCGCATTTCAATAAAATAACTGTTTTAAAAGCAAAAAAAAAAAAAAAGAAAGAAAACCTTAAATTCAAGGTTCTCGTAAAAATTTGAAGCTTAAAAACCCTGTTAAAAAATGTAATTTCTGGATTTCAAGAATCTAAAAAACTAGTCTACTTACTTGTACATTTCTCCCAGCATAACATCCAAACTTTGCAGCTCGGCGAAAAGTTGACACTTGTCGGTCCAAACATGAAGTTCCTGTACCAGCTCAGGAACTATCAAGAAAGTTCTCCAGCCTCGGATCTTCTTACTTTTCAAAATATCACCAAATATATGATCACCAACGTACAGAACATCTTTTCCCTTAGCACCTATCAGTTCAGTAAATACATCACAGGATCCTCCGGAATATACTTCACCTGTATTTGAAAAAATTAATTAATTATAAGCCATTTTAAAAGAGATTCCCACTCTTCAACTACATTTTTTTTTTTACAATTTTCTACATACCCGTATGAAGAGGTCCTTTGTGAGTTCCCAACTTTAGGGCGCCTGTCCTGGTGTCCACTTGTCTCAAAATTGTACCTTCTCCAAAAAATAGAGGTTTTCTCGCATCTACAACAATGATGTCGAAGTAGGTCTTCCAGTTCATGTGTGGTTCGTCTGGCTAAAAAAGGAAATATGCACGAGAACAAAATATTTAGGAAATAACTGAATCACGGTGGCCGAAAAACTTCATTCTCAAAATTCCCTCACTTTTTCCGGGCTAATTTTTCTTTTGTCCTGACCATTAATATTGAGAGAATAGCATTTTAATTTTGTAACTTTTTTAATATCTAATCTTTTAGAAACAGAATAAATTTGAAATTTATTTTATTATATTAACCAAAAAAGATGAATTTTCTACCATAAACGATGAATTTCCAATCCAAAGGGACAAATTTTCAACAAAACAGTCAAATTTTCGACAAAAAAAATACTTTTTAACAAAAAATGATTTTAATTTCAATAATTTAAACGGATTAAAAGTATTTTTAACAAAGTTAAATTTTTTACCAAATTAATTACATTTTTAACCAACATGTTGAATTTTCAACCAAATTATTAATTTTTAAAGCCAAACAGACAAAGTTTAATTATCAGTAAAAAATTAATTTTATTTAAAAAAAAAAACGAATTTTCAAAAATATATACCAATTTTGAACCTAATCGATGTATTCTCATCTAAAATGGCCTATTTTACAACTTAAAGACGCATTTTCAACAAATAAAGATTTTTTATTCACAAAATAAAAAAAAAAGGAAATTTCAAATTAAGAAGATTTTAGGCGAATTTTCAACACGAGATAAAAATTTTCAAAATAAGCTTAATTTTCTAGTAAAATAGTTGAAAACGAATTTTTTATTTTCCCTGCCCATTAATATTCAAGCACCAGAATTTTAATCTTGTAATTTATTTATCAAAGAATATTTTTAAACTGAATAAAACAATTTCAAATTTATTATCCTAGACAGTTATTTAAAGTTCCTCTTTGAGACGAATTTTGTGTAACCGAAAAAGAGGAAATTTCGAACCAATAAGATTTTTTTTGTAACAAAAAAATAGGCTTTTGCAAAAAAAAAAAGATGAATTTTTAACCAAAATTTGAAGTAAAATTTTCAGTTAAAAAAAAATTTATACAAAAAACGAAATTTCAACATAATAGTTAAATTTTCAACCAAATAGTTAAATTTTGCATTAACAAATGTCAATTTTCAACCAAAAATAGAATAGTTACATTTTCAGTCAAAAAAATGAATTTTCAACTGGAATAATTGAATTTTAAACCAAAATGATGAATCTTTAACTGCATTAGATCATTTTTAAACAAAAAAAATGAAAAAAAGCGTTTAATTTTCAACTAATCAGTTTTATTACCAACCAAGAAGAATTTTCAAACGACAATATTAATTTTCTGCCAAAAAGGTCGATTTTTCAACGAAAGACACGAATTATCAACGAAATAGTTGAATTTGCAATTTAAAAATACAAACTTCCAACCAAAAAGTTACATTTTGAACTAAAAAATCTCAATTTTCAGCCAAAAATTGAATATTTACATTTTCAGTTAAAAAGATTAATTTTCAACTGGAATAGTTAAATTTTAAACTAAAAGATGAATTTTCAACTAAAATGATGAATTTTTAACTGGAATGAATTTTAAACCAAAAAAAAAAATTCATACCAAAAAAGACGAATTTTTAGTTTACAAAGATAATTTTTTAATAAAAAAATTAAGTAGTTACATTTTTGGTCACAAAAATTAATTAATTGCATTTTCAATTTTTTTAAAATTAATTCTAAAAAATGAACAAATTGTTAATGTCTCATCAGGAATATTTAAATTATCAGTAAAAAATTAATTGTCAGCCAAAGGAAAAAGGAATTTTCAAGAAAATAGCTGATTTTTCAACCAAAGAGATGAATTTTCAATAAAAATGATGAATCCTAAAAAAGAATTAAATTTGGAAAAAAAAGTTTAACCAAGAAATTAAATGTACATATTTCGAACCAAGAAGATTATTTTATAACAAAAAAAAAACAAATTTTCAATTAAAAATATCAATTTCAACAAAAAATTGAAGAGTTAAATTTTTAGTAACAAAAATAATGTTTAATCAATCAAATAAATGAATTTTTTAACTCAAATGATGGAATATTGAACTGGAATAATTTCATTTTCAATTTTTTCTTGAATTTTTTTTTAATTGACCAACTTGTTAAGGTTTTAACAGGAGTAGCTAAACTATCAGTAAAAAAATTTATATTCCGCCAAAAATGAAATAGTTAAATTTTCAGTTAAAAAAATTAATTTTTAAACTGGAATAGTTGAATTTTAAACCAAAAAAATAAATTTATTTAAAACACGTATAACTCTCAACCAAGAAAATTAATTGATACCAAAAAAGACAAATTTTTAATTTATAAAGATAATTTTTTAATAAAAAATGAAATAGTTACATTTTTGGTTACAAAAATTAATTAATTGCATTTTTAATTTTTTTAAAATTGATTCTAAACAAAATTGAACAAATTGTTAGTGTTTCATCAGGAATACATTATTAGTAGAAAATTAATTTTCAGCCAAAGAAAAAGGAATTTTCAACAAAATAGCTCTTTTTTTAACCAAAGAGATGAATTTTAAATTAAAATGATGAATCTTCCAAAAAAAATTTTTTAAAACTAACTTTTAAGCATCAGATAAAATTTGCAGATTTCGAAACAGGAAGATTTTTTTTAACAACAACAAAAACGAATTTTCAATTTAAAAATATCATTTTTCAATTAAAAATTGAATAGTTAAATTTTTAGTAACAAAAATAATGTCCAATCAAAGAAATTAATATTTTCGACTAAAATGATGGAACATTTAACTGGAATAATTTTATTTTCCATTTATTCTTAAATTTATTATGTTTAAATTGAGCAAATTGTTAAGGTTTTAACAAAAGTAGTTATGAGTAAAAAATATTATTTTCCGCCAAAGAGAAAAGGAGTTTTCAACAAAATAACTTATTTTACAACCAAGGAGACGAATTTCAAATTAAAATAATGAATCTTCAGCCAAAAAATTTAATTTTCAGATTTTAAACCAAGAAGATTTTTTTATACCCAACAAGACGAATTTTCAAATAAAAAATTATAATTTTCAACCAACATTGGTAAAAGTTACATTTTCAGTTAAAAAATTAATTTTATACATACCAAATAAAAAACGATATTTCAAGAAAATTAAGGAAAACTTACTCGTGCACCGTGTGGAAAATCAAACAAGTACGTCATGATTCTGTCAGTAAAAACGTAGTCGCTGTTTGTGAGGAGGAAAATTTTGGCACCGCTCTCCCTTATCCTGGCAAGAAACATTGGTAGCCTCTCATCTTTTTTCACATACTGATCTAAATTTTCTATCGTCTTGCTCTTCAAGTCACCCTGGATGTGAATCCAGTCCACCGCATTTCTCACATCTTGGAAGATGCTTTTGAAACTCATCGTCAATTCCCCTTCCTTCACTCCCGTCTTCTCGCGAGTGAATTGCGGGGAATTGGTGAAAAAGTCGATCAAACATGCTAGCAAGTACGTCTCTGGCAAGTTGAAAAGAGTATTTAGAACGTAGACTCGAGATTCATCCAGTTGAAGGAATTTGTTTGGGTAGAGTTCATAAACCTGGGAACTAAAATATGTTTGAATTAAAATGTTATATTAACCTTTTACAGGGTTCACAAAAGAGGGATTTAAAAACCGGAAAAGGTTGGCCTTTTCAAAATACCAGCGAAATGAAGAATAAAGAATGAAAAACTTGTATAAAAACCTACAAATTTAATACGAAAATATAATGACATTTGATTTATCGTGTACTTATTAATGCCGGTTTCAAGTTTGTTCTTTTGAATTTTCTGGAATTTCGTATACCGTATTTTCCAAATGAGGAAATTTGATTCTAAAATTTATTTCTCAACGATAAACTTTAAGTTATAAATAATTCTTTAATAACAGAGGCAACAATATTCTATTCTGTTATGTGTACTAATCTACTAATAAAGATTACGAATTTTCTGCATCATAAATTTTGTAAATCAAAATTTGCAAATAAGTAATTTGATTTAATCATAAAAATTATTTCTGAATGTTACTAAACCTTATTGATAATAGAGAAAATTTTATTTGTTAATTTTTCTTCATATTCGAAAATTATTCTGTACTTAACACTTTGCTACTACATTATATTATTTTTAAACTTTTCCAAACTTTTAAAGAGATGAAAAAAAATGAAATTATGGATAAAGGTAAACCATTTTTCCTAATAATTTAGATTTTATTTTAAAAGATTAATATTCAGCTTTGAAGATTTCAAAATATGTCGCAAAAAATCCGGAAGATTTTAAGACAATTTTTATAATTTTTGCAAGGTTAAAATTTAAAAAAATGTTATTTCATTCTTTACTTTTAAAAATTAATTTAAAGAACATATTTATAAAGATTTAAAAATTATTTCCTAAATTTTCGGAAAAGAAAACAAAATGCAGATTTTTGAAGATTAAGAAATAAAATGTTGAAGTTTTTTTTAAACGATTTTGAAAGTTTTTATGATCATGAACAAATTTTCTTCGAATTCCTAAGAATATTTAAAGTTATGCTTTATTTTGAAAGATGTATTTTCAGATAATATTTAGAAAGATTTTTAAACATTACAAAAGATTTTTAAAATTGCAAAAAACGAATCCGGAAGATTTTAAGATCCACAAACAATAAACAATTATAAATAAAAAATAATCAAAATAACCTGTTTAGGCACGTATCATTTTTTACATATAAATTTCTTGCCTTTGCTTTTTGTTTATTCTCTCACTTTGGTCAACATTAACGCTAAGCAAAACTATCATAAAGTTAAAAAAATCCGTTTTTATCATTTTTCATCAAAATCTGAAATCCGTTTTTGTGAAAATTTAACAATAAAATGAAAAAACGATTCGAATTTAGAGTTTCATATATTTATTATTTAGTGAAAAAAGACTTGAAAAAATATATAAGAATATAAAATATAGATTTTTTAAATGTTTAGGATGAAATCCTGCAAAACGACTTAAGACCCAATTGTTTCATTTCACTCAATGAAATTTATTATTTAAACAAATATAACAACTATTTTCATAATGTCATTTATATTCAAATAAAAAGATTGTATTTTCTTTCGAAGGAATGTTTTTCTCATCAAATGACTTTTAAATTAATTTAAATTATAATAAATAGCTGCAGAAAAAAATTAAACTTTAAAATTTTTTATTGCTAATAACAATATTATAAACAAATAAATTGAAAAATTTAGCGCTTTCAATCAGGAAAAAATTATTTTTGCTGCTAAATCATCTTGCAGCAACCTTATTGCTTATATTTCATTAAGAAAGTATGGCACCAACTCGCAATTGTTATTGTTATTAAAAATATAAAAAATAAACAGTCATCTGTAGCAATTTTACGTCTAAATAAGAAGCTTTTTTCGTAATGATTATCTTAATGCATCTTGATAGTGGTACTTAAATAAGTGACTTTGTCAGTAATTTTTAATTAATATTATTATTAAATAATAATATAATATTGTAACTTTGTAAACAAAACGACATTTTTCAGAAAGAGCCCCAAAAGGAAATTTTTTCATATGGAACCACCTCGATCTAAAAAATATAGCTATTTTTGACCCGTCCTAATGCTCATAGCTGTTCTTATTGGAAAAATTAATCGCAGCTTCGAGAAAAAGGGGAAAAATGAAAAGAAAATCTTAAATATAGGGATTACCGGGGATTTTAGAAAAAAAGGGAATAGGGAATTGACTTTTGTGACCCCAGCTCTTAATTAATTATTTAGCTTCATAGAAATAGACAAAGAGCGTGTGAAATTTGTGATTATGTTTACTTACTGTTTGAGGAACTCAAATCCATGAACGCAGACCAAAATATTTCCGTAAGCGTCAACTTTTAGCAGGTTTCCATAAAGCGTATCGAACCATAATCCTCTTACGGGAAAACTGGGATCGTACTCAAATTCCTTAATTTCCCGTGGGTATCCCAAAGAAACTAGACGATCTTTTAGGAGATCGAAGCCAAGCTGTTCGTACTGGGGAGACTTGTACTCTGGAAATTTTTTTCTATATAATTATATTGCAGGCTTTGAATTTTATTTATCAAATAACAAAACTTAAAGCCTTCCGAAATAACAGACTTCGCAGTCCAAAATGTTATCAAAAAGGGAAATATGGTGATTTTTTCAGAAAAATAGGGGTATTAATTCTTTAAAAACGAAACTATTATACCTATTAAAGATAAAATTTCAACTAAAAAATATCAATTTTCAACCGTAAATGGAATAGTTAAATTTGCAGTTAAAAAGACTAATTTGGACTTTTTTTCAATTTAATATTTTTAACCATGAAGAATCTTCTTAAAAAATGACTTTTTTATAAACTAATTCAACTTCCAATAAAGTGTAATTGAATTTTCCACCAAAATGATTAATTTACAAAAAAAAAGATGAATTTTCTATTAAAGGGGACGACTTTTCGATAAACACGTTAATATTCAACCAAATAGTTGAATTTTCAACTATAAATATTAGTTTTCGATCAAAAATGGAATAGTAACATTTTCAGATAAAAAGATTAATATTCAAACAAAAAAAAGAGACGACTTTTCAACAAAATAGTTAATTTTTCAACCAAAAAGATGAATTTTTAACTGAAATAATGAATCCTCAACCAATAAAAATGTATCAAAAATGTAATGGTCGATATTTAAACCAAACAAATATTTCGTTTAAAATTAAAAATATTCGAATTTAACCAAATAAGATTAAGTGCCAACAAAATAGTTGAATCCTCAACAAAACAAAGAATAAGTTTCAACAAAGTGTAATTTCCCACCGAAAAAGATTAATTTTTACCACAAAATATTAACTCTCAACAAAAGGTTTGTGGTTTCAAGTTAAAAAGTCCAATATTTTAATAAACAGTTGACTTTTAAACCGAAAAAGATGAGGTTTTAAGAAAAAAGTTTATTTTCAATCGAATAGTAGATTAATATTCATAACAAATAAAAAATAATTTTCAACAAAATAGTTCATTTTTGAACCACATAGAGACGGATATGAATCTTTAACCAATGAAATTAATCTTTAATAAACTAGTTCCACTTTCAACCAAGTATGGTTGAATTTTTAACCAAAAAGATGAATTTTCAACAAAGAAAATTAATTTTAAGCAAAGCAAAAAAATGAATTTTCAACAAAATATATGAATTTTAAACAAAATTCTTTTTTAGATAAAGTACCTAGTTCAACTTTTAACCAATTATAATTGAATTTTCCGTCAAAAGCTGAATTTTCAACAAAAACAAAATATATGTTTCTATTCAATGGGACTTTTCGATAAAATATGTTAATTTTCAATATAATAGTTAAATTCCCAAGTAAAAAAGTTAAATTTTCTTATGAAAAATGAAATAGTCACATTTTCAGTTATAAAGAATAATATTCACCAAAAAATCAAGAAATTTTCAACAAAATAGTTAATTTTTAAACCAGAGATTAATTTTTAACTGAATTGATGAATTTTCAACCAATAAAATTAATGAAAAATGTAATTTTTTAAATTTGAACCATAAGTAAAGTTGAATTTTCAAACAACAACAAAATTCTCAACAAAAAATGTAACGTTTGATACACCAATCAAAACATATTTTTCTTATAAAGCAAAGAAGAGGAATTTTCAACAAAATAGTTGAATCCTCAACCAACAAAAATTAATTCTCTATAATAGAGTGGAATTTTAAACAAAAAATATGAGTTTTCAATCACAAGAGACGGAGTTTCAACAAAATTGGTAAATTTTTAGGCTTAGAACTTGAATTCTTTAGAAAACAGTTGACTGCGAAAACGGAAAAGATGGATTTTCTACTGAATAAAACTAATTTTTAACCCAACAGTTTCATTATCAACCAAATAGTTGAATTTACAAACCAAAAAATTGATTAAAAAAAAAAAGTGAAGGTTTTGACAACAAAGTTAATTTTAAACCAAAAAAGTATATATTTTATATTCAAACATATCACTGAACAACAAAATAGTCGAATTTTCAGCTACAAATTGAATAATTAAATTTTTAATTAGGAAAACAAAATTTTAACAAACAAAAAAAAAACCAACAATAATTTCAACACCATAGATACATCTTCAATCAATAACATGAATTTGAATAAAAACAATTTTAGAATGGTTTGACTTTGTCAATTAGTGGAATTTTCGATTAAAAAAATATGACTTTTAGACAATAGTTGAATTTTCACAAAAATAATTAAATTCCCAAGAAAATCGATATTTTCATCAGACAAGACAAATTCTGAACTAAAAATGTAATAGTACATTTAGAAAAAAAATTAAGTTTGAATAAAAATTAGATGGGGTTTTTTAGTGGATTTTATTAATTCAGTTCCCATTTAAGGAATAATAACCAAAAAATAAGAAAAAGTGGAAGTTCCTTGAAAACAGAAGCAAGAGAAATTTTTCAATTTCAAAAGTCTCTAAAACGTTTTTATATTTGATAGACTTCGACTTACCCGCCAGTGTGTAATCCATATCGAAGCCATAGAATTTGATATTCTCCAAATGGAGACTTCTGTTGACAAATATTCTGTAACAAAAAATAATATACAGTTTAATTTTATAATTTGTAGACACGATTCGTTATTTTTAGAAATAAAATTCGCATTGATTAACATGAATTTTTGATATTCATAAACTTATTTTGTGAATGTAACGTAATATTGAATGTTTTTCAATATCTACACAAATTTCGTTTCCTGAAGCACCGCACTTTTTCATCATCCGCATTAATTAATTAATTGGTTGACTTAAATTAATAGAGTATTTTACAAAAATTTAATAATTAGTTAATAATTTACTGACAGATTTTGGTAAAAACTTGTTTTTGTTTCTCAAGAATCGATCAAAGAAGGAATAAAGTTCAGTCGAAAAACTTAAAAAATAAATTTCAGAAGAATTTTAACTGATTTTAGAGAATTTAAAAAAGTTCATTTTCAACCAAGAAAAATGACTTTTCTACCATTAAAGTTTATTTTCAATACAAAACGAGAAATTTTTAACAAAATAATTGAACTTTCGAATAAAAAATGTTTATAAAAAAATAGTTGGATTTTATAACAAAATACATGACTTTTCAAAGAAATAGATAAATGTTCACTTAAAGAAAATAAGTTTTCAACCAAAAATATGTGAATTTTCTATCAATTAGTTGAATGTTCAACTTATGAAGGAAAACTTTTGAACAAAAAAATGGAACAGCTACATTTTCAGATAAAAAATTAATTTTTATAACAAAAAACGAATTTTCAACCAGATTGATTTTCAAATAAAATGACGAATTTTCTATCAAAAAAGACAATTTTTTTACAAAATACATGAATTTTCAACAAAATGTTTTAATTATAAAGCCAAAACACGAATTATCTACCAAAATTTTAAAATTTCATCCCAAACGTGATTTTACACCAAAAAGTTTGATTTTTTACGAGACAGTTAAATTAAAAAATAAATAGTTTAATTTTTAATAAAGTATTTAAATCTTAATTAAATAATTAAATTTTTTATTGAATAGTTTAATTTCATACCAAAATAGTTGTATTTCCAACAAAAAATATGATTTTTCAACATTTGGAATAGTTAGATTTTCAGTTGAAAAGATTAATTTGGAATTAAAAAAAACGAATCTCCAATAAAATTGTTACGTTTTCAAGTCAAATGATAAATCTTTAACCAAAAATCTGAACTTTAAGAATTTTCATCCTAAAAAAAAATTCTCAATAGTTGAATTTATGCAAAAACGATTTTTAATTAAAAAAAAAAACAATATTTTTTCAACCAAATTGTTAAATTTTCAAGTCAAAAGGATGAATAATCAACGAAAAATTTAATTTTCAAGAAACTAGTTCAACTTTTAAACAAGTATTAAGTGTTTAACAAACAAACAAAAAAAGAATTTTCAAACCAAAAGACGGATTTTCAACCAAATAGTTGAAACTTCAACTACAAAATATTAATTTTCAACAAAAACTGGCATAGACACATTATAACTTGAAAAGATGAATTTAAAATTTAACAAAATAGTTACCTTTCCAACCAGAGGAATGAATTTTAACTAAAATAATAAATCTTCAACCAAAAAAGGTCAATTTTCAACAAATAATATAATAGCAGATATTTTAACGAAAATTTATTTTAATATAATAATATATTTTAATTAAAATATATATTAATATATTTTAATATATAAGTTAAAAAAATTATTTCTACGAAAAAGAATTTGAACAAAATAGTTGAATTTTTAACCGAAAAGATGAATTTTCAACAAAATACATCAATTTTCAACGAAAAACGTTAGCTACATAATATTTACACCAATACAGATTTTTATTTGACATTAAAAGCAGTTGATATCATAAAAAAATGCAAATGAATTGTTGAATTTTCAAGTCAAAAGGACGAATTTTCAACAGAATAGTTTATTTTTCAAGCAAACTTTTAAAAAGTTAGTTTTAAATAGTTACATTTGCAACGAAAGGAATGAATATTTAACGAAAATGATAAATCTTTAACCAAAAAATTCAATTTTCAACAAATAATGTAGTAGCGGATGTTTCAACGAAAAAATGTTTTAATTTTGAATCAAAGAGTTGAATTTTCAACCAAATAGTTGAATTCTCTACTAGAAAAGTAAAGATCAATTTTCAACACAAAATAAAACAGCTACACTTTCAGTTTAAAAATCAATTCTCAACAAACACACAAAAAAAAAACAATTTTCAACAAAATAGTTGAATTTTCAACGGAAAAGATTAATCTTTAACAAAATATATGATTTTTCAACCAAATGAAACGAAATTTCACTAAAATAGTTACATTTTTAACAAAAAAATTACATTTCCAACTAAGTAGTCGAATTTTTTAACAAGCGACATGAACTATGATTCCAAACCAAAAATATAATAGTAGACCTTAAAAAAAACCTGTATAACTAATAGCCGAAAATATATGGATTTTCTTATCAGGTTCTATTAATTTAGTTCACATTTAAGCGTAAATACGAGAAAAAGGTGGAATTCGTAACGTAACCTTTAGATTTAAATCCTGAAAAAAATGTTGCAAAAACTTTAGATAATTTTTTTTTAGTGCGATCATAAGGTTTTGGCGTCATTCACTTTCTTGCCCGATATTGATTAGCCTTATCTCAGAACAATAACCTCTTAAAAACGTGAATTTTGATAAAAATTGTGGCTCAGATATGTATTTTTTTTTTGCCAAGTTTTCCAAGAAACGAGAATTAAAAAATGACTTACTCTTGTGGAGCAGAACGCCTTGAATTCGATAGATTTGTAGTTGACAAATCACTTTTGTTCATATCTTTGATCAACATAATTAAACTTGAAAAACTGGTTACTAAACAATCACCCTGAGGGAGAAAAAATACTGTGGATTTTAAATATAACAGTTTTTTCAATTTCGATAAATTGCAGACTCAACACTTGAACAATGAATTGTTGTAGAACATGAAATATAAATAAGATATTAGGAAATTGTATGTGCATTCTTGTCGGATATTTTTTTATTGTCAACTCCAAAACGCGTCCTTCAACTTATCAAGCATGCTTTTGACGCTTTTGCTTTGACCCTCAGGATTTTAACTCTAAATTTATATTGAAAAAAAAATAGATTTACATTCTATTATAATTTCTATTTTTATTTTAATACCGGGATATGAAAGATGCACGCAGACTCGATTCTTTATGGAAAAGTGTCAATGCAAAAATAGATAAATAAATCTGGTAGAAATTTGTTATTCGAGACAAATTTAACTCAGGTTTTTGTTTGTTCTAAAAACAGTTTGTGACGCAAAATTTTGCATTTATTTACAAGTTCAAAATTTTTATAAAAATCAACGCACGTTCTGATATTGTGAATCATCAACGTTAGTAATTGCGATCATTAGGGCAAAGTGTCTATTCGTATAGATAATAGAATAGATAAACTAAGTGAACTTTCCGGTGGAAAAATACATATACTTTAAATGAAAAAAGCTTTTTTTACAAAGAAGAAGAGATACTATCAGAGCTGCATTTGCTTATGGAAATGAGATTCTAATTTTCTTGCTCAATTCACAGTCTCCAGTTTATTGCATCAGAATCGCAAACTTGTGACGATCAACTTAATCTTATTCACACTTCAGTCTCTTTATTGAAAAACAGTTCGTTTACCTCTCAGCTTTTTCAAAATAGGTAACAAATTAGCATTATAAAAATAATTTTAATGAGAAAAAAATACTTTAAATTTTGAGTAATAACTTTCTTTTTACTGGAACTTTTGTTTATAATTTCCAGAAAATTATACTCACAACCGGAAATTATTAAATTTGGATGAAGGGAAATGTATTAAAAACAGAAATATAAAAATTTAGTATCAACAGATCCAAATGTTTCAAAAAAATTCCAACAAAAAAATTTTTCTAGAAAAATTTCTATTTTTAAAACCAAATTTCAAATACTGAATAAAAGAAAAGGATCGTAGTTTTTTATAATCACTCCAGATGATCACAGTCGAATCACGTGCGTTTTTTTCTAAAATCAGATAAATGAAAATGGATATAATGAAATTTTTTAAAGATTATGAATCAAGATGGCCACTGGAATTAAAAAAAAATCCATGCTGTATCCCGGTCAAAAATTAAGATTTTCCTGGTTAATTTGAATGCGTTTATATTAATAATTATTCAATAATAATTGCTTTATTATATAAATTTTGAAATTATTTAAACATTTTAGAACTCCGTGGTAAAATATATAATGGTAATTAATGTAAAAGTAATGTAAAACTTCACACCCTAAAATGCTCTAAAAACTGGGAAAATAGGGCGAATTTTCAAGAAAATAAGGGTTTAAATTCTTTTAAATAAAATTAATGCTGATACCATATTCCTAACATTTCAAGTCAAAATATATTGCATTTTCAAAACAATGATATTTTACACCAAACAAGTTGAATTTTCAACCCGAAAAGATAAATTGTCAACAAAAGTTTTAAATTTTCTAACTGAAAAGTAGAACGTTAAAAAAACATTTGACTTATAAACCCGAAAATATCAATTTTCAACCATAAAACGTGATATTTCAGCCAAAAAAGAAGATTTTGTAACAAAATATTTGAATTTGCAATAAAATAAATACATTTTTGAACAAACCGCATAAATTTTTAACCAAAGATGAATTCTGAACCCAAAATACAATAATAGACTTTGTATATAAAAAGAATTAACTTTCAACAAAAAAGACGAATTTACTTCCAAAAGATTAATTTCAAATTCAATAGGAGGAATTTAATATCCAAAGAGAAGAATTTTCAACAAAATAATTTAATTCTAAACCAAATACTAGAATATTTAAGCAAAAGAGATTAAAAAAGTAATTCACTTTCAACCAAAGTATTTCAGAAAAATGTTGGATTTTCAACAAAACATTTACATTTTCAACTAAACAGTACAATTTGTAACTAAAAGAGATTTATTATGAACCCAAATTATAATGATAGACTTTTTAATTTAAAATAATTAACTTTTAACAAAAAAGACCATTTTTCTTCTAAAATATGATTTTTAAACTCAAAAGGACGAATTTTCTATCTAAAACGAATAATTTTAAACAAAACAATTGGATTTTTAACCAAAATGATGTCTTATTAACAAAAAAGTTTAATTTTCAACAAAATAATTGAATTTTTAACCAATTAGTAAAATTCTGTACCTAAAATACATTAGTAGACTTTTTCAATAAAAATAATTAAATTCCAATAGAAAAGAATACTTTTTTTTAGAATATATTTAATTTTTCAAAGAAATAATTAAATGTTCAACCAAATAATAAAATTTATAACCAAAAGATGAATTTTAAATCCCAAAAGACGGATTTTCTATTCAAAAAGATGAAAGTTCAAGAAAAAAGGTGAATTTTTAACCAAAAGGATGGCTTATTAACAAAATCGTTGAAATTTCAACTAAATAGTAGAATTCTGAAGCTAAAATACAAAAGTAGACTTTTTAATTAAAAATAATGAAATTCCACTAAAAAATATTACTCTTTAACTAATTAGTTTAATTTATAAACAAAATAATTAAATTTCTAACCAAACAGTAGAATTTTTAAGCAAAAGAGTCGAATTCGGAACCAAAAATATAAAAGTTAACTTTTCAAATGAAAATAATTGACTTTCAACTAAAAAAATGATTTTTTAAGAAAATAGTTGAATTTTGAATAAAACAATTAAATTTAAACCAAACAGTAGAATTTTTAACCAAGCCAGATAAATTATAATTACAAACCAAAAAAATAATGGTAGACTTTTTAATTAAAAAGAATTTACTTTCAACCAAAAAAGATGACTTTTCTACAAAAAGATAAATTTCCAATTCAAAAGGGAAAAATTTTCAATCCAAAAAGATGAATGCTCCTCAAAACAGTTGAATTTTTGACGAAAAGAGATGAATACTGAATATAAATAAAAGCAGACTTTTCAATTAGGAAGAATTAACTTTCAAAAATAAAAGATGAATTTTCAACCAAAAATTAAGAATGTTTGACAAAAAAGTTAGATTTCCGACATAAACTATGACTTTGTAAAAAAATAGTTGAATTTTCAATAAAACAATTAAATTTTTAACCAAATAGTAGAGTTTTTAAACAAACAAGATGAATTTTGAGTCAAAAAAATGACAGCAGACATTCTAATGAAAAAGAAATCACTTAAATTTAAAAAAATGACTTTTCTACCAAAAGATGAATTTTCAATTAAAAAAAAAACAATTTTCTCTCCAAAAAAATAAATGTTCAACAAAACAGTTGGTGAATTTTACTATGGGTTTCTATTAATTCGCTTCTCATTCAAGCGAAAAAGGCAAAAAAAAGACATTTTCTTGTCTGCAATGAATAAACATTTTGTCGATCATAGTTTAAGAAATAATCGCATATTTGTGATCCAGGACCTAAAATAAAGCTTTTGGATGTGCGATAGAAAGTCATACATTAATCAATCATCATAGTATAAAAAACGTCTATTTTTGAACGAAACAACTTTTAATATTTTAACGGAGACGGTTGGTAACACTGAGCACAATTCCAAACACATTTTTTGTATCCAAGAGCGAGACGATATTTATTGCAAAAGTACAAACATATCTGGAAAATTTCCAGCTTAAAACCAAAAAATCCCCGGCTTTCACCCGGTATTCAAAAATTCAAGGCTAATTCTCGATTTTTCCAGTCAGTGGCCACCCTGTGACTGTTAACGATTTTTGACAAAAAGAATAATAAGTCGATGAGTCTGCAATTTTGTAGAGTTGTAGAATTAACAAACACGTTGCATACATCAGCTGCGCATGACAGGTACCACGTGTATGTGTAAAGAAAAACTCAAAACGAGTTTGTAAGCACGGTGGAATGTTGATAGTTACAATAAATCGTTAAAAAAAAACGACAAAATGCAAGGAGAACGGGGAGAACAGATCCATCGAACGACCAAACGTATACTGATCTTCGCTTTAGAAATACGGTAGTTGATATAGAAGGTATATAACGAAGACAGATTGACGACTTGACCGACTAAATCGGCGCTTCTCCCCTTTTTCCCCTCTGCCCACAAGCACTTTGTAATTTTGAGCCCACGGAAACTTTATGATCGCGTGTAGTTTCGCACGAACTTGGCCTATCTGCCGAAATTACTCGTTTAGAGTTTCCCACTTTGGAGAGTGAGTCACTATTGGCGCTGTTGCAAATGCATTTTAGTTGAAAAAGTGGGCGAGGCTCGCATGGAAGTTCAACGTGTCTTGTTTCGAAAGTTTTGGAATTTTGGGAAAATTAGTTTGTTGGATTTCTATTTTTGTCTCTGTCGATTTCAAAGTGTTCCTAGCAGATGCAGCAGAGCCCTAAAGGTCATAGGGGACAGCCCCCCCCCCCAGAAATCGATCATCGGATCCTTTGAATTTTTCCAAAAATGTGCCTGAAATATTTGTCAAATAATTAAATTCTCTGTGAAATCTTTCAAATGTATCCGAAAATCATTTTAATCTTTCGCAAATCTTTGGAAACATTTGGTAATATTTTTGAAATTATTGAAATATTTGGAAAACCATTGAAGTCTTTGTAAAATATTTTTAATCTAACCGAGATCTTTAAAATCTTTGAGAAATCTGTGCAATCTTCGAAATCTATATGAAATATTTGCACAATATTTGAAATCTTTATGAAGCATTAGAGATCTTTGCGAATATTTCAATTATTTGGTAATATTTGTGACACTATTGAAATCTTTAGGAAATCATTGAAATGTCTGTGAACTCTTTCTGAAAGCTTTGGAAATCTTTTCTCGAGGATTTAGCTATTTTATAGAAAATTCGTCTTTCAAGGCTGAATTAAATTTCAAATTAAAATCTTTTTTGGTTGAGATTACATCAAATATTATATTTTTCGTTGAGAATTCATCTATTTTGTTGAAAAGTATTGTTTTTGATATAAAAATTCATATCTTTTGGTAAAAAAATATATACATAGGAGGTTCAGCTATTTTGTTGAAAATCTGTTGCTTGGTTGAATATTCCTCATTTTTATTGAAAATTGAATTATTTTATTTCAAATTGTTTCAACCCTTGTTCCGAAGTGTTCTTTTTGGTTTGAAAACTCATTTCTTCCGGTAAAAAATGTATCTTTTTTTGTTAAAAATAGAAGGATTTGGTTGAAAAATACAACAGAATAATCTTTCTTGGTAGGAAATTCAACTTTTCTGTTAAAAATTCATCTTTTTGGTTGCAAATTTAACTAGTTTCTTAAAAAGTCATCCATTTGATTCGAAATGCAATATTTTTACAAGAAAGGTTAGGAATCTAAGGCGTTTCAAAATGAATCATATAGGTTTTGTCCGAAATTTCAAACATTTGAGTGTTTTTCATTTAATTGATGATTTTAACTTGAAATTTAATAATAATATATAATCAAAATATCAAAACATAAGTTTCAAACAAAAAGTGAATTTTCAACAAAACAGTTAAATTTTCACCAAAAAGAGATGACTATTTAACAAAATTGTTTAATTTAAAAATAAATAATCGCCTTTTTATTGAAGATAAATGAAACTTTTATTAAACAGATACATTTTTTATCTGAAAAAAAAGGTAAAAAGACATGAATTTCCATCCCAAAAAAGATATAAGTTTGACTTTCAATATCAAGAAGTAAATTTTTTACGATCATACTTGAATGTTCAACCCAAAAAAGACGAATTTTTTAAAAAAACATTGGAATTTTCAACCAAAAAGGATAACTTTTTAACAAAACTGTTAAATTTTCAATCAAATACTTGCATTTTTATCCAAGAAAGATGAAATTTCTGTTGAAATAGATGAATTTTGAAACTAAAAATAATTTTTGTTTGTTTTGTTTTAATATTTAATTTTCATACAAAACAATTTCAGTTGAATTTTTAACGTGAAAAGACGAATTGTCAACAAGACAGTGGAATTTTCGACCAAAAAGGATGACTTTTTAACAAAATTCTTAAATTTTAAAACAAACAATAAAATTTATAACTGAAAACATAATATTCAGGAGGAAACAACTGCAAAAAAAATATAAATATAAATACATGGAAAATAAATTTCTAACAATAATATTATATCAGGGTTACCGCAATACTTCCCTGATATAATATTAATGTTATTAATTTATTTTTCTTGTGTTTATATTTCTTTTTTGCAGCTGCTTCCTCCTAAAAATTATATTTCTAGTATATAATAATATAATTAAAAAGATAATCTTCAGGAGGAAGCAACTGTAAAAAAAAAGAAATATCAATATAATACAAGGAAAATAATTTGCTAACAATAATATTACGTCAGGATTACTCTAAAATATCCTTTAAAAATGCTCTAATTTTTCTCTGGCCATTAATGAACAATATCTCTTTAAGCAAATTAGTTCAACTTTCAAAAAGTAGTTGAATTTTCTACTAATAAATATTAATTCTCAACAAAAAATGTAATAGTTTATATTTCTACAAAAAATTGTTTTTTTAATTTTAAATAAAAAATAGTTTAATTCTACGAAAAAAAGACAAATTTTGAACAAAATAATTGAATCCTCTGCCAAAACAGATTAATTTTAAACTAAAAAGTTACATTTTGAATAAAACAAAGATGAATTTTCAAACTTTTCAAAATTTTTTTAACCTAATTGTTGATTTTTCCAACCAAAAATACGAATTTTCAACACATACAGATTTTTCAGTCAAGAAAGATAAAAAAGTTAATCTAAATTGTTGAAAATCCAAACCAAAAGACGAACTTTGTGTAAAATCTTAGAATTTTCAATCCGAAAATATGAGTTTTCAAGATAAAACTTCATTTTCAACCTTGTAAATTTTCAACTAAAAAATCGATTTTAATTTTAAATAAAAAACAGTTGCATTAAAAAAGACGAATTTTCATCAAACCTAGTTGAACCCTCAACTAAAAAAAGATTACTTTTCAACCTAAGAGTCGAAATTTCAGACAAAAAACGATAAAATTTCTAATAAGACAAATGCTAATTTAAGCTAGTTAAACCCTCAACCAAAACTGATTAATTTTTTAACCAAAAAAATGAGATTTTTATCAAAAGAGTTGAATTTTCCTCCAAGAAAGATTTTTAAGTCAGAAAATCACAGAAATTTCATCGAAAATGTGAAATTTACAACAAACAAAAAAATTAATTTTTCACAAAACAGTCGAGTTTTCAACCTGAAAATATAAATTGTTTATTTCCAACACGACGACTTTTCTACAAAAAAGATAAATTTCCAAACCATAAATAATAATTTTTTACTGAAATAATTGAATTTTTAATCAAAAAGGACGAGTTATCAAAAAAAGAAATAAATTTCAGTTAGAAAAATCAATTTTCAACAGAAAAAACACGATTTTTTAACAAAATAATTAATTTGTCAAAAAAAAAATTTTTAATAAAATGATGAATCTTCAACCAAAAAATAAACGTTTAACTAAATAATTATTCAATCAAAATAAGTTAAACTCAACGAAAAAATACAGATTTTCAATAATTTAGTGTATTTCTCAATCAAATCAGATTGTATTTTGAACCAAAAAAAGATTAAATGTATATGCAAAGAGATGAATTTTTAAACCATTTTCAGCTGAGAAGTAGAAGTTTCAACCAAAAAGTATGAATTTTCAACATAATAAATATGAATTCCAAACTCCAAAATTCCTTGACCTGTAAAAACCTTGAAGCTTTATAGGTTTCTCACTTCTTTGTTTAACACTCGATAGTTTTTGGGCTAATTTGACTTGATTTTCTTTTAAATCTCCTTAGACTAAAATAGTTTAGTCCGCAAAAAATCACAAGAAATTTTTTGTGTAATTTCCTTTTTGACTATTTGGGCTAATAAAAAAATTATGGTTCTTTCAACCTTAAAACATCTTGAAAAATATTAATAAAATTTTTTTCAAACATTATCTGCTAGTTCTGGGAATTTGAGATTATAGTTTTTTTTTAAACTTTATCGAACTTTAAAAATATTTGAACTAACGCCTGTTGATGTTTATAAATTAATTTAGATTTTTAAAAGTAAAATTTTTTCAAAATTTGTAATACAGTAAGTTAAAAGCAGGATATCCAAAGTTTGTTTCTTTAAATTTGAAATTTTGAATTTGAAACTTTATATGCCAGAAAATTTGGAACCTTACTGTGTGTTTTAAATTTCTTTACTTGTTTCATAGTTATTAATGTTCATGATAAATAATTTATACATTTATACATTTATTAGTTATTTAATCAAATTCCTGTTTTACCAAACCTTACAAATATTCATTTCCCACAAATTTGAATTCTAAAGCCATTCGAAACATAATTTTAGTAATGAAAATGGCACCTAATTATTTTAGTCTTGCTTGGATTATAACTTGTCTGGCGCTTTACAAGTTTAGGATAAATAAGCACATCCAATAAGTAATTAAACGAATGTATTCCCTTCCGTTTTTCAATGCCAACCTCTTTGCCAATCCGGAAATAATGTTTAATTCGTAAAATAACGACTGGCAGTATTCGCCGTTGGCTGAGATATCAATTCAAATTCGATTGAATTAATTTTCGCACACACTCCACATTTTGAATTAAACAAATATGAACATTAATAATCAACAGAAAATTAGATTTTTATTTTCAAACATTTGTCAGTGCTAATTTTATTTTAATTTTTACCGCAAAAATCTGAAGGGTTCTGTATTAATTGAAATTTTTTTATTCCGTTTATAAAAGATGCTAGATCAGGGAAAACCATTAATTGGTCAGGCTAATTGAAAATTTCAAAATATAATCTTTCGGTAACCCTGATATAATATTATTAGTAGTAATTTATTTGCCTTGTATTTATATTTCTTTTTTTTCAATAGCTTCCCCCTAAAGATTATGTTTTTAGTTAAAAATTTTATTATTTCTTTGAAAACTGAACAATTTGGTTAGTCACCCTTTTTGGATGAAAATTCTACTGTTTTTTTTTAAATTTTGTATTCAATCACAAAATTCATTTATTTTAGCTAAACATGCATCTTTCTTGGTTAAAAATGCAACTTTTTTGTCGAAAATTCAACTATTTCATAGAAAATTTACTTGTTTAAAATTCATATTTGAGTGTTGAGAAGTCAACTAAAATCTTTTTTTTTATGGAAATTCAACTATTATTGTCAAATTTGTCTTTTTATTTAAAAAATTCATTTATTTTAGTAGAAAT
This sequence comes from Belonocnema kinseyi, assembly GCF_010883055.1. Taxonomy (NCBI): domain Eukaryota; kingdom Metazoa; phylum Arthropoda; class Insecta; order Hymenoptera; family Cynipidae; genus Belonocnema; species Belonocnema kinseyi. The sequence goes on from NC_046660.1 coordinate 42,599,919, forward strand.
TTAATCTTTCATGCATAAAAATGAAACTGTTTTATTAAAAATAAAACTATTTCATAGAAAATTTACTTCTTTAAAATTCATATTTTGGTGTTGAGAAGTCAACTGAAATCTTTTTTTGGATGCAAATTGAACAATTTGGCTGAAAATAATTTTTTTGTCATAATTACATATTTTCTGGTTGAATATTCGATTCTTGTACAGAAAATTCGTCTTTTGGTTTAGAGGTTGAACAATTTAGATACAAATTTTTTTATGTCTGAAAAATCGTTATCAGATGAGAATTCATCTTTTTGGTTTTAAATTGAAATTTTTTAAATGGAATTTCCTCTTTTTTGGTTGAAATATCAACTATTACACTTTTTATTGAAAATTAATATTTTTGTGTTGAAAATTCAAATATTTCGTTAAAAAAATACCTTGTATGGTAGAAAAGTATTTTTTATTGTTAAAAATAAATCAATTCGAAATTTTTGTTATTTGTATTTGTATTTTAATTTCTTTTTATTTTAAAAATGCATTTATTTTAGTAGAAATTTTTATCTTTCTTGCATAAAAATGCAACTGTTTTATTGAAAATTCAACTATTTCGTAGAAAATTTCCTTGTTTAAAATTCATATTTTGTTGTTGAGAAGTTAACTGAAATCTTTTTCTGGATGAAAATTGAACAACTTGGTTGAAAATAAATTTTTTTGGTCAAAAGTTCATATTTTCTGGCTCAATATTCAATTCTTGTACAGAAAATTCATCGTTTGGTTTAAAAGTTGAACAATTTAAATAAACATTTTTTTTCATGCCTGAAAAATCGTTATCAGATGAAAATTCATCTTTTTTTTTTGGTTGAAATATGAATTATTACACTTTTTGTTGAAAATTAATATTTTTGAGCTGAAAATTAAATTATTCTGTTGAAAATTCAAGTCTTTCGTTGAAAAACTACCTTGTATGGTAGAAAAGTAATTTTTTTGTTTAAAATATATCAATTCGAATTTTTTTCATATGTTTCTGAAATACTGTTTTATTCAGTTTCTGAAAAATTGTATGTTAAAAATATTACCAGATTAAAATGCTCGTATTTGAATGTTAATGGTCAAGGGAAATGAAAAATGGGATAAGTCCCAAATCTCGAATGCGCTTTTAGCCGCAAATATAACATCTCTTTGTTAATACTCTTTCGTAAATCCAGCGTCTGTTTCATGAGACTTGTTTGTCTCCAGAGGGTCGTGGTAATTTTAGATTAGCAAATCTTAATGTTCTGATCGATAACTCGAAGCTAAGAAAAAATAAAGCAAGCTTTATAGTGACGGGATCACAAAAAAACCGAAAAAAACCGTATTTATTTTGCAATGATTGTTCAAATCATTCAATTCAAGGTAACTCGTCTGGAAATAAACTTTATATTGCTTCATTTCAAACAAGCATTCTATAAAAATTCGTCAATAATCAGAAATCAAGATAAACTGTTATTATCCACGGAAACATTATTGATTATTAAATATCAAGGTTTTTAAAGACGAAAGGAAATTTTTTTTTTAAGTTTTTAACAGAGTGGGATATATCTTCTGTTCTAAATGTGTACAAGTTATTACGTTCAATTAATAAAGAGACTAGAAGGCCTCTCAATAAAATTATTAGGAAGGGAGACTATAGCTTCCGTTTCATAAGATGCGGCACTCTTTGAAGTTCAATGTCAAGTTCAATTCATTTTAATTCACAAATTGCCTTAAATGCTATTCCTAATCGGATTCAGACTTCTACCCTTCGAGTTGGAAATTCAAAAATATTTACAAGCAAAAAAAGATTTTGAATCGAGAAACAAACACAAATTTCAGGCAAATTATTGAATTCTCAGGTCAAAGGGACGAATTTTCAAGAAAGTAGTTAATTTTTCAACCAAAGAGATGAATTTTCAATTCAAATGATGAATCTTCAACCAAAAATGAAGAATTTCAAAGCTGGAAGATTAATTTTCAACTCAAATAGATCAATTTTCAATAAAAGTGTAATATTCAACAAAACAGTTGTATTTTTAATAAAAAAAAGTTTAAATTTTTATCAAAAAAGATGAATTTTCAAACCAAGAGGACGAATTTTCAACAAAAGAGTTGCATTTTCAACCAAGAATTTCCAATCAAGAAGAAAAAAATATCAACCAAAGTATTGAATTTTCAAAACCAAAAAGTCGAATTTTTTTACAAAATAGCTACATTTTTTTATCGAAAATATGAATTTTCAATCAAGAAGTATTTTTTGTGCGCTGAAAATTGATCTTTTTTAGTTATTTTCAAAACAGTTGAGTTTTCAAACAAAAAATTCGAATTTTTAACAAAGAAGATTCATTTTTTTACTAAAAAGTCGAATTTTCAATCACGAAATAGGCATTTTCAAAAAAATAGTTATAATTTTCAACCAAAAATGATGACTGCTCGACGAAAAATATATAAGTTGTTATGCCAACCAAACAATATTTTTATGTGAAAATAATGAATACATTTTGATTTTTTGGTTGAATATTCATCACTTTAGTTAAAAATTATTTTTCAGTCTTTGATCTATCGCGGAATTTTTTTGTATTCATTCTTATCAATAGATAAACTAAAAAGTGCTGAAGAGTTCAATAGCTTTCTCATGAATTGCTACTTAAAAACAGTTCAATTAAAACAAAGAATATGAATTTTCAACAAACTAGTTGAATCTTCGACGAAAACAAATTAATTTTAAACAAAAAAAGAAGAATTTTCAAAAAAAGATTTGAAATTTCAACCAAAAACTATTTCTAAGTTGATTAAGAAAAAAATGTATTCAAAATGTTGAAGTTTCAACAAAACCGTTGAGTTTTTAAAACAAAAACACGAATTTTTAACCAAAAGATCCGTAAAGAAGGAAGTTTGGAAATCTAGTTTTGAATTGTGAACTTTATTGTGCTCTGATTTTATTACATAAAATTATAAATAAAAAAGTAGATTTCCTTTCGATCTTGAATAAATAAGTTGAATTAAAAAAAAATGGATTTTCGAAAAAAAAAAATTAAAGTTAAATTGTCAGTTAAAAAATTAATTCTCAATTTAAAAAAAGCGGATTTTCAAGAAAGTAATTGAATTTTCGATTAAACAGATTAATTTTCAATAGAAAAGATTAAGTTTCTACTAAAAAGTCGAATTTTTAACCAAAAAATAAGCATTTTCAAGCAAATATTTACAATTTTCAACCAATAAAAAATGAACAGTGAATGAATTTTTATTTTTTTGATTGAAAATTCATCATTTTAGTTGAAAACTATTTTGTTATTAGAAAAATTCCTACAGAAAAGGGGCTTCAATAATCACGAGAAATCCATAAGATATAAAAAGTTTTGAATAATAAATTAAATTCCCTTTTTCGGAAGAAATGCCCACTGATGTCGAATTTAGAATTCAAATAAAAATCCCAATAAAATTATGTAATGGAGATGTTATATGTGTGACTCTAATTTAATTGTGACTCCAGAGCATGCGTTCAATCTCGATTTCCGTATACGCGACCTAAGAATCGCCTATGCTATCAAGAATACATTATTGATCGCGGGTAATATCGTATAAACGTATATAAATGCCGTATATAAACGCCTTTACACGATGCACATCAAAAGCTTTCACTGTTCAACCAGTCTTGCGCATTAACATATCATCCCACGCGCTCTAAAAAATCCGCATTGCTCAATAATCTATTATTCCCTTTTCAGGGTTGCTGCAAAATTCCAATTTCGAAATTCCCTGACTTTCCTTGGCCAATTTTTCATTTTTCCTGACTGCTATAAACTTTAGTTTCAAGTATGAGTAATAAGAACTGAGCTGCAAATCATTTTTAACAATTTTATGCTAGAAATATTAAAAATTGAACGATTATATTTTCTTAATAAACTGAACACTTCTTAAATTAAAAGTTAAATTATTTTAATTTTAAATAGTTTAAGAATTTTTAAAAAACTTCAAAATTTAATTTCAAAATCTTAAAACTTCCACGTATTGTTTTAACTTTATTCAAATTTAAACATTTAAAGATCCTGTAAAATGATTCGAATTTTTCCTACATTTTTTTAATCCTGCATGATAAGAAATATTTCCTTAAAATTTGTTAGATTTGTTTATGAAAATCTTTTTAAATCTTTTTTATTCTTTCGAAGCATTTCATAATTCTTCAAAATCTTCAAAATCTTTAAAATCTTTTGCTCGAAATCTGCAAAAATTTACATTTTGTTTTAAATTAGCCGTTTTAATTATTGGAAATCATATAAAATTTTTAATTAATTTTCAATCTTTTCAAACGTTATATATAACACTTTAACTTACTCGATTTTTTCCTAGGAATTATAGGTGGTTAATAATTATTATACATCAAAAGTCAACAAATTTACTTCTAAATTAATTTTTGTGTCAAATAGAAGAATTACAATTGTAGCGTTCACGGTTTAGTTTTGAAGATTTGATTTATAATTATTGATATTACATGAACAATCAAATATTTGAAAAGATTAGTTCACTTTTATTTTTATTTATTAAAAATGTTCAAATTTTGGACTAAAACTAAAACTCTTAAATTTTTAACAGTTCCCGAAAGTCTGGTAAAATCAATTACTATTTACTTGTTAATCCTAAATATATAGTTATAGTTTAAAAATCATTATAATTTATATTCACATTTGATCAACTAAAACGGGTTTTTTCCAAAATGGTCGATTTCAAACGCTAAAAGACAATCTTCTACAAAAAGAGACAAATTTTCATCAAAATACATGCATTTTCCACCAAACCATTGACTTTTGAATTCAAAAAGGTACATTTTTCAACCAACGAAAAATAAATTACAATTAGGTCTTGAATTTCGAAGCAAAAAAGAAATTCTTAGTTACAAAAAAATCAAATATTTCAATTTTGAACCAAAGAATTTTAAGCAATGAAAATTAATTTTCAACCAAAAAGGTCGAATTTTGAACGAAATGCATGTGTTTTAAACTAAAATCGATCAATTTTTAACGCAAAATGAAGCAGTTGAATCTTATATGAAGCAGGTTAATTTTCAAACCAAAAAGAGAAATTTAAAAAAAAAAGAGTTTAATTTTGAACCAAGAAAGATTTCTCAGTTGATAAAGGAAAAATTGTGTCCAAAATGTTGAATTTTTAAGTACAAAAAACGAATTTTCTACAAAAAATTGAATTTCGAAACACAAAATATGAATTTTTAACAAAAAAAAAAAAAAACACGTAAGAAGGGAGGTAGATAGAATATCTAATTTTGAATTATGAATTTTTTCATGCTCTGATTTCGCGCATAAAATTATTTATATGAAAGTAGATTTCAATTCGATCTTGAATAAAAAGTTGAATTTTTAAAATAAGAAAATTGAATTTGCAACAAAAAATGGAGTAGTTAAATTTTCAGTGAAAAAATTAATTACCCAATAAAAAAACGGGTTTTCAACAAAAAGTTGAATTTTTGAGCAATACGATGAATTTTGAACAAAGAAGATTAACTTCCTAGCAAAAAGTTGAATTTTTAATAATATACATAAATTTTCAGCTAAAATCAATAAATTTTCAACCAAAAATGGAAGTTAAATTTTCCGTTAAAATGAAATTATTTTTCAACTAAAAAATACTCTTTCTTAATAAGACATTTGAAATTTTCAATAAAAAAGATGACTTCTCAACGAAAATTGAAATTAGTGTTATTTCAGACAAAAAACGGCTTTATGTGCAAATAATTAAATATTTTTTAACAAAATAGTTGAATTTGCAAACCAAGAAAGATTTACCAGTTAATAGATAAAAATGTCATCCAAAATAAAGAATGTTCAAGGTAAAAAGACGAATATTCTACAAAAAATTGATTTTTCAACCCAAAAATATGAATCATTTAATTTTCAACAAAACAAAAAAATGTTTTTTTAAACTAAACTGACGAACCTTCATGAAAAAATCCGTGCCTAACAAAAGATATACGAGATGAATTTTTAAAACAAAAAGACAAATTTTCAACGGTACAATTTAATTTTCAACCAAGAAAGATATTTAGTCAATAAGGAAAAAAGATTCATAAAAAATGATAGATTTTCCTGCCAAAAGAAACCAATATTCTACAAAAGAGTTGTATCATAATAAAATTAACTTGTTCACCGAAACCTTCCGACTCATTTAGGTTTTCCCCAGACCTTGTTTTTTCTTCTCATATCATTTATAAATAAAAATGAGCAAAAAACGAGATTAGATCTTTAATCTTCAATTTGCAGCTCACTAATCATCAGCATGTATAGTTTAAATTGAATAAACTTAAATTTCATATTAGGAGCTGCCTAAATTTCGAGGTCAGCTTTAAATTTAAGATCTTTAAAATTCAAATATTTACAGTTAGAACGTTCAAAACCAGAACGGAAAAAAGTTACTTGCTTTTTTAAACTATGAATGATTTATTTTGCGTTTATTTAAGAAGTAGAATTTAATTTTGAAGGAATTTTCAAGTCAGGTGTGCTTTTGCTTGCTGATCAAAATGGATGAGAAATGTGCTAATTCTAGAAAGGAAAGTTGTGACTTTTACGTTTTCTGTGCGTGGGGTCTATAAAAGAGAACCGCCAGCTTAGAAGTAACGTCAACGATTCTGGGTCAACTATTTCTGTTAGCACAACATTGTCGCACGCAACTCATTCAAAGGCCTCTCAATCCAATGATTAATTTCCGTAAACACGTAGCAAATATGCTTATATCGCACTCGATTCGTCAATCTTTGTATTCACTTGAGTAATAAAGTCATTGAAATCTTTCGAAATGCGAAGATAGATAAGACATGCAATCTTTGCATTTCGAAATTATCCAATCCGGGAGTTAATTATCAACTAAACTAGAAACTTGACTCATTGATTTAACTAAAAATTAAGAAAATTATGAATTAACTGGTCATTTAATAATTTAATAAATTCGGATTGAAATCAAAGATTGTCTCTTATCACAAACGACTTTTTTATATTTAGTATTCTCAAGTAATTTAAATCTCTCGACATATGAAGAAAAGATAAGATTGCTCAATACAATCTGATACAATCTGTTTTGCATTTCGATAATATCAAACTCTTTAAGTCACTAAATAAAGCTAATTAATTACAGTTTCATCATTCAAACCAATTACTAAAGAATAGAGAATCTGCATGATAAAACTGTTTTCTAAAATAGTCTGACTTGGAGGAAATAGTATTTTAATAAATTGAAGAAAAATCAATTTTTTGTCAATAAGTTAACCTCGAGATTCTTCCCAAATTAGCTTTTCTCGAGACGTTTGCAAAATTACCTGTGTCCCAATTCACGCTTGTCTGTCAGTGAAACCTGAGCGCTTTCGTTGAAGCTGTCCGAAACACGTCTAGGTCTAGTACGTTCAATTCTTGTCAAATTCTCGGATGCTGACAGGCAAAGACTCGACATGGTATCTTGGAGATTTTCTTCAGGAAAAACACACTCGTTTTGCGCAAATCGTAATTTACATCCTGCCCAAAAAAACATTTCAATATTTAAAATTCCATACGATAAGATCTAAACCTTATTAATTTCAACCCATAAACCTTTTACAGAAACTGAAGTCATTCTCAGTATTTTCTTTACGAATTACACGTTGCCAACTTTTCCAAAAATGACTAACGATTATGAAATTTACCCAATTACCAAATTAACCCACGAGAAATCGATATCGACGTTTCAGATATTTTTTTATTAGCCTAGGTCAACTTTGTTACACAACAAAAAAGGTATAAGAGTTTAAAATAAGACTTTTGAAACTGTTTAATAATTAATCAAGAAATATATCCTTTATAACTTTAATTTAAATTGAATCTGAATATTCGCTCTCCATAAGTATTTTGCAATTTAGTTTTTAACTCACCATTTTTGACCAAAGTTGGATTTAACAGATCATAACTCATCATACTTTTAAAAAAAAACAATCAATAAAATAGTAGAAAATTCAGCGTAATAAAAAAATACACAAGTGTTCAAATAAGCTTCCGGGGAGAAACAACGATCGTTCTTTGAATCTATCACAACACTGAATGACGCCTCGCGAGTTGCGGGACTTCATGGCGGGGGAATAATAAGTAATTTGATAAGAGGGTTACGATAAGACTCTGAAACGACCGAGGTCACTTTTGTGGAATTTATACCAGGGGAAGTTTCGTGGTGATGTTTTAACATCAAGTTCATTAAAATCATTCAAATTCCCAAAGTGTATTTAAAAATAGTTGGCACTTCTCAAAAATTCAAATAATAGCTGTTAATATTCAGCACCAATCAGGGTGGCTAGTCAAATCATTTAAGAAAATTTCCGATTTTTCTCAGGTATCACGAATTTTTTCCGGGTATTATTTTTCATAGCATTTTCAACAATATAGATGAATTTTTAACCACATACTCGATATTTTAACCAAACAGATTAAGTTTAAAAAAAAGGATTTTTCAATAAAATACATGAATTTTTAACTAAAAAAGATCCATATTCAAACAAATCGTTCCATTTTGAAGTAAAAAATCTCCGTTTTCACCTAAAAATGGAATAATTAAATTTTCAGTAAAAAAAATTAATTTTACAAAAGAAAAATCTTTAACCAAGAACGTTAATTTTTAACCAAAGAAAACGAAGTTTCAACAAAATATGTATATGAATTTTTCAACGAGAGAAGATAAATGCTTAACCGAAGAGGTCAGTTTTTAACTAAAATAATTTAATATTCAAATGGCTTAGTTGAATATTAAGTTAAAAAAATAATTTCCAATCAAAAAGATGAATTTTCACCTAAAATGATGAATCTTTAACTGTAGTAGTTTAACTTTCGATAAAAAAATACATTTTTATCAAAGCAGTTAAACATTCAACCAGGGAGTTGACTTTTTAAACTAAAATGATGAATCTTGAAATAGAGTAGTAGAATTTTAAACAAAACAGATTAATTTCCAACTAAAATTATTATTTTTTAGCTGGAATAGTTAAATTTTCCACCAAAAAGATTAATGTTTCACTAAAACGATGGAATATTCAAATAAATTGGTTAAATTTTAAGTTAAAACATTCATTTTAAACCAAAAAGATGAATTTACAACTGAAATTATGAATCTTTAACTGGAATTTCAATTTTAACCAAAAAGGTGAATTTTCAACTAAAATAATGATTTTTTAACAGAAATAATTGAATTTTCAACAAAAAGTATGAACTTTCAACAAAGAATACTAATTTTTGACCACAAAAGACAAAGTTTCAAGAAAATATATAAATTTTCAAAGAGAAAAGATAAATGTTCAACCAAACATTGAATAGTCAAACTTTTAGTTCAAAAATTAATTTTTAACCAAAGAAATGAGTTTTTAACTAAATTGATGAATCTTTGACTATAGTAGTTTAATTTTTAACATGAAAAAAATTAAGTTTTAGCAACAGATTTTAACTTTCAACCAAGTAATTTAATTTTAAACCAAAAAGATGAATTTTCAACTATAATAATAAATCTTCAGAATTATTTAATTTTCAAGCAAAAAAAGATTAATTTTCAACTCAGACGATTAATTTTTATCAAAAGAGATGAATACTCAACTACAGAAATAAACATTTTTTTAAAAAGTTAGATTTTGAACTGGAAATGTTAAATTTATAGTAAAGAAAATTAAGTTTCAGCCGAATAAAAAAAAAAAAAAGAATTTTCTACAAAATAGCGGATTTTTTAACCAATAAGGTGAATTTTTAATTAAAATTATGAATCCTCAACCAAAAAAATTAAGTTTTAATAAAGGAGTGTACCTTTCAACAAAGTAATTAAATTTTCATTCATAAAAATATTTTTATTTTTAATAAAAAAACAATTGAATTTTACTAAAAATACGAATATTCTGCTAAGAGAGATTTTTCAGTCAAGAACGAGAAAAAATTGCATACGAATTGTTGAATTTTCAAGCAAAAAGGTGAATTTTCAATGAAGGAGATTAATTTTCTACCATAATGAACCAGTTTTCAGCAAAATAATTATATACAGTAATATAAAGCCACTTTTACAAAAGAAGACTCATTGTTATTCAATTTTATGTTGCAATTTAAAAAAAATTAAGCACGCTTTCGAAAAAATTTCCTGGCCTGAAAAAGCAATGCAATATTGTCAACATCAATTCGATGAAAAATATGATCAAGATGTCGTAATAGCAGATAAAATAAAACATTAACCTGAAACTGGTTTAACATTGACTGATAAGAAGGTATCACAATTTTCGAGTTGAAATTCATCCGACAATGAGGAAATAACACTCTTGTTCAAAAGTCATGCCATTATTAATTGACACTTGTACATTGTTACTTTCAAGATTAATTACAACCGTCCAATCAATTAAACTCTTGACGAAAATGAGAAATTTTACATAAAGTATTTATAGTTTCGGATTTTATTTTTGGGCCAAAAGATTAAGATATTTCGGACGGTAGGTGGGCTGTTGGCCTTGACATTCTTTAAAGTTAACAACAAAAAACTGGATATGATTCACACCCTTTATATTTATTTATTTATGATTAATTATTTATTTATCTTTTATATTTATCTCTGGGAAACATTTCTCCAAGTAAAAAAAATCGTCTTCAACGACTCGTTAAAAATATCAAACACAAAATTATTTTTAATAATTTAAACATAAACCGGGAATTTAACAAATTTTTAGGAGAAAAATATATCTTTTTTAAAAATGTTCTATTTATATTCTATAAATATTTTTCAACTTAATTTTTTAATTAAAAAACAGAACAATTTTTTAATATTTAGCAATATTTGACTGTTCATTAAACATTTTTAATGGAAAACCTCGAAGTGTTCAAATTTTAGAGTGCTAAATTTAAAGTGTAAGCGCTCCGAATTTAACTGTTCCATTTTCAAAATCTGTAATTTTAAAGTGAAATTGTTAGATTCTGAATTTTGAAGATTTCGAACAAAAAATTTGGAAGGTTCTCAAGAATTTTGGAAGATTTAAAGAGAATAAAATCCATTTTTTGCTAAAAAAATTAATTTTAAGAGAATATTTAAAAAGATTTGTGGAAACTGAAAGATTTTAATAATCAATTTTTTTCATTTTTCATGATTTCAAAACGATTTTAGGAAAAAAATTGAATTATTTAAAAGTATATTGAAAAGCTTTGAAAAATGTTCTAAAATAGTTTGAGTAAAAAATGTTCTTAAGAATCATAGTAATATTTTCAATCATTTTTTATTTTTAAAAATTAATTTTAAGAGAATATTTCCAGAGATTTTTGGATATTTCGAAGTAAAATTATGTAGCTTTTTTAAGGATTTAAGATGTACGAATAACCGGAGGTTTTCGATACATATGGAGTTGGAAAATGGGCTATTTATACCGAAATTTCTAATTAAAAAAATATTTGATTAAACAAGATTAAATCGATCAATTTTTAATGTTTCTAGCTTAAAGTTTTTTTTTAATGATATCATTTTAAAAATGTACAAATTTATTTATTCTACAATTTAAAGCATTGAAGTTGGTAGCACTTAATTTTAAATTGTTCGATTGAGAAGTTTCAAAAGCTTTTATTTTAAACGCGCAAATTATTGAGCGTTCGTATAAATAATTTATGAATTAAATTTGATTTAATTTGGATATTTAAAGTTTAAAAATCGAAAGAGTTGCACTTTAACTGCTTTAATTTGCAGTTCAGTGTTTATTACATTTAATAAAAACAAGTCTCCAGTAATTTACAGACGTTTTCCTTTTTCACATAAGTCAGCAATTACACAAATTTTAATTTTGAACATCCGAAACCCAGTATAAGCCTCAACAAAACTTATTATCATATATGCCGAGAAAACCCATTTATTTATTAAATCCTATTATCCCATTTAGTTTATCCTGGAAATAGAATATGAATATTTTCACTTGGATTTTGCCTTTTGCTTACTATTTATAATTATTTGCTAGATCATACAAAATTCTGCTTACTATCTACAAGCTGATAAAAAAGAAACATATTTCATTACACGATGTTTGGAGATATTAAAGATGATGTAGTCATTGCCGAAGAAAATTCAGACTCACTACAAGAATGTTATTTAATACAGAACATCTTATTTTTAGAATCCAGTTAAATGGAATCGAATCCTGTAAGTATAGAATTTAACGAGTTTATCGTAAATAATGTTTTTTTCTTCAGTTTTTGTAGTGAATATCTAAATGTGTAAAAATAGTACTGTCCATACGTAAAATAGAATAACAGACTTTTTCATTTGTGAAAGTGATTAAGATACAAGGAAGGAAAGAAGGAGACTTTTTACAAAAATAAGGGAATTTATTCTTTGGATTAACATTATTTCGGGTACTAATTTGGATTAAATTTAAAAAGCTTCAAATTCTTAAATTTCCAAATAAAATATATTGCATTTTCAACAAGATAGATAAATTTTCTACAAAAAATCAAGATCAATTTTCAATTAAATAGTTAAATTTTCAACTAAAAGGGATCAATTTTCAACGAAATAGATGAAATTTCAACTAAAAAAGGTAAGTTTTTAAACAAAAATGGACTCGTTAAATTTCGTGTTAAAAAATTTTTATTTTCATCCACCAAAATAGATAAATTTTTAATCAAAGCGATGCATTTTCAATTTAAATGATGAATCTTTATCTGGAACAGTTGAATTTTGAACCAAAATGATTGATGCCCAATTAAAATTACGAATCTTAAAATGGAGTAGATAAATTTTAAAAGAAAAAGATTATTCAATCAAATACTAATTTTATCTGGAATAATTACATTTTCAGTAAAAAAATTTATTTTCAACTAAAATAAAAACTTTGTTTCAACAAAATAGTTACATGTTCAATTAAAGAGATGAAGTTTTATTGAAAATGATGAATGTCAGAAAAATTAATTTTTAACAAAAGGGTTTATCTATTGACGAAGTATTTGAAATTTTAGCCCAAAAAGATTAAATCTCAACGAAAAATGCATTAATTGATATTTCAACTAAAACAGACTTTAACTTGAAATCAAAAACAGTTTAATTCAACCAAAAAAGACAAATTTTTAACAAGAGTTCAATTAACATATAAGAAAGATTCTTCAGTAAATAGAGGGAAAATGTCAACGAAACTTTTAAATTTACAAGCAAAATGATGAATTTTGTACCAAGAATATTAATTTTCAACCAAAAAGGGCCGAACAAAGGTCGAATTTTCAAACAAAAACAAGACTTTTCAACCAAGAAGATTCATTTTTGACCAAAAATGATTAAGTTTCTACAAAATATAAGAATTTTCAATGGCAAAAGATACATTATCAACGAAATTTTCTCATCAATATTCTAAAGTGCGGAAGTCGATAAATGTCAGCAAAACTTTTTGCAAGAAATTATTTGATTTTTAAATCATATATTAAGAAGGATAATGAAATTGTTGTGTCTAATAAAGGAAAGTACAGATAAGCGTTCCTGTCTCTGAATTTCTATTTAATAACATGAAAATATGCCGATTTAAAAATTCATTATTAAACCAATTTTTTAATATAAGGCTTTAAATATTTTTGAAATAATAGTTAATAATGAATTGTATAATTTCTAAGTCGAAGCGCTAAAAATTAAAGAATTGTTATTTGATTTGGAGAATCACGAAATTATAGTGATCCTAAATTAAAAACTTAAAAACATGACAATGTAAAAACTTTAAACATTGTATATTTAACATTCAAATTTTGGAAATTGGATAGCTTAAAATTAAGAATAACTGAAATTTTATTCTTTATAATTGAAAGCGTTCAAAATAAATAATTAAAGATTGAAGGCTTTTAAATTTGAATCATTTAAATTAAAAGCAATTAAAATTTTACAATTTAATATTGAAAACTAAATTGAATCTTTCAAATGCCAAGCTTCTGATATTCTAGAATTTTAAATTGTCATGACATAATAAAATTACAAGTTTACATTCAAACTGATTAGAAGATGTCTTCTAAAATGAAAAATGAATTAAATTGTTTAAAATAAAAATTTTTTGAAATATATAGTAATTTTAAATGGGAAACGTTAAAAATAAAGAAATGTATACTCCCAAACGTTGAAACTTATACGAACGAGAACTTCATTTAAAACTGAACAAAATTTGAGTCACCAAAAATTGTGTTTTTGAAACTTTTTTATATCCAAACACTTTAAAATTTTAAACCTATAAGTAAATTAAAATCACTTAAAAATTAATAATTTTCAAATAGCTAATAATACTTTCTAAAATTTAACCGATTCAATTTTAATTGAAAATTAAAACCTTAAAAAGAAAAAAACTAAAAATGTAGTGTTGTTAATAAAAATCCAGAAATCTAAAATTGTAATTACTTACAATTACCGAAAGTGTCCTTTTACTGATGCATCAATTTCAGATAGATTAATTTTCATCGTTTTTTATTTTAAACTCAATTTTTACTTTTTTTTAAATTCAAAATGTTCCTTTATAATTATCATTCATTCTAGAAATTTTCAAATATAAAATATTTTTCAATTTGAAATTACTTATTTCTTTAAACTTTCAACTAAGAATCGGAGAATTTTAAGATCTTAAATATAAAAATAAAAATTAAGGTAAAGAATACAAAACAATATTGTTATGTTATAATTTCATTTTTTGAAAATGAAAATGAAAACTGACTTTCAAGGCCATTGATATAAAATTACGAAATATTTAATAGCTTAATGGTCCTAAAATTGTTGAATATTTGAATTTGAAACAACAATATATTGAAATTAAAAATTCCAAACATCCACAAATCAATCTAAAAATTTATTATCAATACGTATCATCGTCGTATCAAGCGACATTTAAAAGGACTGGATAGGTTTTTTTACTAAAACATTTTAATTTCTTCAAATCAAAAATCATTGTTACTTTCACCATTACAAATTGCAAAATTGTAAATAATGCGAGAAATATTGTAAGCCTTTAAAATTGAATTATTCAAACAATTTAAAAATTATATAATTTATAGTTGGGAACTTTTAAGAGTTACAAAATGCACAAATTATGAAATACGGGAAATCTCCAGGTGTGATATTTTTCTCCCGGCTTTATCCCGGTTCTCCTGGGTGGGTGGCCACCCTGATTAATTTCCCCCCAAAAACAACGAATTTTCAACCAAATATATGAATTTTCAACTAAAAATGATAAATTTTCAACCAAAAATTGGAATAATTAGGTTTGCAACCAAATGAAAACAACAAATTTTCTATAAAATAGAAAAATTTTCAACCAAGAAGATTAATTTTTTAACAAAAAAGACGATTCTTCAACGTAAACAGATAAATTGAGAAAAAAAATAATAGCTGAATTTTCAGTTGTAAAAATTATTGTTCAACTAAAATGATGGAATTAAACCAAATTAATTAATTTATTATTACTTTATTTTTATCATCCGAAAAAGATGAATTCTCAAAGAAAAATGTACTAGTTTATATTTCAATTAAAAATGGTTCAAATTTTAAATAACAAACAGTCGAATGCAACCAAAACAAACAATGTTCAACTGAGACATATTCTTGAGTTAAGAGAAATTTTTTTTAACCAAACTGGAATTTTCAAGAAAAAATATGAATTTTCACCCAAAAAGATGATTTTTCCACCAAAAAGGACCAATTTTCAACTACATACGTGAATTGCAACAAAATACTTGAATGTTCTTATTTGAACTAAAATAAAAAAGATACATTTGTAACATCAAATAAAATATTTAAATTTTGAGTCAACAAAATTAATTAAAAAACAAAACTTAAATTCAGTAGTATAATGCTAATTTTGCGAAAGAAAAATCATTGTTATTTAATTTTATATATATTTTATATTATTTTTATTATTTAATGATTAGAAGGTTTATTCTATATAAAAATTCTCTGACCATTCCAGGTTTTCCAAGTGAGTAGACAACCTGTAAAAAATATGTATATATAAATTGACACTAACCTTTGACCCACTTGACGGTACCATTTTTTGTGCCCACTGGCATCTGTGTCATTTTCTTGCTTTGTTGGAATGGAACACCGGTGATTCTTGTGAGTATTTGAACTTTCCAAATCCATAATCAGCTGCAAAAAAAAAGATAAATTTATTCATTGTACTCGTTTTTATATCAAATATAAATCCAGTCAAAAGCTAGGAGTTTAACTGAAAATAGGATCGTGCTATACTTAAGCATACGCAAATGTAAACTTAAAATTGTGCAATTTTATATTAAAATCTTTTATAAATAAGCAATTTTAAAATAGAAAAACTTAACATTTGAATGTCATGGTAACAAAATTCCAAATTATTTAGTTTTAATTTAAATAATTCAAAATTGTATAATTTAAAAAAGAAAGACTTTTAATTATTGAACGACTAAATAAATTCAGAGCAATAAAAATCGCCGTTTTAGATATAAACATTAGAGACCGTTTCCAATCAAAGACCTCAATAAATAAAAATAATTTAAAATAAATAACATTAAAAATTTTTTTTTTTAATTTTCTACTATATCATAGGAGATTGTACCTTACCGACAGTAGATCAACCCTCCAAACCATGAAGGCAGAAAATCTACACAATATCGATCAAGTTAAGGACATGTGATACTTAGAAAATTGTCGATTTTACCAGTTTTAGGTTCCGACGGCTTTTTTTCTTTAATAATCAATATTTTGTCTTAGAAATTTGGGACATGATAGCGACCATGCTAACGGACGTCCCCACACACTTTTTTTTTGGTTTAATTCAAAAAGTTTTAATTTAGCAAAATCTGATTAATTTGCATAGTGCTTAGGAATTAGTATCGATTTTATCAGTTTTAGGTTCCGACGGCTTTTTTTCTAGAATAATTAATATTTTGGCTTAAAAATTTGGGAAATGATAGCGATTATGCTAACGGACGTCTCCGCACACTTTATTTGTGTTTTTTTTTCAAAAAAATTTTTGATATTGCTAACGTGTGTACATTTGGAGGTTATGTATGTTACAATTCTCCTGTGCGTTACTTCCAAACTACACAATATTTTTGGCCGAAAACTTTGGACTTGCAAATAAACATAGTAACTAATCTCCCGGAACTAACCCTTATGGCAGGCGATCAAAAAAGTTTATTTCATAAATAATTTCCAGATTATCGGAAAGGCAGTGATGAAAAACGACGTAACCTCAAAATAATACATATGCATAAAATTTTTATTTAGCATAATAAATTTTTGTTGTTATTATCCCTCAAAAAAGAGTCCGGGGACGTCCGTTATGATATTTTATAGCATCTACGAATTCAGTTTTTAAAAATTTTCATTTTTATGGAAAAAAAGCCGGGGAAACTGTAAGTATCACATGCACTTAAGGGCATGTGACACAGCTAAATACCTATATTACCGACCTCACTTTATCAGTTCACTGAATGTTTTTTTGAACTTAAGAACTTTTTTTGTAAATAAAATATCGAGCTGAAACTTTAGAAAATGTATTAGAGTACAATAAAGTACGTTTAGGTACTGCATTTTGGTAGGAACTTCACTGAAAATTATTTTATCTTTTTTCTGAACCTCGACATTTTTTGAACATTCGAACTTTTTTTATACATAAAATATCGGTCTCAAACTTTGACAAATGCAAGAGCCAAAAGAAAACTACGTTTAAGTACAAACTTTACTAATAAAGGATGTAAAAAAAAATATATTTCAACTATCAATTCCATCGGCATCAGCCGGTAACGTTGTACATGAAAATACGAACCCTGTCGGCCACTAGACGAGGCTCTAGAGGATTCGTATTTTCGTGTACAACTTTACCGGCTGATGCCGATGGAATTGATAGTTGAAAATTTTTTTTACATCTTTTATTATTAAGCTTTGTACTTAAACGTAGTTTTCTTTCGGCTCTTGCAATTTAAAGAAGGAAATAAAGTTTGTTTGTTAAAAAAAGCTTTATATGGACTCAAGCAAGCTGGATCAAGAATTAAGTAGGCTAGGCTTGAGACCTACAAATGCTGATTCGTGCGTTTATATATCAAGAAGAGGAGCCGACGGAGATGATCGCTGATGTTTTAACCAAAGGGTTATCCGAACGAAATCACCAAAAGTGTCTTAAGAAATTTGGACTAAAACCAGTGTAAAATTTACATAGAGAAATGCCTTGTAACTTGAGAGGAAGTGTTGGGGATTTTGTAAAATGCACCAATTAACAAGCATTTGGTATTATTGGAAAGTTCTGATGTGTGTTTCTTAATTTTTTTAATTTTTGGTCATGTTTTCATTCAGTCCGTTGTTTTCTGTATTTCAAACTTTTTCATAGCCTCATGTCGTTTGATTCTACGTTTTACAATAAAACGAACTTTTTGTGAACCTCACATTGTCTATTATCGTGGACGTTATTCCTAGAATAGATCCTGGCTACAGCAAATTTGTAGTAGTAAGTGTTTCAAGGGCCTCGAAATGAAGGGTTCAATGGGAAAATGGGTAAAAAAAAATAAACTACTTTGATGAAAATACGTTTTTTTTTATTAAAAATTAATTATCTGAAAATTTAACTATTCCATTTTTATTTAAAAATTCGCCTCTTTTAGTTAAAAAATGAACCATTTGGATAAAAATTCGTCTCTTTCGATTGAAAATTTAAATAATTTTGCAAAAATTCATTTTTCTTCTCTTGAAAATTGATCTTCTTAATTGAAAGTTCAACTATGAAACTGAAAATGTCCCTTTTTCCGAAAATTATTCTTCTTGTTTGAAAATTTATTTAATTGGATTAAAAATTCATTTCTTTGGTTAAAAAGTTAACTACTTTGTTACAAATATTTGTTAAACATTATTTTTTTAGTTAAAAACTCGATTTTTTGGTAGAAAATTAATCTTCTTGTTTGAAATTTCATTACTTGTCGTTAAAAATTTAAGTATCTCGTTCATGCCTCCTTTTTTTTGGTTGAAAATTATTTGTTTAAGTGAAAAGTGAACTATTTTATTTTTAGTCTTTTTGTTTAAATTTACCTGTATTTTATTTAATATAAAAAAAATTGGTACGAATTTAAACTATTCAATTTTTCGTTGAAAATAATCTTTTTTAGTTTAAAGTTATACCACTTTGACAAAAAGTATTTTTCTTTTGCTGTAGATTAATTACTTTCGTTGTAAATTCATGTCCAAGGCTGAAAATGCAACCATTTTATTTAAAAAATTCGCTTTGTTTACGAAAATGTTTTCTGATTTAGTTGAAAATTCACTTCTTTTGTTGGAAATTGTATATATTGTTGGAACTTCAATTTTTTTATCTGAAAATTCCACCATTCCATTTTTGCTTGAAAATTAATTTTTGTAGTTAAAGATTTTAACAATTTTGTCGAAAAATGATCCTTCTAGTAGAAACTTAATCTTCTTGTTTGAAAACTTATCATTTTGGTTAAAATTTTAACTATTTCATTTTTTACTTATAATCGAACTGTCATTTTTGGTACGAAATTCATCTTTATTAGATGACAATTCTAATATTTGGTAAAAACACTAAAGAATATTGTCAAAACACGTACTTTGAACTTTTCTCATGAGACAATAATGTTAAATATTTTCTCTTTAATTAAACTGAATGAATTACTCTTTTACTTTATTTTACAAATGAACTTTAAACTTTTATTAATAATTTGTACTTGGTAGGAAATGGAACCTACTTTGTTAAATATTCATTTATTTGGTTGAGGATTCATCATTTTAGTTGACAAACCTTTCTTTTTGTTGAAAAGTTAATAATTTTTTTAAAAATTATGTTTTCCAGTTAACAATTGATTTTTTTAACTAAAAATTTAACTCTTTACATGTTTGGATCAAAATTTATCTTCTCAGGTTAAAAATTCAAATATTTGGTTTAAAATTCCTGTATTCCATTAAAAATTCGAATTTTTGTTTCATCATTTTAGTTGACAAACCTGTTTTTTTTTAAAATTTAATAATTTGGTTGAAAATCATGTTTTCTAGTTGACAATTAATTGTTTTAACTGAAAATTTAACTCCTACATGTTTGGATCAAAATGTATCTTCTTAAGTTGAAAATTCCTGTATTTAATTGAAAATTCGCATTTTTGTTAGTATAATTAAGCTTCTTGGTTGAAAATTTACTTTCACTATTTGTTTAAAATCCGCCTTTTTTGTTAGAGAAAGTACTCTCAATTGAAACTTCATCCTTTTGTTAAAAATCTCATTTCTGTGGCTGAAAATGTAATCTTTTTTTTTGAAAATTTGTTTCTTTTTTGGTTGCAAATTTATTTTACTAACTGAAAATTTGAGCATTTAATTTTTTCTAGGAAATTTATCTATTTAGTTGAAAATTCACTTTCACAATTCTATTTTATGTGGAAGACTGACCTTTTTTTGATAGAATTGTAATCTTTTTCGTTAACAAAATTTTTATTTTACAGAAAATTTAAATGTTCTTTTTTTGGTTAAAAATTCATTTCCTTGGCAGAAAAAAACATATTTAGTTATAAATTCGTTTTTTTTTTTTAGAAAATTCATCGTTTGGGTTGAAAATTCAACTATTTGAACAAAAGTTGTTTTTTAATTGTTGAAAATTCATCACTGTGATTAAAAATTAATTAATTTGGCTGAAAATTCGTTTCCTTTTAGTAGAAAATGAACTTTTTTTAACTGAAGCTGTAATTATTACAGTTTTACTTGAAAATTTATAGTTTTAGTTGAAAATTTATGTTTTATACAAACTGTATATTTTCTTGTGGAGAATTCATCTTTTGGGTTTAAAATTGAATTATTTAGTTGAGAATTCATACTTTTGGTTGAAGATTCATCATTTTAGTTAAAAATTCATTCCTTATGTTTAAAATATATCTTTTCGATTTGAAGCCGTACATTTTCCCGCGAAATTTAAATAATGTAATAATTATTATTAAAGATAGCAAATAAGATTTTTTAAATTTTTCATTAAATTCTCAAAGCACATAAAGGTCGAGCATATTCTCATGCTCGTGAGACTGTCTCCGTACACTTAAACTCCTTAGAACACTCGTTGAAACATGCAAGAATGACAATTTTAATTCCGATTTAAAGCCACATAAAGAAAACTTTCAAGCTTGTAAGTATTACAAAATTTAATGTCTTTTTAAACCTTTAAGTTTCCAATTTCTAAACTGATAAAATTTGAATAATAAGATGAGAAAAAACATCACACTTCGTATGAAACCAGACTTTTAGGGTATAATAATATTATATTTATTAATTACATTTATTAATATTAAATTTAATTATGTTTAAAATTACAACAGGAACGTTAATTAGGACGTTAAATAGGGTTTTTAATTTGATTTTAATCTAATTTAAATTTTTCATATTTTAAAAATCCAATTCTTTGTAAAGAATTCAACAATTTTTTTTGTTTTTTGAATGAAAAGTCTTTCTTGGTTGAAAATTCCACACTTTTCTAGAAATTTTATCTTGTTGAGTAAAAATGTCATTTTTTTGTTAAAAATTCAACTATTTCGTTGAAAATTAATCTGTTTTGAATAATGATTCAACTATTTTATTGAAAATTCGTATTTTTCGTTAAATTAACCAGTTCTGATTAACAATTAAAATATTTTTCTATTCAAATATCTACTATCACATTTTTTGTTGAGAATTCTTTTTTTTTTAATTCAACCACTTAGCAGTATTAAGAATTAAATTGGAATTTCTTTGCTAAAAATTAATTTTTTGGATAAGGATACAAAATTATAGTTGAGCATTCATCCCTTTTATTGAAAATTGAACTACTTTATTGAAAATGTATATTTTTAAATTAAAAATTCAACTATTTAATTGAAAATTCATCGTCTTTGATTAAAAGTGCAACGGTTTAGATGTAAATTAATTTATTTTTGTTGAAGATTCAAATACTCTGTTGAAAATTAACCTTTTTCATTCAATTCAACTATGATTTATTCAAAATTAAAATTATTTTTGATGAAAAATTTGTTAATAATTCAACTACGAAAATTCAATCACGAGAAACAATGAATAAGCAAAAACTATTCTCCTAAACCACACCTACACATTTTTTATTAATAATTTTTTTAAGGGACGCGTAGCTTCTGTTTTAATCGTAAAAAATAACATAAAGAATTTTAATGTTTGAAAAAAACAAAGTATGGAGAAAATTATTAAGAAACATTTTTTATGAATATTTTTTTGATGGGATGCGAATTTATTGTTTAAACAGTAAAGAATTCTTTACAGTTTAAACAAAAAATACGAAAACACAATCTAAGTTTTCGGAAAAAAGTTAAGGAAGTGAAACAAAATATTAATTGACAAAATGTTCGTCAACGCCGCAGGAGCTTTAACAAAAGAGAATTCACAACTACCAAATTACAGATGTCGATGCTTGATCTTTAACTTTATAAGGTGTGTGCACAAATGTAAAGCACAAGCTCGATATTCAACAGACGTGCGCCCTAGATGCGCTCGAACTTGCGAATGAAGCTTTCTTCTTGATTGATAGTTCATCTATTTAAAACAGGATTTAACTTGAATTTCAAGGAATCCTTGAACTATTTGTGTAGAATTTCTTTAATCAATCTTTGTTTTTGAAATCTTTTGAGTTACTTTGAAATCATTGCAGTTCTTAAAAATCTTCTCGGATTTGTTGAACACTTTTGAAAGTTTAAAATTTTTGAAATCTTTTGTATCGTTTAAAAGCATTCTTCTATTCTTTTGAATTTTTTATGAAAAATTTTCAAAGTTTTAAAATCTTTGGAAATGTTCGAAATCTTTGTGATTTATTTAAAATCTTTTCAAATTTTTAAAATCTTTGCAATCTTCAAATTTTCGAAATCTTTGGGAAATTTTTGTAAACATTTGTGGATTTTTTCTTAAATTTTGGTTACATAAAATCTTTCTAATTCGTTAAAATCATTGAATTATTCGAAATCTTAGTGAAATATTTAAAATCATTGCAAACCTGAAATGTTCCAAATCTTTGGGACATTTTTTTTAAAAATCTTTATGAATTTTTTCTTAAATCTTTGTTTGTGAAATATTTTTTATTCGTTGCAATCATTGAATTATTCGAAATCGTAGTAAAGTCTTTTCAAATCTTTGAAATCCTTGAAATTCTTTTTTGAAATATTTGTGAATTTTTTGTTTAAATCTCTGTTTGTGAAATATTTTTTATCCGTTGAAATCACTGAATTACTCGAAAGCTTAGTAGTCTTTTCAAATCCTTATCATCTTCAAAATCTTTTGTAAATTTTTTCTTAAATCTTTTATTTGTGAAATCTTTTTTATTCATTGAAATAATTAAATTAGTTGAAATCTAAGTAAAATATTTTCAAATTTTTGAAATCCTTGCAATATTAAAATGTTCGAAATCTTTGGAAAATTTTTGTGAAATCTTTAAAACTTTTAAAAGCTTTGGGTAATTGTTGTAAAATATTTGAAATATGGTATACAAGCCCTTTTTAAATCTTTGAAATCCGTGAAATATTTTTATAATGTTCAAAATCCTTTTAAATATTTTTAAATCCTTGAAATATTTTGAAACCTTGAGTAATGTTTTGTAAAATGGCGTACAGTCAAAAATCGAGTGTTTAACCCCTCGTGAAATCATTTTTATGACCATAGCTCATTCTAATTCTGAAACTGAATTAAAATTGAAATTTTCCTTTATTAATTTTTATAATTTTTAAGTTGAATATCACAAAAAACGTATATGTTTATATTATATTAGACTCTATTCATTGCAATCTATAAAATAATTGGAAGTCTACAAAAAATGTCTAGAAATCTCTTTATGTATTCATTAGTGTGTAAAAGACCAATTATATCTTGATAAATAAAAAACTTTTCAGTTGCAAGATTTCTTCTAAGCCAGATATTCCTTTCATAATTGACTAAAAGATTTAAATTACTTTTCGCATTTCAATCAAATAAATGTTTTAAAATCAAACAGATTTATTTCAAGCTTCTCGTGAAAATTCAAGGAGAAATCCAGCTTTCAAAGTTCAAAAAACAAAACAAGGAGAATTCCAGGTTTTCAAGGTTGCTGGCCGACCTGGTAATCTTTCTAGACTAAAAATAAAAATTTTGTTGTTGAAAATTCAATTGTCTTCGAAAAAATACATCTTTTTGGCTTGCAAATTTAACTATTCGGTTGAAAGATAAACTATTTTGTTGAAAATTCGTCTCTTTTGCTTAAAAATTCAACTTATTAGTGGTAAATGCAACTTTACGGTTAAAAATTAGGCATTGTCTATGGCGGAATTTTCCGTATCGTCAGCCCTGAACAAACTGGAAAAGGAGTTAGCGTTACGGAAAATTCTGTAACCATAGACAGTGGAAGGGGCACTACGGAAAATTCCATAGGCAGTGTAAAAATATTTTTTTTTTGAAATCTCGTGTTCTTGGGTTGAAAATTAAACTATTTTTTTGAAAATCACCCTATTTTCAGTTTTGGGAAATTTTTGAATTACGTTACTTTTCGGGATTTAAGGTGGGGGGGGGGGGGGGGGGGGGGGGGGGGGGGGCAGAAATACGCCGGAGGTCGTTTAACCGGTAATAAAGAAGATCTTATCACCAATAAGATAATGCATTTTGCCTCATCTTTTAGGTCTTAGGATCAACGCTCGGTAGAAAAGAAAAGATAAAGCTGCACCTTTCTCTTCATAATATGCCGGATCGGTACTTACAGTTTAGAAAAGAGTAGTTTATGGATTTAGGAAATATGGTATCCTTTCTCCGATTTTCTGGGACTTGCAGTGGCTTGAGAAGTGTAGATTAGTGGCTTTCATCCATCCAAAGATCGAGGAATTTCTGACAAATTGTAACTATTTTTGATCTCACCCCTGATAAAAAAAACCGGGATGCTTGCAAAACGAGTGAGAAAATATGGACTGCCGACTCAACGGCGTAATCAGCGCATACTGAGGTGAATTCACTGAACTACTGGTATTTATATAGACGCCATATCGATTTTGTGAAGAAGCGCCGATTATAAAATTTTTGGAGGCAAATTTCAGTTTTTCAAATGAAAAGATATTTCTCTAGTTGTTGGCTTTTAGGAATTAAAGAGAGTTAATATTAAGAAAATAAAACTACTGTATGTTGAAAGTTAATTCTTGCAGATTTAAAAGTCTACTATTAAAATTTCCATTAAGAATTCATCTTTTTTATTAAAAAATTTTGTTATTTCGTTCAAAACTGTATTGTTTTGTTAAAAATTCAACAATTTTGCTTAAAAGTCTTGCATTTTGGTTCGAAATCAACAGTTTTGTGGCAAATCCTTTCTTTTTGGCTTGATATTTACACAATTCAATTGAAATTTTGTTTCTTGCTTGACTAACTATTTTTAAAAATTGAAAATTCAACTATTTTGTTCATATTG